>NC_085859.1:44468220-44493220 GCF_034702125.1 Engraulis encrasicolus | reverse complement strand
GCCAATGTCATAAACGCTTTATGGCCATGAAAAGTTGACATTGTTAGGCCTGTCTTTGTCATAAGTGAATTTCGCCTTACAATGCTTATGACATTGTCATTGACATAATGTTTATGACACATGCATGACTGCATTATGACAATGTTATGACACCATTATGTCATATGTATGAAGCAGTATAGGAAAAGTCCATAGATGTCAAATTGTCTATAGATGTGTCGAGATGTGAGGCGAGAATTGGAGGCATTGCTTTAAACTGGAAGCAGACATCTGAAAATAATTCTTCAGTAAAATTAGCAAAAGTCATTGCCTCCATTTCATGTGCTGTAGGTACAGGTGACGTCCTGGGGGACATGGAGCAGCAGCTGCAGGTGAACTGTCTGCGCATCCGCGTGCTGGAGAAAGAGAACAGCACCTTGCAGACTAGCCTGGACAAGCTGAGAGAGAGAGGAATTGCCCGGCACTTAGACCCCCACCAGCCTTCCCAGGTGAGGGGACACCAACTAGGGGACACCAACCAGGGGCCTCATTTACTGTTTTAGTTTGGTTTAGTCAATTTGGTTTAAAGGGACACTGTGTGAGATTTTTAGTTGTTTATTTCCAGAATTCATGCTGCCCATTCACTAATGTTACCTTTTTCATGAATACTTACCACCACCATAAAATTCTAGGTATTCATTATGACTGGAAAAATTGCACTTTTCATACATGAAAAGGGGGATCTTCTCCATGGTCCGCCATTTTGAATTTCCAAAAATCCCCATTTTAACTGCAAAAATGACTGTTCTTGAACCATACTAGAAAATATCTGTTTATTACTTATGTAAAGATCAAATTTGGCAATAGGCAGCCCAGTTTCAATGAGCAGCATAGTTGCAGTACCTTTTTTGACCATTCCCTGCACAGTGTCCCTTTAATCAGTCAGGGACCATGTGCAAAGTACATTCATTACAAAGTACAGAGAATCTCTGTCAGAGATGACCTGCACCAGATTATATCTTAAAAGCTCATTTCCATCTGCAGTACCTGGACAGGTGAGAAACATAAAATACAGTACATTTGGAGTAGCCACTCAGGGATACACACTCACATACTGTACAAAGACATAGATTTTGATTTGAGTGAAAATCTGAAACACTACGTTTGCACTTAAAAGTTCAAATGTATCAGTCCACGCATAGACAGGTTTTCATGCTGATTCATGTGGTATGTCCGATTTCACATGAAATTCAGTAAACATGAACACTGCAGGTGCCAAGAAGACAAATCTTTTAGTGGATAAATCTTTCTTCCTATCTGTGGTCCTACTGTTTACACTTGTTAATTTGTGCTGGTTCTACCTGAGCCTTTGTTAATGTTTGACCTGGTCACATACTGTATAGTCTATGACTTTGCATATTACATGTCCTTGTCCTTATTTGTGTACTTTTTTTGACTTTATTATCTTAATTTTGTCCACTCAGGGGTGGGCTATGCAGCATCAGACTGCATCTG
The DNA here is from genome assembly GCF_034702125.1 of Engraulis encrasicolus. Classification (NCBI taxonomy): domain Eukaryota; kingdom Metazoa; phylum Chordata; class Actinopteri; order Clupeiformes; family Engraulidae; genus Engraulis; species Engraulis encrasicolus. Next base: position 44,491,726 of record NC_085859.1, on the reverse strand, counting down.
AAACATCTAAACACACACAGAAGACATATCCAACCAGTACCTCAAACGACACTGCTGCACAGTAAGAAAGCCACTGTATTTCATTCCTGCAATAATTGAAAGCTGAAGTCTGTGTCTGTCCATGAGTTTGTGACATGACATCCTTGTATTGTATTACCGTATCATTGTCTTATACTGTCATTACGGTTGACAAAAGATAACACTTTGCTGTGGTTAAGTGCTGTGCACAAAAAGCTGCTGCTTGAGGCTGTGTTGATAGTAAAAATTATTGTGAAGGTTGTAAAAAAAAGGTAATAAATAAATACTGTGGTCTTTGAATGTTCACATGTTCACATGAATTTGAATGTGTTAATCTATTGTAGTGACTTGAAGATTCAGATCAGAATGTCCAATTCATGCAGAAATCCAAGTCATTCCAACGGGTTCACATACAGTACATTTTCTTGCCACTGTATGCCCTATTATGTCATCATTCACCCTTGTTCCCCCTGTGTCCCTCTTCAGTGGTGAGCAGCAGCAGCCTGATATAAGCGTGGCAGCAGAGAAGGGGAGGAGGCACCAGCCGGAATACACATGGACTTGGGAGCACCCTGCTCCCCTCTCCCCTTCCCTCCGCCTCGCGTCTCCCTCCTCTGCCTCCTCGCCTCCCTCCCTCCTCCATCAGCAGACCCTCCACCTCCTCCTGCCTCCCGAGTCCAATCAGGCAGCACAGGCCTACACCAGAATCAGGCAGGCGGCTCGCACCCACTCCGCAGGTCACCGACACCGGAGGAAGTGATGGCACCGCGCACCTGCCATTATAAACAGCACTGGAAGATTTGTACCCCTATTACAAACAGCACTGGGAGATTTTGCTCTCATTATAAACAGCACATGAAGATTTTTCTGTAATTAACAGCATTTGAAGATTTCGCTCTTATTATAAATAGAATTGGAAGATTTGGCTCCTCCAATTATCACCCTACCTCTCTGCGTCTCTCTCAGTGACTCCAATTTACTACTACTCTCTCTCTCTCTCTGCCCAACTCATTGTAGATTTAGCATGGTTCAACTGGTTTTGGTCTCTGAAATGTAGGCCTGTGTCTTCATGAACTGAAACATAATTATGTCTCTAAGAGCTGAAGATATAATGTGTCAAACTAACTCCATGTTGTTGTTGTTGTTCCTACAAAGTAATAGACTATAGGCCTAAAGGTTTTCTCATCATGATCATGTGAGGTTCAAGAATAATAATAAAAAAAAAAATTAAAACCAGTGTCGAATGCAGAATGTGATATTTATTTCCAGATTAAAAATCTGGAAATTATACCCATTTTTTTTCTTGTGTTCATGTTTTTTTTTTTTTAAAGCTCGGAGCCCAAAATATGTAAGAATAAACAAATGAATTATTGCAATAGTTTGAAATGCCATGAAGGCCATGAATCTATAATTCTATGAAAGTTTAACATTTTAATGAAATTATAGAAATATATAGCCTACACTTTTCCACAATATTCTAATATATTTTTGGAAAGGAACTGTATCTGGTACACCTGCAAAAGAAGGCCCAATGCGATAGTCAAGGTAGGCCCTAAATTAAATGGGTTTTTCAATAATCAATTCACATCATTGCAATCAGTCCCCGAGGTAAAATTAGAACATCACAGAAGTTGACATGACAAGATTAAAGTTGCTGTTCATGATTTGATTTCCATTTTATTCTCGACATTTCAACTTCAATCTTGCATGGCAGAAATATTTTCCCATTGCCTGTACGTGTGTACTCCACCGTGTGAACTATGATTGAAGAGAGAAGAAGAAAAGAGAAATCCTTCTACTGTAAGTAGATGTATTTAGCCACCTCCTCTGTGAGTAATTAGGGCTGTTTAAAGGTGTTTGAGGGCCCTTCAAAGATGGACTTGGGGCATATGTTGTCTCTTCTGACTATTTTGGAGCAGAACTTCTAAATAGAGATTTTGGTATTATTGCACTTCTCTGTAATTTAATGAGGTGCTTGTTGCCACACTCACAAAGGTGCTATTACTGTCATTTGGATACAAATAAGCCTATAACTCGCCATTACCCGCTCCCCTTCAGCAGGGGGCCCTAGGTAGCCTAGTCTATGTACCGTCCTGCTGCTGGAGTAGTAGCATTTCCCTGCCACACACAGCATAGGATTTTAGTCCTTTGCGGAGCAATTGCTATTATGTCTTGTTGTGTTGTTTTTCTATCTGGAAGACATCTTCTGTTCATAACGCATGGCGTTCGTAGCGCACAAGTAGCGAAGAAGTTATTTTGTAGCCTATGCATGTGTTCGAAATAGAAAAACTAAAAGCGAAAGTAACCTAGTTCTGGCGGGAACAGCTATAACATTTTTTTACATTTGCAAATCTGACCACGACGTTCAACTTTTCGGTTCGAATATATGCCACTATGGCTAGAAGGAAATCTGTTGATAAACCTGCCAAAAGGCAGAGTTTACAGGGACATAAAGGGGATGCTACTACACCTAAGAGGAAGAATGGTAAGTCTTAATCTTATCAAAAAATAATGCATTTTGATCGGTGCCATCACGGTATTTTCATCAGGACGGTGTGTGTGTGTGTGTGTGTGTGTGTGTGTGTGTGTGTGTGTGTGTGTGTGTGTGTGTGTTTCTGCTTTGCAGGAGGTGGTGAGCGTGAACCATTGCAAACCATTCATATAAACGTTACAGCCAATGACGGTGGCTCGGTGTCAATGCCAAACGTGATGCACAGCAACTTGAGTGGAGATCTCTCAGCATTGCATAATAGTAAGGGTCATTTCAAGCAAAACCACTAATAAGTAGGCTATATAGGTGTCTCTCTCTCACACACACTCTCTCTCTCTCTCTCTCTCTCTCTCTCTCTCTCTCTCTCTCTCTCTCTCTCTCTCTCTCTCTCTTCTACTTTTTTTGTTTGCTTCCAGCCAGGAATGAGGAAAAGGAGACCGTTTTACAGATGAGCCGCAGGCGTAAGAGACACTCCTTGAGAATCACACTGTAAGGGTAATTTTTTGATCATTTAAAACGTAGCCTATAGAATTACATGTAGGCCTGCCTTGGGTGAATTGTGTGTTTCAAGCTGATATGTCTTTGTTATCCTTGGGTGCAGCCTACCAAGCTCTGTGTTGGAGTTGTCTTGACGTTTAGGGGCGTAACACAATTTTTTATTTATTTATTTATTTTGAAGTTATTCCAATTCCTGAAAAAATTGATGGAAAGAATTTGGGGGGGGGGGGGGGGGGGATAAATAAATAAAGGACGGTGGTCCGTGGAATTTCGCCTAATTTTTGCCATTTTTGCGAAAAAAGTGTCCTGCATCAACACATTGCATAGGCATGTCACACCGCAGGAAAATGAAGTCACACCACAGGAAATTCACTGCATTGTGGTCATTTTAATCCTTTTGTGTACATGACTGACATCTGAGCTCATGCTAACTTGATAATGGTATTGTGTTTAATCTTAATATGTGTTTTCATTTATAAAAAAAAACACCTTTTTTTCCTTCAATAAGAGCAGTCACACCACAGGACACCATAAAATGAACCTAAGCATTGCGTGACAGAAACATTGCAATATGAAGACATATTAAGAGGTTAAAAGTCACCTTAAACTTCTCCACTGCACTCTCCAATAACCTCCTGGGGTACTGACTGGTTAGGAGCTAGTCTTTAAGACCCTTGTAGTTAATATTACTGTCTCAAGTTTTTTTTTCACATTCACATATCTTAATATAAAGTTAATATTTATGCAATCATGCCAAATGCTTCATACATTATTCAAAATGTTGTTGGTTAATTTATATATATATATTATATTCCAGGTTTCATTAATGTTACAATCACAAATATATTTCAATTAATTTGTAGGCCTATTCAGTGAGGGAAATAAATATTTGATCCCTCATGCCAAAGAAGACAAAGCACGTTTTAGTTGACAATGGCCACATTTCTTTAAAGATCATCTTAGCTGTAGCTTGTGAAATGGGAACTTAAATTCCCTCCATAGGATCACTATAGAATTACGTAATGTGCACTTCATGGCCTTAATGTCCCAAATGTAGTGTACTTGCACAAGCACCATTTTTTCTAAAACTGCGTGATTCATTGTATTTGTCCTTCACAAAAACTGGTGTTGATGCATTGTGTTTATTACAGTAGAAGAGGTTAAGTAAAGTGCATCGCTACTTTCTCTGAATCTTGTAATCATGCCTGCACCCCAAGTTCAATGTGCAACCTTTCTTTTTATCTTTTCCTAACCATCTCACCCTTGTAATTAGATTACTTTGCTGGCTCCCTGTGTTGGGGAGCTGGAAATAATGGAAACATGGCTTTTACTTAATGCATTTTGTTTTCATTTATATTTTTGTGGGAGATCAGATCTAGGCGGAAGTCGGAGACCAGAAAGAAGTTAATGCCTCAGTTCAATGCATCGATCGCTATGAAAGAGAACTGTATAACAGTGGAAGAAGCCAAAGCTACGCATGAACATGGCAAAGTGAGTTATTTTGTTTTTATAAGTACTGGAAACCACAATTATTCCAATGTTGTTTATTTAATCCTAAAATGTGGAATTGTGTGAAAAGTTACAAGATATGATTTTTCTCCTTAGGTCACAGTGATGGGGCAGATTATAGATCACCACGACAATGGCCAAAAGAAACACCAGTACAGACTTAGAGACACCACTGGCACCATAACTGTGTTTACCAAAGACCAAAAGCTTGAACGTGGGGGCTGCTACAGATTGGCTGATGTGTCAGTTCAGTCCCAGAAAACACTAATTAGCAACTCCAGCAGCAGCATCACTCCAATTTCCCCAATGAAAGGAATAGACACATCACCCACAAAAGAAATCAGTGGACAGATCGTTTCAGCAAAAGTTTCTCTCGTGCGTATTTGTGTCAAATGCAGTACACCACTGCCTGACCATGTAAACCAGAGGGATGTCAAATGCCACAAATGCAGCCATGCTTTAGTGTACAGCAAGATGCAGCAAATTGTGACCGCTGAAATCACACTGGAAACCAAGGAAAGATCAGAGCCATGGTTGCCCTTCACGCTGTCTCACTTTCATCTGATGGAACTGGATGGAACATTTCCCAACCCATCAGACTGCGATGATGACCATGACACAGCAGACATCGAGAAACGGCTTTTGGGGATGAACATCTGTGTAACAGTTGAGGGAAAAGAAGTTGTCGGCGTCTCTTGAGAGTGCACGAATCGTGACCTGTGTGTGTGTGTGTGTGTGTGTGTGTGTGTGTGTGTGTGTGTGTGTGTGTGTGTGTGTGTGTACCAATCTACCTTCATGAGGCCACTGCTATTGGAGCACACCAACAAGGTGGGGCCCTCACTCCATTTCTTAAAAGCTTGGTGCTATTTGTTAATTGTAGCCCCTTAATGCATACCAATGGAACACCGTAATAATCACTGAAAGTACCACAGTACTACAGTACACCCATTGACCTGTAGTTGCATGTCTATGACAACACCACTATACAGGGTTATAAGTGTACTTTCTAAGATCTCTATTTTTTTTACGAACGTTCTGCACTGTCTGTTTGTGTGTGTGAGTGTGTGTGTGTGTTTGAGTCAACAATGCGTGCGTAGTCAGTGATGATGTGACTTCTAAACGGGTCAGTAAATATTTATTATAGACTATGTTATTCAAGATGAACTCAAACCGTTGTCCATAAGTATATGGAAATTATGAAGGACTGTCAGTCAACTATCTCCTCCATTCTCATCACTAGAGGGCAGTGCTGTGCTAGTCTGCTAAGGCAAGTCACTCCAGTTCCTCCCTTCCTTTCCTCAGTAAGCGCATACGACTTCATTGCAAGCGTCGACGTTGCGCAACGGACGTCAGCGAGAACTTGTTGTCACGATGTGGGTGTTATTAAATACAGCGCATTTAAAGTCGGCCACAAATATGAACGAGACGATGAGCTCGCACCGGTTTGCTCTACTAACACACCACGTGTGAGGAGTGGGGGAACAGGCAGTGAGGAGGAGCTGAAGTGGGGACCTGCGCAAACTTGTGTAGAGGTGTGAGACAAGACCCATATACACACGTGAGTGAGTTGTTGACCAACCAGTTCATGGGCGCGTGACCTCGGAGGCAGTCCGCCGACGAGCGCCGACGAGCGTTGAAGGGGATAAGCAACTGCAGAGGTTGCAAGATCTGACTGCAGCCGCATTCATCCCGCGATAGTTTTACACCATGTGACATGTCACCTCGTCAACGCAACGTCGACGAAATTTCGAAGTTTGACAGGAAATCTAACCGTCATGCAGCATTTTCCATCCAGGGTGCATTGCTGTCTAAATGCGCATATATGCGTTGACACATCTCGATCGCACCTACTGAAACCCAGACTGAAAACGTACCTCTATTGCTTTGAATTTTGACAATGAAATATATCTGACATTACTCTTTTTCTTTCTCACTTTTCCCTTATTTTTGGCTTGTTTGCTTGACTTTTGCAAATGTTAATTGCAAATGCAAATGCTAATTGGTTTTAAATGGTGTGGAGGCTTTTCTTGTTTATTATCTGTTTTGTTTTGTCTGTATTATTATTTCTGTTTTAAGTGGAGTCTCAGGTCAACGTCTGATGTTTTTAAAGGTGTTCTACAGGAATTAACTGACTTCACTTGACCTAATGTGTATTAGTCTGTGGGTGGGAATAAGCCGAATGGTTGTATTAGACGCAGCTTAGGGCATTCATGCACATACTGTAGAGCCCCCATACTCAAATAGCGGCTCGCGAGCCATTTGTGGCTCTCGGGGCATCTATTTTTGGCTCTCGAATCATTTTGAAAAATTAAAAAAAAATTTTATTTTTTTTTGGTCCGATCGCGCTGTCAGCTCTTATTTTGAAAGCCCCAGACGCAAGGAAGATGGGTGCCATGCCTCGCCCCCTCAATCAGTTTCTCCCTCTTTGTGAGTGAATTCGAAACGGGAGGCAGTGACTCGATGACTCTCCTCCTACATAAACAGGTCACTGATCAGAGAGGCGAAGTTAGCTGATGAGGCAGCCGTTACGAACGGCACTAACGAGTGCGCCGCCTTGCGCATTTGATGTTACGGCGATTCTTGCGATTCTATGGGGGGAGTTACGTTCATCACGTTAGCGCTTAGCTTACGCATGCTATTTGAACGGTGAATGATCGTCAGACGGCGGAATCGTAAAATAGGCTATAAATAGATCTAGCGACAGCATATTTAGATACTACAATGTTGATTTATGCATTCGATTTTCAATATCTACATACATAACTGTCAGAATAAAGAGTATGATAAGGTAGTAGCTTGGGTAGTAGCCATGTTTGTTTTTCAGGTTTCCGGTTGAGAGGGAGGTGGCGCACAGCATGTTGGGTACCAAGGAAGCGAAGTCAGCATCTGATGTATCCTTGAAATATCCTCGTTACGCCCACAAATGCAGTCAACTGCCGAGAGAGGAAATAAAGCAATTTTTCGTTTCGATCCACACTTCATGACTCGATGTCCAGTTAGCTCACTGGAAGGACAGCTGCCTTCCCCGTTTCGAATCGGGCCTGTGTCAGCGTGTCAGTCACTGCAGGCTCCGGTCAGAAGCACCTACGACGCTGGCATTAGAGGTTGTGAGGTAGACTACAAGGGAAGGACTGTATCAGAGCCTGTAAATAAATTATTCACAAAGTTCTCTATGCATCGTTTTTGAAAGTAATGGTCCACATTTGATTGCAAACAGTGTGTTAGGACTTCGAATTGGTTTAGCTGTAGCTAGTTGCTAACACAAATGAAGGCAAACTGTGTTTGAACTCTGCTGGCAGCTAACTATTGGTAGCCTATTAAAAACGAATTGCTTAATAAACTTTTCACACTTTTAAACAGTCCCCCCATAGTTCGTTTGGAATGCAAAGACCCTCATAAGACTGCAAACAAAGTTATGAGCAACTTGACAATTTATTATTGGCTTTTGCATTTAATCAACATGGCATCAAATGTGCCATTTTCTTGTTGACAAAACTTGGTGTTCTCCTATCTATGTAGAGTAGAGTAGAGAAACTTTATTGATCCCCAGGGGGAAATTCAGGTGTCAAGTAGCTACATAAAAACAAACAAACACAGACACACACAGACACACAGACACACACACATATGAAGAGGTTCCAGATCTGGGTCAGCTCTGGCATCTCAGGCAGTCCAATCCCCAATAATGATGTCCTTCTTAGTGTCCTTCTGTATACTGTTAAACAGTTGAATGGCCCAAGGGACAAAGGACCTCCTTAGCCTGTCTGTCCTGCAGGTGAAAGCACGGAGTCTGTGACTGAACAGACTCAGTTGGTTAGTGAAGGTGGCGTTAAGGGGGTGATGCTGATTGTCCATAATAGAGTCTAGTCTGCTCAGTGTTCTGCTCTCAGCTGTTGAGGTGAGTGACTGCAGCTCCATGCCCACCACTGACCCCGCCTTCCTCACCAGTCTGTCAAGGCGTGCAGCATCTCTCTTCCTAATGCTTCCACCCCAGCAAGTCACAGCGTAGAAGAGCACACTGGCCATGACAGACTGGTAGAACATAAGCAGAAGTTGGCTGCAGACATTGAAGGACCTCAGCCTTCTTAGGAAATAGAGCCTGCTTTGGCCTTTCCTGTAAAGTGCTTCAGAATTTGTGGACCAGTCCAGCTTATTGTCAAGGTGCACTCCTAAGTACTTGTAAGTACAGACAGTCTCCACATTCTCTCCCCCAATAGAAACAGGCACCAAGGGCGGGGTGGAGCGCCTGAAATCGATCACCATTTCCTTGGTTTTGGTGGTGTTCAGGTGCAGCTGATTGTTTTGGCACCATCCTACAAAGTCATCCACCAATCCCCTGTACTCCTCTTCCTGACCGTCTCTTATACACCCCACAATTGCAGTGTCATCTGAAAACTTCTGCATGTGACATGTCCCAGAATTGTAGCTGAAGTCATTGGTATACAGGGTGAAGAGCACGGGGGAGAGAACCGTTCCTTGTGGCGCTCCTGTGCTGCTAATCACTGTCTCCGATGTTATGTCACCCATCCTCACAAACTGGGGCCGCCGCTCTGTGAGGTAATCAGTTATCCAGGTCACCAGGCTAGGCTGCACTCCAATCCGCACCAATTTCTCTCTCAGCAGCAGTGGTTGTATGGTGTTGAATGCGCTGGAGAAGTCAAAAAACATGATTCTCACAGCACAGCCACCCTTATCCAAGTGAGCATGTACCCTGTGAAGAAGATACAGGATAGCATCCTCCACTCCCACGTTCTCTTGGTAGGCGAACTGCAGAGGATCCAGTGCGTGGCGTACCTGGGGCTTCAGTAAGTTGCGCAGCAGCACTCGTTCAAAAGTTTTCATTAGGTGTGAGGTGAGGGCAACCGGTCTGTAATCATTAAGTTCTTTGGGGTGAGTTTTCTTTGGAACAGGTACCAGGCATGATGTTTTCCACAAGATAGGAACTTTGCTTTCTTGTAGACTCCTATTGAAAAGGTGATGAAGGGGCTCAGCTAATTCCTCAGCACATGTCTTTAGCAGTCTTGCACAGATGCCATCAGGGCCGGCCGCCTTGGACTTAAGTCTTTTCAGTGTCCCTCTAAAGGGGGATTCATACTAGTCGTGAGTGGCGCTAGTCTCCTTCATACTTCACTCACGACGATGGCGCGCGCCGTCACGTGACCTAAAATTTCGACACGCCCCCCGTCGTAAGCTCAAAATTCGGCGCGTGTCGCCACGTCGTGCACACGAGGATTTTTCTAACTTGTCGTGCGCCACCAGCGACCATGCAGGTAGGCAGACAAAGCAGGAGTTGCGAAGAGAGGCTACAACTACTGTAGGCTACTACAGAATGGATCCTGCATCATTTTGAGGATAATAAAATGTCATAGAGAGTTATTTTATCTTCTCTCTTAAATGTTGTTCAGTGAAACAATTGTTTACTTTGTTCAGAAGCACGTTGTGTTCGGCGATCTATTTATAAATTCTGCCGCCAGAACAATGCTCTCACATGGTCTTGGAATGATCTGGCAATGTAGGCTACAACAAAAAAATATATGTTTCAATGTGGTAAGTCACAAGTCAGACGTTCAGTAGCCCTACAGCAGCCGTGTTTGGCTTTCTATTTTATACATCAGTAGAACTCATGCTGCGAGTTGCGAAAAATACTGCCGTTTCTCTCATGAACAGCAGAGGGCACTTCCGACAATGCGAGCAAGGCGCTTTTGAAGTATGAATAGTCTGTCGAAAGTGATGACGTCATTAATGGTTCTCGCGCCACTCGCGACAAAGTGCGCACGTGAAGTATGCAGAGCCCTTAACTTGATCAGTGGTGATTGTCGGCTGTGGGAGTGCTGGGTTGGGGTAAGGGGGGAGTGGGAAAGGGGTGGGTGGTGGGTAAGTTGTTCCAAGACGCAGAAGTGAGGAGCAGGGGAGGGGGATAGAGGTAGTGGGGATTTGTGAGTCTGCTGTGTCCATTGGTGGGGGTACTGCTGCATTGTTGATGGTGGTGGGAGTGGTGACCATAGGCAGAGTAGGAGGGTGTGGGGATGAAGTGTCCCTGTTAGTGAGGCTGGGTGAAGTAGTAACGGGAGTGGGGGGTTGTGAGTGGGTGAGATGGGAGCCTGCTGAAGAGTGGTTGTCAAGTGTGGGCTGGGGGGATTCAGGGGCTATAGAGGTGACAAGGGAAATGCTGCCCTCTGTGCCAGAGTTTCCAAACCGGTTGTAAAAATGGTTTAAATCATTGGACATTGATAGATCACCCTCTGCCATACATCTCTTCTTTCCACACCCAGTGATTTTTTTAATCCCCTGCCATGCCTCTCTAGCATTGTCCTTCATTTTAATTTCCACCTTCTTCCCATATGCCACCTTGGCCTCCTTCAGTCTGCTTTTGAGTTCTCGCTGTACACTCCTCAGTTCAGTCAAGTTTCCTTCCTTAAAAAGCTTCTTTTTCTTATTGAGGAGTTGCTTGACATCTCTGGTTACCCAGGGTTTGTTGTTGTCCTCTTTGGGTCCATTATTGCCTCTGATTCTCATTATGCATGTGACGAGAGCTGCATAAACAAAGTCATAATTAATAAGCAACATGTGTTTGGAAAAGTGTTATCTTCAGGCTTATTGGTTTTCTCACTAAGAAATAAATCTTTATGAACGTAGTCTGCAAATATAGGCTATCAGATAATCTTATGTCATTTAAAAAAAATACTGAAGGGTGGGTGGCAATGAGAGCAAGGCAGGCACCTCACCCCACAATGCAGGCCCTTTATGAGAGAAATGTTCTCCCATCCTGTCACTAGAAACTAAATATCTGCTGTTGGTGTGAGTGCGTGTGTATTGTGCTTACAAAGGACTTATCATGTTTTATTTTATTTATTTATTTATTTATTTATTTTTGGGGGGGGGCGTCGTGTCGGCCCGGCCCGGCCCGGCCCGGCCCGGCCCGGCCCTTTATTGGGAGGAATTTTGAAAAACTGGCCCTCGGGGACTTTTAATTGCTGTAGATGTTCCCATAGGTCAGAAGAGAGGCTTTAGAAATGTGTGGTTCAGAGTAAGGTGGTGGGTGCATGTGTGGGTGGGTAAGGACAAGGAAGACTGTAATCCTTGCATAACTTGTTAATGTGTGTGTGTGTGCGCGCGCGCGTGGGTGTGTGTTTGCGATCTCAACAGTGTTTCTGCTCGGAAAATTAGAAACAGAAAATTAGCTGCTAAGCAGGTCACGATGTGACCTTTACATATTTGGTTTGTGAGGTGTGTGTGTGTGTGTGTGTGTGTGTGTGTGGAGCGAGGAGATGATGGGTGGACAAAAAACAAAAGATTTCATATTCAGGATGTTCTGTTGTAGGCTACCCCAGAAAGTCCATGCCTTCCTGCCTGTTTGCAGAGGTGGACAAACTAGACAGGTAAGGTATCGTACAAGCAAACAAGTAGTCATTAAAGGAGAGTTCCAGTGTAAAATGAAAGTTTCACCATCGATTTCCCATGCCCCAAAATGTATCTAATGATGAGCCAATTCAGGGGAATGCCACACCGTTATGGAGTTAGCTTATTTTAAGCTTTTTGGCGAATAACGGAGCCAATGCATCACGGCGGGGCCAATTTGTAAATATTATTTTCTGATGTTTCCCCGCTATAAACAACCTCAAAAACGCTACACACTTCATCACAAAGGTCTCGTCAATCAAACCGAGGCACAGTTACGATCATAGGACATGGGAAATCGATGGTGAAACTTTCATTTTACGCCGGAACTATCCTTTAATACCTGGATGGATCCAATGACCCATGACTGTGTGTACAGTGTGTGTGTGTTTGTGAGTGTGTGAGTGTGTGTGAGAGCGCGTGCGCGCGTGTGTGCACTGTGACAGAGAGCGAGGGGTGTGAGCAGTGCATTTAGGCTTTTACACATAGGAGATTAGTTCCAATTACTCCCATTAAGGTCAGCTCTACTCTCACCCACGTGACACACACACACTATCTGCCTTGCGACCATTCACACACACATACACACATACAAATCATCTGCTTCACCTTCTCAACCATGAGAGCACTCACACATGCACATCAACGCACGCAGACACACACACACACACACACACACAGTTTTCCATGAAGGCTATGCTGTATGAAATAGTTTGAGTGCACACAGCATATGAAGGCGGCCTACTTCACCTACAGACACACATACTGTACACCCAGTGCTTGAAGTGGGGGGGTAACTCAGGGGAACTCAGTTTCCCCACCTCTTAATTTTCATCATCAGAGTTCCTGCACTTATCTTTTCAGTGCCTTGTCTGGCATAAGGCACAGCATTAAGCCGCATGCCTAATTGATTAAAATGCATTAAATTGCATCTAAGAAGCGCACATTTTCTTGGAGGAGGACCCCAAACCCCCCTCCAAAAATACATCCCCCTTTTTGCTGTCACAGACATGGTCACTCTATTTGGTACTGATGGAATTGTCGGAAAATAAGGGTTCCTGCATTTCTTTTTGGATGGTATTTTCGGACGATCAGGGTTCCTGCACCTCTTTTTTCCACTTCAAGCACTGCATACACCCATATACTATATCCACATTACAGCATTCTCTCTCTCTCTCTCTCTCTCTCTCACACACACACACACACAAAAGTAGTCAGCTGAGACAAAAAAAGAGCTCAAAATGTCACCTCAGAACTGTTTCAAAGTTCTCCATACCATCTCTGAACATCATCAGCCGGTTTACTTTGGTGAAATGTAACCCCTCACTGCCTGATGATGTAATTTGATATCCGTATGAATAAAATAGGAGTAGCCTATGTATATCTCTGGATGAATGAGGAAATTATGATATGCCTGAACACACAGACAAAAATAAAGTAGACCGAGCGATGCTTCAAAACATTTAATCATCACTTAATCACAATCATTTGAACGAAACAAAACAAAAAAAAGAAACGAAACAAAAAGAACACAAATGAAAGATAATACAGAGACCGGGCGGGCGCTGTGATGGCAAGAGGAGAGAGGGGAGAGAGTTTCTCCTCCCAGAGCAGTGGGGAGACAGCAGCCATGGCATTGGGTACAGGTCACTGCACTCAGAGAGAGAGACTGGGGAGAGAGAGAGAGAGAGAGAGAGAGAGAGAGAGAGAGAGAGTGAGGGGAACGGAGGAGAGAGAGAGAGAAATTGAGGAATAAAGGATGCAGAGAGAGAGTGAGGAAAGAAAGGAAGAGAGAGTGACACTAGGGAGAGAGAGGTTCCGAAAGGTTGGAAAGGAAGACAGTAATGGAAGAATAAAGGAAGCAGAAAGAAAGACAGGAGGAAAGACAGAGAGGGAGAGAGGGAGGAGAGCTGGGAGCCTGCCAACAGCCTAAAGGCGTCGCACACTGAACACCTGTCACCTGCTGCTGCCACGGCAACCAAAAGAGAAAGAGGGAAGGCAAGACAGCACAACAAAACACAAAAGAGAAGAGAAACAGAAATAGCATCGCTTTAAAAACTCTTTTCTTTTGACAACACTTATTCCACAGCAGTGTGCAAAAGCAAGAGGGTAATAAATACATTGTGATATTGTTGGGTTTGTGTGTTTTTTTCTTTCATGTGAGTGTGTGCTCTCTTTTTGGTGCTTGCCGACTTCCATTCATACATAATACATAACATGTGCTTCATAGTCAGGGAAACAAAAAAAAATACTTTTGCTTCAAAGTTGACTTGGATCATTTTTTTATGACAAGGCATGATACTCGTAGATGAAAATACGTGTACATATTTCGTACATGTAAATATTTGAAAAGTACATAGCAAACTCACTACGTTTGACACCAACTATAACAGGATAAAAAAAATGAACAGCATCTTCTTTTATAAGTTTATAATGTTACCTTTGGGAATGCTTCAGTGGTGATTACATCATCGTTAAGGCCATTGGGCGATTGTGTCACATATTTACATACAAAGGTAGAGCATATGCACATCTCGAGCCTTGTGGTCTGAACAAGCCATTTTAAAAGACACTCGATCCGTGATCCACTCCACGTCTTGCCAGCTCATCTGCAATATCCACCTCTCGTCTTACAGCCAGGAGACCCGGAGTGGATCACAGCTCACAACAGAATGGAGTTCCACAGGGAGAACAGATAATAGATTAAATAGATAATGAAGTATTAAACAGTAGGTGAGCCACTGGGTCTGAGTGTGATCGTCCAACCATGGCACACAGAAAATAATTCAAAGCACTCATACACAGACAACCGCAAACACACACACACACACACACACACACGCATAAATGTACATTCATATATTGTGTGCACACAGACAGACTGAAGCAAGTGCAGACACACATAGCCTTCACATCAGCTAAAAGTAACGTGAAAGTGTGTGCCCTGCCATGTGTAAACAAAGAAGCGTCAAACTACAAAGCCGGGGAGAAAACAATCTGAGGGTGGCTTAAAAGAGGGGAAGGTCTGGCCCTGCCATGGCCAAACGGTAGGGCACTCGTCTACCATGCGGCAGTTCAATTCCGGCCAGGGTCCTTTGCAAGCCTTCCCTGTCTCTCTCTCCCCACTCGCTTCCTGTCACTCCTTCACTGCCCTATCATAAAAATAAAGTAAAAATATCAACAACAACAAAAGACGGGAAGGTCTAACCCCTGCGCTTCACTGCAGGACACCCTGTACTGACAGCTACATGTGCTCTACTACTGATGTGCTTGTGTGCTAACAAGATCGAGACTGTTGGCTTCAAGGGAGGCAGTAGACTCGTATGATCTATGAATTGATGTGGCCTAGCATAGGTTGATGATAACATGCTGGTCACTTTAGAAAAAAAGGAAATTAAATTTCAGACAGAAATGCAGAAATTAAATATTTAGCGAAACATAATGGTGGATTTGGATGGATGCAGTTAGACATTAGTCGGAGTTGGGGGTGGAAGGGAGTAGAATTCTGAAGCTAAAATTTCAGAACAACAGCAAAACAGCAAAGTAGAGCACTAACAGACTTTCAAGTTAGGACGGTGTAAGCAAATCCACCCTACTGCCATGCGGAAACTAACTGGTACGTGTGCTCTGTGAATGTTTTTGTGCGCATGAGAGAGTACGGCTACATAATCTAGGTCAATCTGGGGTTCTGTCATCTGTAATTCTCAGGGGATTACCAGATGCTGTGTCAGGCTGATGTTTGAGTGTAAAAGGGAAGGATGGAGGGAGGGAGAGAGAGAGAGAGAAAAAGAGAGACAGACATTGGGGGAGGAGAGGCCTGATGTGCAAACAGATATTGTCTAGCGATCTACTACTGTATGTGGGGTGTGTTCCAATATGCGACCTTGCGTCTTCCGCTTGTGCTTGTGACCCCATACCAGGAAGTAATATGTTGTGATGACATCACTGACAACAGCATTTATATTTCAATATCTTGTAAAAGCTCAATTGTAAAGTCATTTTCAAACTGGAGGGTGAATGAAGAATAGTCCCCCAAAAATTGGTTGTGGCTAGGCTGACAGCAGGGAAACTTAATTGTTTTATCCACAGAGGCAGGGCATCAGCAAACCGTGAGGCCACAAGCACAAGTGGAGGACGCAAGGTCGCATATTGGAATGCACACCAAGTGTCTAGCTGTTGCCGGACACATAGCCTGTCCAGAGCTGCAGTGACCATGGCAACAGTCTCTAGGACACCGGCATTGTCTGCCTGTGTATTATGACATAATCACATATGGACGTGCTGAAGAATTACGCAATGTGTACTACATTTGTGCACTATGCAGTGTGCTAGTCAGATAGAAAGCAATTGTAGCAAAGCAACATATGCCTCAAGGGTACTAAATTCATGCTCTGGCTTCCCCATCAAAAGCAGGCTCCTTGGTTTAACAGTCAGAGCACACTCACTACCCTAGTGATCACATCACCATCACACTAATACTCACAGCCTATTAAGTGCACGACTACACCATATGGTTAACAACAAGGCAACATTTTGGACTCGGCTTAGGGCACAGAGTTCATGGGTACTTATGTATCACTGAATGTGATGTCAATAGGCAAAAACATCAGATTGTAGAGGTCATGCCAAATGTTTGGTGCTTTCGATCACAGCCAAGATCAACAGAGGTCTACACTAACTATGAGAGGACCTGTTTAACTTTTATCATATACCCTCATAATGTGCACAGTTCCAACAGTGGAACAATGTACTGGTCATTAAGAAAGACATCAGACAACGGACATAATGCTAAATGTCTGGTGCTTTCGATCATATAGATGCCCAGATCAAGAGAGGTCTACTCTAACTATGAGGGGACCAGTTACTGTAAATTCGTAGCCACATAATACACACAGATCCACCAGTGGACACTGTACTAGTCGTAAAAAAAACCTACTAAAGAGATTACGTCTTTAGTAATACATGTCAACTTGGTTGTCACCATACTGGTAACAAAAAAATGTATTAAAAAAGGGCCTTGTCTTATGTGTAACAGATGCAAGAACTTGATGTGGTAGTGCCATGAAGGAATGTTGTGCTTTGCTACTCCCGTAAGCATCCTCTTCTCTTGAAGATGTGCTTATTAGTGTGTGTGTGTGATGCTGGAGGGGAGCATTATTGTGCTTCCACATGGGTGTTTTGGAAGGGTGTTTTGGTCTACTGTGGAAGGGTGTTTTGGGGGCAGTGTCTACTGTATAGAGCGTGTATGGAACCCAATAAAAAAAAAACTTCTCTCAGAATTCCATGGAATAGACACGGATCTTTGGGGACACGAAATCTGTGTCAGTTTCACGGATTTTGCCAAAATTCCATGCCCCTGGACACGGAATTGTTTTCCATGATTGACTCACAGAAGTGCTTTCTATATTCCCGCTGAGAAAAAAAAGCCTTCAAAGTAGTAGTATTAGGTTGGATATTGTAGTTACTGCAAATTTGACTAAGCAATATCTATAAAACATGACACATTTGGACCACAAAGCTTTTTGACGAGATAAAAGAGGTCTTATGTTCAGTCTTTTCCAGTCTAAACTCAATTTTGACAAAAAAATATGTAGTTACAGCACTTTGCCTTCGTAGGGCAGTAAAGTCATCTAAAGCCATCTAATCTGGGTATCTAATCTGTGTGGGAACAGAACACACTGCAGGGAAACCTGAAACAACTGGAGCAGCACAGGACTGTCATATGATGAAGCGCAAGTGTGTGTGTGTGTGTGTGTGTGTGTGTGTGTGTGTGTGTGTGTGTGTGTGTGTGTGTGTGTGTGTGTGTGTGTGTGTGTGTGTGTGTGTGTGTGTGTGTGTGTGTGTGTGTGTGTGTGTGTGTGTGTAAGAGCAAGTGACAGACCGAGAGAGAAAAGTGTGCACACATGTGTGTGTGTGGGAAAGAGGAAGTGTGTGTGTGTCTCAGTGTACCAATTTGAGTGAACATGGTTGAGAAAGGGAGAGAGAGTGTGTGCGCACATGCATGTGTGTGTGTGTGTGTGTGTGTGTGTGTGTGTGTGTGTGTGTGTGTGTGTGTGTGTGTGTGTGTGTGTGTGTGAGAGAGAGATATAGGTTCAGACCATTTGTCCAAGTAAAGCCCCATTCACACACATCAGCCATGGTGTGGGAATGGGAAAAGTCTGGTGTGTTTGCGCGGTGCGTTTAGGTCTGCATTTGACGCACCAATGGTCTGTGTGTGCTTGTCTTTATGCCATTCTTTTTAATGGGAAAGCGCACAGAATGCCCGACACAGAATGCCCGACACTGTGTGGGAAGTGCAGTCCTACTTGACAGCAATGTGAATGAGCCACCAGCTATCCATCCAAAGGTCCAAAGCACATTGAATATCAATAATTGACATCACCCTCCGATAGCAATTTTAATGAGTGTGAAAGTGTAGAAACCAGGTGAAGCCCTCGACTGAATGTTTAACACCGATGGCCTTTTGGAGATGAAGGTTAAAGCTAACAATATTTACCAATGACAACCACAAAAACACCATTTAAAGCCATTCTCCCCCAATAGCACTCACTGTTACAGAGGTGTTTCAGCAGCATTCACCATCTTCTGAAACAGACACGTAATGTATGCATATGCACGTAAACAGATAGGTGTACACGCACGCACGCACGCACGCACACACATCTGGTTTAGCAGCTACATAAGGAATAAGCACAGACTGGACGGTACAGCAACAAAACCAACGCAACTTTGTGCCGGAAGCATAGATACAGGCGCTATACATGGATACCGTGGAAACTACTGTCATTCAAAAAATGCGCTCATGTGCTTGGCTGCTTAGCATCTTGCCCATCCTCACATCGTGAATATTTGTAAACGGGAAACCTATCTTTGTGCCGGAAGCATAGATACAGTACAGAGCTGACGTCACCATTGGATTGTCCAATCACATCAATCACAGGAAGCCTCAGCAGCCAACAAGTGTGTCCTTGAACCAAACTCAAGGTCACCAGATACTGTATGGGACTGACACAGTCTGACATCAACCAGCAAAATTAAAAGCATCAGGAAATAAATGTTGACCAAACAGTGGGTTCACACGCATAAGGTACACTTAACAAAAAGTAGCAAAGAAGAGAACCCAGCTCCCACTCAAACCCAAAGGCTTTCTGGGATATCAAACAGGGGCTCTGACTGCCACATCAAAGAGTCAGTCTCATTGGCATGACAATTGGAGCACACAGAAGAGATGACTTTGCCTAATCAACACCAGACTATTGTCCCATGTGAGATATTCTGGAGGATACCTATGCAATTAAAAGTGTGATTTACAATTGCCCATGGCCATTTATTGGGCATTACGAATACATCATTCAGCGTATACATTTCCCATAGCCAATCATGTCAGTTGTATTCAAACAAACTGCAAGTCGTTTGTCAAGTCGTGCATGTTCTCGCCTTCCCACCCCTCCTAGCTCTCTCTGTCAGCTGACATGAAACTATTGATGGTGGCAAAGTGCCCTGAGCAGACAAAGGAAGAGATAGTGAGATAAGTCATACAGTACGTACACACACACACACACACACACACACACACACACACACACACACACACACACACACATGCATGCACGCACACATACACACACACACACATCTGTATGCAAGAAAATGAGTTTGGAAAGTGCTGTGTTGTGCTGTGTTCTCAGACCACTCTCAACATGGCTACTGGAACATCCTTTGATCAGCGTTCGTTACTTTTAACCATCAAAGGCCTCTTCAACCATGGTGGACAAATCACCATCCAGACACAAGAGACAACAAAAGAAAGAAAGAAAGAAAGAAAGAAAGAAAGAAAGAAAGAAGCAAGAGGGAAACAGGAAAAAGAGAGCAACGAGAGACAGACGAGAGAGTGAGCGCGGGAAAGAGAAAGGTATAGTACAAAAGGCTTTTACAAAGACCATAAATTACACTTTTAACAATCAGGCAAAAAACAAAAATCACACACACAACCAAATAGCTTGCTTCTTGTGTTGCTTCAAAATACACACACTCACGTCAACACACATACTGTACAGACAATCACACAATCACACGCACACACGCACGCAGATCTCATCTGTTGTTGTGCAGCTGGTCATTGGTGGTGGTGGTGGCAGCTGAGGAGGAGGACGAAGGCGAGGGCTGCGTGTGTGTGTGCGTGTGTGAGTGTGTGTTGTCGTGCCCCTCTGGCTGGATGGACTGCACCGTCTCCACCAGGCTGCCGCTGGGCAGCACCACGTAGCGGGCCGCCACGTCCAGCCCCTGCTGCCGCTCCCGCAGACCCTCCTTGCTGTGGTGGATGCCGTAGCCGAAATACACCAGAAGACCTGCAGGGGACAGGGAGAGGGAGAGAGAGAGAGAGAGAGAACGCGACGTAAAAATGCAGCGATAGCATTTACGTTTACAGTAGATGCAGTGAGGGCAGTCAGTGCGTAAGTGATTAGGGTGCCAGCTTGTAGCCCAAAGGTTGTCAGTCTGAATCTCAACCTACTAGGTTGGTGGGGGGAGTAATTAACCAGTTCTCTCCTCCATCCTTCTCCATGTGTAAGGTACCCCGAACACGGTAGCGTCCCGTCACACTGCACCCTGCTCTTCGCGGACATTGGCGCCGATGTGCTGGGTTGTATTGAAAACAATGGAATTGCACTTTGACGGAGCCAGTATGTGGAGGCCCTAACTCCGCTCAGTGTCTCTGTCTCTTTGAGAGTGCTCTGGGATCAAATACAATCTGGAAGATGTTGAATCAACTATGCACTGCATTTTTATTGTGAAGGAGAGAGAGAGAGAGAGAGAGAGAGAGAGAGAGAGAGAGAGAGAGAGAGAGAGAGAGAGAGAGAGAGAGAGAGAGAGAGAGAGAGAGAGAGAGAGAGAGAGAGAGAGAGAAACAGAGAAATGAAGACGTGGAGATGGAAGAGAGGGAAAGAAAGCGAGGGAGAGATTGAGAGATAAGAAAAAGCTATTGAGTTTCAAGTCTCCCTTAGTACAAATTCAGTCCTGGAAGGTATTGCATGTTTCTATCTGTGTCTGTGTGTGTAAGGTACTTTAGCCATGTTTAATGGGGATCTAGTGTTTAAATAGCTTACTGTTGCTGTAAGGCATTGAGTCTCTACATACAGTAAGGGGATCCTATCACATGTGATCCACTGAATCTACTCATCACACTGAATCCTATTAGAATTGCATCTATCAGCATGGCCAATCAGAAACCAAAACACAGTACAGTAATAGCTAAAACATCTGTTAGTAAGACAGTCAATTGGAACCGTGGTCATGATAAATAGCCAATAAGATGTCTCTTAACACAGCCAATCAGAGAGAGGAGGAGGAAGAAAAACTGGGAAAGCAATGTTTGAAAAAGGATTCAGTTTTCACTCAGGGTAAGAGATCTCTGCACACATACAGTACTCGATGTAGCCTACACCACATCTTATGTCAACAGGACTTCAAATTTCTATTGTAACCACCGTATTACATCAGAAACAACTACAGTAACACTAGAACACTAGAGATGTACAGGATCCAAGATCCGGTTCCGGATCCGGCAGGATAATAGGGTTTTTCAGACTATCCGGATCCGGCAGTGGATCCGGTATCCGTCAGTAACCTAAAAATCAGGATCTGGGGGATCTCTACTTTTTATGTAGGCTTTTTAGTCAGTCTTTCACAACCCCAATCGCTGCATGGAGTGAAAGCCCTTTGGAAGCGGCCGTTGAAGGTAGTGTGGCAGTAAGCCAATGAGTCTTAAAAATAGTTTGCGCCAACGTAATAAAAAAGCCCCATGTGTGCGAGTTGGCTATGTGTTTCAACCCTCTCTCGTAGGATCCGGTATCCGGTTCCGGATCCGGCAGGATCTTAAGCAGTGGATCCGATATCCGGCAGGATCCTAAAAATCAGGATCCGGTGCATCTCTATAGAACACTAATAACCTTTAAACGCAGGCACCTATAGGCCTATGTATGTTGCCACTTCACATTTGTGAAGTTTGTGAACCTTTGCTCTCATGTTACCTGTCCCCCAGCATTCATTTCACGTCTAACTGGGGTGTGGCAGTATTACAGCACACATACTGAACGTAATGGGACAATGAGTTCTCTACTCAGGGTGTAACAAAGCATTGGTATGAAGACCATATAGCCAGGTACTGAATACTATTACATTGCATTTGGCAGACGCCTTATAACCAAAGCGAGAGAGAGAGAGAGAGAGAGAGAGAGAGAGAGAGAGAGAGAGAGAGAGAGAGAGAGAGAGAGAGAGAGAGAGAGAGAGAGAGAGAGAGAGAGAGAGAGAGAGAGAGAAAGCAAGAGAGAGAGCAAGAGCAAGATCCTGTGTGTTCAGAGTCATACAGTATACATTAAATTTTGTGTTTTCTGTTGTGAGGTTGTGTCTGTTGTGTCCAAACAGGTACAGGTGCTGGTGTGATGCGACACTGGGAAGGTTGAAACGGTAATACTTATGTAAACACTGAATATATGGACTGTTTACACAGGTATACTCTGTCTCTCTTCACCTGTACAAAAGGAGCAGGGGAGGCACACACACACACACACACACACACACACACACACACACACACACACACACACACACACACACACACACACACACACACACACACACACACACACACACACACACACACACACACACACACACACTTTTAGCCTAAGCAGCTGCATCTACTGTACATGTTTGCATGTGGTGTGGAACATTTGTTCAGTCACTCACGCTGGCCTTGGAAAAGCCACGCTCAATAATCTGAGGATGCAGTGTGTGTGTGTGTGTGTGTGTGTGTGTGTGTGTGTGTGTGTGTGTGTGTGTGTGTGTGTGTGTCAGGGCTTAACACTAACACCCGCCAGGTAGCCAAATGCGGGTGAAAGTCGGCGTTGGCTAGTAGATACCGAAGGTTCACTAGCCATTCTGGCGGGTCCGTTACTATTCTGAATGATGAGGCACCGCATTTTGTAGTTTTTTTCTTCGGACCGTCTTTGCTTCAAAAGCAATACAATGCAATTTCGCGAGCCTACAATACCCATGAAGCACCCGTGTCACGTGTCACCTGTGTCTCACGCAAGCCAGGAATCTGATAGAGCTAGTCTTGCGAAGAGGAGTGACAGCGAGCTACCGGCACATCAGCGTGCGTTTGGAAATGTCACTGAAAACCTTGTCGTGAAAATAAAGTAGCGAAGTTCATCTCAACTGACCTGTTTTGCGATCTGTCATTAGTACAATACTTAGTAGTAGTGGATATTAAAATGACCAAAGCGAGAGGAAAACACGTCAGTCTGTCTTACTCTTGTGAAAGTCTCAAGACTGATTAGCGCAGTGATAAGACAAGGACACATGCGGCATTAATAATGTTTGGTCTAAATTATTTTCTGATTTGCCTGTAGGCCTATGTCTTCATACCTTAATATTCCTCCATGTTTCTTGTGCTGTTGTTCCCGACTGTCAAACCGTTCTTAAAAAACGCGCAGTAGTAGCCTTCCAGACTGCACAAAAGCCTCCCATTGCATCCCTTCGCATGTGCCCGTCTCGCGCCCGTTTGTAGGACTATTTTAAACAACTCATTAT
>NC_085859.1:44420720-44463220 GCF_034702125.1 Engraulis encrasicolus | reverse complement strand
GTGTGTGTGTGTGTGTTAAAATCACACACCACAGAGACAATAGACCAGTACACTATACACCACCTTGAGGTGGCCCTGTGGCCGTTTCTCGTAGCCCGAGGAGCCGCCACATCCTCCATCGCTCGGTTCACGCTCCACCAGCTGCAGCTTGTCCGAGAAGGACTCGTACTCCTTCAGCTCCCCACCGTCAGGCGTGGTCAGGGTTAAGGTCTCGTCCGTGGGCCTCGGCGGAGGAGGGCGGAGAGGGAGGGCAAGAGGGGCGGAGGGGGTGGTAGGTGCGGAGGGGTGGTGTATGGTAGTGGTGGTGGTGGAGGTCGGAGTAGTGGAGCTGGCCATTCCACCTTAGGCAAGGCAAGGCAAAATATATAGGTAAACAAAGCGTATTCCATACAAAAGGCAGCTCGATATGTTTAATAACCAAGAGGTAAGAATCATAATAGCACAAAAAACCTTTAACAGACAGTGGATATAGTGAAAGATAGTGAAAAAAATACATAAATAGATAGATACATAAATAGCTAAAAGCTATCTTAAAAATTAATTAATTAAAAAAAAAACTAGAAATGCACTCAGAGACCGCAGACTTCCGCCAAGGAAGCTGTTTGGTAGTCTATGTTACACCATCATTTTCTAAAGTCTTTCTGCCTTGTTTTTGTGGAGTGAGAAACTGGAATGTCAAAGTTGACCCAATGCTGCAATGGTGAAGAATCTTTTAAAAAATTCCTGGATCCGGATCGTGATCTGCATCACCACCAAAATTGAATCACTTGTTCCTTTTGTCATTTCCAACAAACTTTCATCAAAATCCGTTCATAACTTTTTGAGCCATGCTGCTGACAGACCAACAGACAGACAAACAAACAGACACACAAACAGACAAACCAACGTGAGTGAAAACATAACCTCCTTGGCGGAGGTAAACAATACCTCCAGGCGTGACGGGGGCGGAGGCCGACCCAGAGGCCATGGAGGAGGCGTCCGTCTTCTGTCCGCCGGCGTCGGAGCCCTGCTGCTGGCTACGCTCGGGCTGGTAGCGAAGCACGATGACGCTGGCCGCCACGAAGGTGTAGGCCAGCAGCGTGCCGATGGACAGGAACTGCACCTGGGGGAGGCATGATGTGGAGAAGAGAACTTACAAAGCGCTGACAACTAACAATAAAAGTATAGAAGGAAGTGTCTTATAGCGTTTTTTAGGCCGACAAAGAAACATGCCGTGCCTGTTCCCTTATTTCGAACCGGCTGATGTGTGTTGACCCCAAGAATATGAGCATTTGGGAACCGGAAAGTTGCTGAACAGAACTGAAAAAATGTTTTTTTTTTTCCCTGCAAAATGTGACAACAATGTGGACATTAGCATTCATCAGGGTAATATTACACGGTCACTTGCGGAAAACAATGGAGCCAAGCGTTTCACAGGTAAGCACTTAGTTTCCGAACATAACAGGTGCGGGAATGGGCAGCAGCACCAATACCACTGGCCTGAAAACAGTCTTAGAGGAAAACACGAAATGTCTTCAAGCACCAAATAGAACTAAACTAAATCAAGCTAAGCGCTTTTGACTTAGATGATCTTGATGAATGAGAATCTTCACAGACATCGTATCATACTGTTATTTTAAAAGTACGTATACTGTATAGCAGTGTCCCGGTCGAAGACACACACACGCACACACACACGCACGCACACACAAATACAAATACAGTGCATACATACAGTAATAACATACAGACATTAGCAAATAGGCATAGACATATTGAATTATCACATCATATCATATCATATCGTACCATATCATATCATATATCACATCACATCATATCATATCGTACCAGTGCTTCCAGGTCGAAGAGCAGTGCCATGAGTGACATCAGGCCGCCGAACACCAAGATGGCCACCACGGGCACCTTGGTGACGGGGTTGACGCGCGAGAAGACCTTGAAGAACAGGCCGTCCTCCGCCATGGCATACACGATGCGCGGCAGAGAGAACAGGTTACTCAGCAACACTGTGTTCATGGCTACAGGTCAGGAGAGGTCGGGGTGGAAGACATGGGGGATGTAGAGGGAAGGTGAGAAAGAGAGGAAAGAGGAGCGTTGGTGGTGGGAAGAGTGTGTACATTGAGGTAGAGGGGGTGAGGGTTAGAGGGGCAGGGGATGAGATGGTAAACAAAGCATGCTGATTAAAGTCATGTCCAAAAACCAGAGGTTCAATAATATTCAGGTATTTTTTTAAGTGCACAGATGCATACACTGCATATGCAAATGAGCACAAATAACGGCCCTGCCCCAGAAAAATATAGTGATCTGTTCTGTGTTTGGAACTTAGAGCAGAACAAAGAACTCTTTGAACATAGGGGCTTACATAGCCTTTGTAACATGAGCATCTCCTCCAAGGACAAGTATGTAATGCGCGTCAAGTATAAAAACTTGAGAGGGCGCGTCTTGCTACGCACTATGACAGCCAAAGCATAGGGATGTGTATCCTTGTAGGGATGTGTAGCCGCCTTGGTGTGCATGTGTTCGAATGCCTCAACTATGCAGAGTAAATTTAATACATCTTACTCTTATGAGGCAAACAAAAGGAAAGACTGTCCCAGAACAATTGACACTTCTTGATTATTCTTTTGTTTAGTGTCTTCAAATGAGAAATGTAATTAATAATTAAAGTGTCATCCGACAAGTCATTGGTGCTTTCGGAGGTGAGGCCTTCTCCACTTGATTGCTTCATTCTCACTGACTAGACCACACACACACACACACACACACACACACACACACACACACACACACACACACACACACACACACACACACACACACACACACACACACACACACACACACACACACACACACACACACACACAGCAATAAATGCAAAGCCTCATTAGGCAACCTGAAGTAACGACTGTTCCAGAAATATTGAGACATCCTTGTATTGTTTGGCGTCTTCAAAAGAGGCATGAATAATTAAAGTTTCATCCGACTAGCCATTGGTAGGAGGTGCTTTGGAAGGTGAGGCCTTCTCCTCTGAAGAACATCTTCTATCTTCTCAACTCACTAACAATCTCTGAACTCTGATCTCTGTCTCTCTTCTCCTTTCCCACCTGATTGCTACATCCTCACTGACTAGACAATTTTTTCAAAACACACACACGCGCACACACACACACACACACACACACACACACACACACACACACACACACACACACACACACACACACACACACACACACACACACACACACACACACACGCGCACACACACACACACACACACACACACAGGTATGCTTATACTTGCATACAGCAATACATGCAAACAGAAATGCAAAACACAGGGCATACACAGTAAATAGACTGCCCCCCTACACACACCACATGCTCTCATACCTCTCTCTCTCTCTCTCTCTCTCGATAGATAGATAGATCCCAAGGCCACCACAGACCCAGTGCTATGGATACACACCTTAACACACACAAACACACACACAAAACACACACACACACACACACACACACACACACACACACACACACACACACACACACACACACACACACACACACACACACACACACACACACACACACACACACACACAGACACACACACACACGCTTGCATACAGCAATAAATGCAAACACAAATGCAAAACACAGGGCATACACAGTAAATAGACTGCACCCCTACACACACCGCATTCTCTCTCTCTCTCTCTCTCTCTCTCTCTCTCTCTCTCTCTCTCTCTCTCTCTCTCTCTCTCTCTCTCTCTCTCTCTCTCTCTCTCTCTCTCTCTCTCTCTCTCTCTCTCTCTCTCTCTCTCTCTCTCTCTCTCTCTCTCTCAAGGCCACCACAGACCCAGTGCTATGGATACACACCCTGACACACACACACACACACACACACACACACACACACACACACACACACACACACATAAAACACACACACACACACACACAAAACACACACACACACACACTCCATTCTCACCACAGATGCAGCCCACGGCCCCACGCGCGCGCACACACACACACACACACACACACACACACACACACACACACACACACACACACACACACACACACACACACACACACACACACACACACACCATTACCACATATGGAACCCACAGCCACCACAAACCCAGCGTTGGGGTGCCGACACACCCAAACCCACACACACACTAACCCTCACACACACACACACACACACACACACACACACACACACACACACACACACACACACACACACACACACACACACACACACACACCATCCACTCCTTACCGCATATGGAGCCAACGGCCACCACAGAGCCTGCAGTGGGGTACCCTCGTCGGTAGAAGGCGTCGGACAGTGCGGAGCTGGGGTCCAGCGAGTGCCAGGGCACCATGAGGGTGAGCACTGTGGACACCAGCACGTAGGCGGTGGCGGCCAGCCCCAGCGAGATGGCCGTGGCCATGGGGATGGCCTTCTGCGGGTCGCGCGCCTCCTCGCTGGATGCGGCGATGACGTCGAAGCCCACGAAGGCGTAGAAGCAGGTGGCGGTGCCGGCCAGCACGCCCGAGACGCCGAACGGCGCGAAGCCGCCCTCCGCCGCGCTCCAGTTGCGCGGCTCGGCCAGCGCGAAGCCGAACACCAGCACGAAGGCGATGACGGCCATGCTGACGGCCGAGAAGATGTGGTTGAGCCAGGAGGAGACGCGCACGCCGAAAGAGATGAAGAAGGAGGCCACGATCAGGATGCCGGCCGCCAGCAGGTCCGGGTAGTGCGCCAGGAAGGGCACGTCCCAGCGCATCACGTGCGTCTCGGTGAAGTTCTGGATGCGGTGGTCGAAGACCGAGTCCAGGTAGCCGCTCCAGGCCCGGGCCACGGCGGCGCCGCCGATCATGTACTCCAGGATGACGTTCCAGCCAATCAGGAAGGCCCACAGCTCGCCCACCGACACGTAGGTGAACATGTAGGCCGAGCCGGTCTTGGGGACGCGCGCGCCGAACTCGGCGTAGCACAGCGCCGCCAGCAGCGAAGCCATGCCTACGTGCGGATTAGACACAGTGAATTATAGTGAAGCAATCAGAATGTCGTCTTGTGCTGCATGTAGACCAAGGGCGACCTATGCGACCCAGGTAGCGGAGGTTGCTGAAGAAGTTTCGCCATGAATTTGCTTTATTCGCTCTGGACATGACATTCACATGTTTGATTTAACTAATCACATAACAGCTCTGTCTTCTCAGCCTGGGACATTTGGAGATATGAACTTTCCAATTGGTTTTCGCCAAAACGTGTCATAGCTCATTACCATAATATTAAAGCTTGAGTTTAATCGCTGGAATTCGCTCTGGTCGCTTAGTTCGCTTCGCTACTGGCGAATTCGCCCTGGTCACCCAGTTTGCTCACCCTCCATAGAGAAATAATGATTTTGCTCAGTTAGCAAAGGTCGCTCTTGGTGTTCACAAGGCATTACATGAACAACATACAGTATAGTATACTTTATAAGCAGTAAATTCTAAAGCAAACAACTCTTTTCGTTTACAAAATCTGTGCCTAAAAGTGTCGTTCCATAGAAACACATTGATGCAATGCAGGGGTGTCAAACTCATTTTGTTTCAGGGGCCACATACAGTCAATTTGATATCAAGAGGGCTGGACCACTAACATGACACAGTGATTATACACAGTAAAAAATGGGGTGACAAAATTGTAGAGTAAACCACTCCAGATGGATAGGCAGCCGCATGGGTGCCGCGAGGAGGGGAAAGATCTTACAGATACTAAAGGGCCCGACAGCACTGAGAGGGCCCCTGGAAGGATGCTAATAACATAATTTGTCATTTTGGGGGCCCAANATTTGAATCTTTCATGGGGCCCAACATTTTTTAGCGGCGCCTCTGGGCAGCCGCATACGTATAAACTACACTTTCAGAATCTAATGTATAACTCGAAAAAACCCTAGGAAGACTTCAGCTCAGTTATACTGTAGGCCTACTATGGTCAGACACGTATTCTGATTTGAACGAGGTTACCTTGCACTAGTTCACCCCTCACTCAGGTCTCGAATTCAGGACCTCCCAATCACAGCAACCCCACAGCATGGGAGCGCAGGTTCAAATAGCCGATAGGCCAATAACGCAGATGATAAGGAGCCACCATGCCCCCCACCCCTAGCAGGGTCAGGTCGGACGTGGACAGGCAGCGCTTAAACGACACTTTCAGAATCTAATGTACATATGTATGTACAACTAAAAAAAACCTAGGATGACTTCAGCTTGGTTATACCAGAGATTCTAGGAGTATTATGGAGATATGCCAATGTAATAGGTTGCTATGGGCACCTAACGTGACCAGGTTCCGGTCTGCCTAAATGGGCGTGTCATAATAGTCCTAGAATGAATAGTACAGTCCTTAGGTCTGCCTAAAGGAGGATCCCCCACTCCCACTTTGCGAAAGTAGAGTCAGGAAACAATGGGCCAACGGAACCTCTCTCTATCCAGTCTCTCTGCTTATACTATGCTCAGACACATATTCTGTGAATTTGAGTTTGACACCCCTGTGCTAAACCAACCACATAACAACATATGGTAAAATAGCAGCTGTGCGTACCTGCGATGAGGAAGGAAAGCACCACTGCGGGTCCTGCCGTGTCCTTGGCCACGGTGCCCGTCAGCACGTAGAGGCCGGAGCCCACCATGCCCCCCACCCCCAGCAGCGTCAGGTCGGCCGTGGACAGGCAGCGCTTCAGAGACGTGGCCATCACGTCTGCCTCCAGCGTCTTCAGACGGTTCAGCTTGTGGCACAGCCGCAGACTGGCCGGGTAGCAGCCACGCGCACAGCTCATCGCCATGGCTGCGAACGCGGGCGGGCGTGCACGCACGTGTGTGTGTGTGTGTGTGTGTGTGTGTGTGTGTGTGTGTGTGTGCGTGCGTGTGGAAGGGGAAAGCGGTGACAGTATGGGGTGAATTGGAGGGTGGTGGTGGCGGGGTGGCTTGATGGAGGGAGGAAGAGAAAGAGAGAGAGAGAGAGAGAGAGAGAGAGAGAGAGAGAGAGAGAGAGAGAGAGAGAGAGAGAGAGATGAGGGAAGGAGGACAGGGGGTCGTATCAGACGTGGTGGTCCATCCTCCTTATTAGGCCTTGACCACTAACCCGACTAGCCTGGTAGAGAGAGAGAGAGAGAGAGAGAGAGAGAGAGAGAGAGAGAGAGAGAGAGAGAGAGAGAGAATTAGAGTTACAGTCTTACTCAAACAGAACGACTCACAACCACACCTCACACACCAGCAGGTAAGGAGCCCCGCTCTCCAGAATCTTATGAGGATAGAAGACTACATAAACACACAACTCTGCATAGGCCTACATACTGAAAACAGAGGGACATAGCTATTTGTTGAAATGGTGCCCATCGCGGTCCGTGCATAACTACCTTGACTGAAAACGCGCGTGCACACACGCACACGCACACACACACACACACACACACACACACACACACACACACACACACACCACCTCAGTACACTTGAGATGACTCATCATAATTTCTCTCTCTCTCCCTGTCTAGTCATCTAATCAGCTCCCTCTCATCACTCACTCCACTCACTCAATTAGCCTACTGCTTCACTGGACACAGGCGAGAGACCTGCTTCCTATCCATTCGCTCATGCCGCAACAATTCAGTCCCGTGTAAGGAGTTATTATAAAGACACAATACTCCCATAACACCAGAGAGTGGTCCGTATGTTTGTTTCGAGCCCACAATTCCAGAATTCCTGTTTTCTGTTATTCCCGGGGCGCCATAAGGAGTATCCTTGGCTTGGCTAGGCTGTGCCGTGTGCTGTGTGCGCGCGCCTGCGTGAGGCGTGAGTTGGCAGATGCTGCGTAGATAGGCTACCCCCCCTCACCCGGCTGGTGATGCTCCGGTTCAACGCGGCAAATCTCCCGTATAGCCCATAGCTGACTTACGACGTATTATGTAATACTTGATCTCACTGTGATTTCATCAAATTAAAATATGACATCTAAAAAAGAGAGCCCCCTTTTACTTCTATGTTGCCAGCCTTGCAGGAGGGAGAGAAAAAAAACATCCGGTGCAGGTAAACGTGAAAGGGACGTGGCACGGCACGGTGGCAGCCTATCCATCCTCAAACGCCCCATGAATAATTTAAAACAAAATGGAGAGACGGTAGTTCCCAGGTATGTTTCTGTAAGGACGGATGGAAAATACACTTCCTTTCGCCTGGGTCTCATAAAAGGGGTGCTGATGCTGCCTCGTAAGCTACATCTTCTTGCACTTTATGATAAGCGCTCAGCCGAGGAGGGACAATAAGGTGCACCACCAAATTGCCGACTGCCGTGTGAACTCCGGAATTGGCGATAGACCGACGGACGACTATACGCGACTCAAAGACAATGCAAAAAACAATGACACTATTACCAAATCCACTGTCTCACCTTCCGATGTGATAACCTCTTCATTTGTTTCCAGGACCCTTGATCCGAAGCCTGCTATTACACCACCGTCCGATTAGATGAGGGCGGGGGATATGGGCTGGCTGGATGGTGCGCTTTCTCCTCTTTTAAAGAGACAGTATCCTGCATTACATCTCTCCATCTGTTGGTTGTCACAATCCGGATTGGGGGCAAGTTTCCACCACTGAGGGGGACTACCGATGTTATCAGTTTTTCCTCCATTAGTTTGGCTCATTTTTTTTAGACAGAGATGGCATTATCAAAATAACATTGAAAAGGGTTTTGGTTTTGAAGCATGAATGAGCCGTTTTAGGAGGTAACGTTTTTGGCAGTGATCTGAAATGTTGTGCAGAACTGTAGAACTGTAAAACTGTTTGGTCAAATGATCGTATATGGATGTCATGACATGATGTGAATATTGGTTTCTAGAAATGAGCCAAATATTTTGGGGAAAACGGTATTTGGCTGTTTAAATTAAAGTCAATCATGGAAATTATGGTGTGCATCTACCATCGGCGGATTAAGAAATGAAAGAAACTGTCTTGGCCCCTCAACCCCCCCCCCCTCCCCCCAACCAATAGGACATGCTAAGAGAACTAGGCTATACAGTGCTCACAGTCAGCAGGTAATTGCACTGCGATACACACCAGTTTTATCCATGCTATAGAGTGGGGCAGAATTAGTGTTTTCTCAGAGGAGCGGCAACACAGTCTCCGCAGGGGGTGCTGTTGGTGGGTGGACAATTTCTGTGGGTGGGTATGGGGGCTGTCCCCCAGACAATTTTGCATTTTTTTAGATGCAATTTCCTGCATTCTGATCAATTTTAGGGCAAGGAATGGCAAATCCCATCTCACTCACTCCCTCAGATTTGAGATGTTGAGATGACAAAATTGATGTCACATGGCCACGGCCACGCATGTGATGCAATGCTGAGAGTATTACCCATCAGTCATGACTGAAAGCCCAAAAGCACAATTTTAAATGCCGAATCCACCAAACAGTAGGTAGGCCTACACACAACACAGTCATTTTGTAGCAACCACAATCTATGGTAGCAACTCATGAACTCAAATAATTGGAAAGATAATTGTGGTAAAAGGTGGTTTTGAAGGCCGGTTTGGGTCGTGGCCATGGGGCCAAGTCAGCCTGGTCCCTTGGAGCCTTTGGCCCTTTTTTCCCCCTTGGGCCCCCCACCCTCAGCCCTGACTTGGTCTATGGTCTATACAGTTCATTGTACACTATATTGGCAGGCACATGAAGCATCTTGGAAATATTACTATTGCGAAGGTGGTTTTGAAGTCCAGAGTGCATCGTGGCCACGAGGCCAAGTTGGCCTGGCCCCTTGGGTCCTCTGGCCCCCTGTGCCTGGGCCCGGTAGGCCCGTGCATTAATCTACCCCTGGCATTTACTGGTACAAAGATGATGGTTTCAGTTATGACCATGTGAATGTGAGAGCTCTCCCGCAGGGTGCAATGAGGCGTAAGGTGCATAGCTGAGGAACTTCTGCCATCAGGCCCAGATTAAGATGGCCTGTGGCCCCTAGGGTATGTTGCGATAGGAAAAAAAGACAAAATTACATAAGTAATGTCATAATTCCAAGCTATAAATGAAGTCTGCCGAGAGAGAAGTGTTAACAACAAGATATTAATTTTTCAATACTGCATCTGCAATTCAGCAAAGGTATTCTCCCCGTTGACGAATCAGGGGGCCCCTGTCTGGTGGGGACCCCAAGGCTGCAGACATATCTGGATGGTGTGTTAATCCAGCCCTGTCTGCCATGGGCCAGGGTGGAGTTTTCTGTAGCCAGAAACCATAATTATATAAAAAAAAAAAATCTTCCCTATCATGAATATGTAAAACTATAGAATAGTGACATATATGGTCTCGTCTCCCCCTGGTTCCGTGGGCCCTTACTGGCGTCTCTCTGTTGATGGATTAGTTCCACATAGCCTAAACAAGGTCATAGTTCAGCAAAGTGGTACCCCATCCAGGACGACCAAGGCAGAGATGTTTTCCTTGTCGTACAGAGATCTCACATAACTCATAGGGCAAAGGAGAGAGAGAGAGAGACAGACAGAGAAAGAGAAAGAGAGAGAAACATAGTATAACCAGAGTTATGGAAAACAAGAAAACCCTAACTAAAGGTTACACTTTTATCACAATGTATACTTTCAATACATGTATAAATGCAGAGAATTTCTTAACAAATTATTAGACCATCTGTCAGCTGATGTTACAGACTTTGAACATACTGCCTTTATGCATATAATAACCATACATAATCATATTGAAGAAAGTAACTGAAAATCACCAAACAAGCAATAAAGCCACCCCTCATAGCAGTCGCCTCATAACACTCTCTGCCACTAGGTGGCGCAAACAACTCACAGCACAGGGACAGTACTACACACACAACACACTTGAGCCAGATTATAGCCACAAGGCTTGTCATCTGTGCTCTCTGCACAGTAACTGATGTTGAGTTTGAAAAAAAGACGATTAGAATTAATGATAATAAAAACTATATAACAACAAATCATGTTATGATGGGACTGTCCAGATATTGTCCTACAGTATATTGAAGTACATAGTGAAAATGATTAACTAAAGGACAGTGACAAGTATATAGTTTAAAAAATAAATTGGAAACAACCAGTAACATGGCAGTTGCATTTGCTTGAGAGACGGTGGTCAAGCAGTATGAGATGTGTGCTAAATCATAGAATGGAAATAAAGTTTGGCTGCCTTTGTGGTCATCTGATTCCTTATTACCTTAAAATGAGATTCCTTTTAACTTGACCATTAACTTGTCTAATATGCTAGCTATAGATTTCTGTAGTGCACATCTTTACAAACAGACCGGATCTCATTGCACTGTCACTAGTCTATTTACGCACAGCTTGGCAAGTAGGGTGTTTAACATAGGCTACGTTCATTTAGCTTTTTAAAATGCTAAGTACATAGTAGGCCAACACTGTGCACATGATACACCGAATACTGCAACAGTTTGTTACCACTGTGAGACATCAGCTTTAAATCCACAAACAAGCAAACAATAAAATGTTGACACAAAAAGGTAATTCCTCGCGCTTCTGCTATATCATCTGGTTCATCGAGGGGAGAGAGGCGGGAAATCTTCACTTGAGAGATAACACCGGAGCAGCACAGATGTAATTCTTTGTGTTTTTTATTATTTAAGTGCACAACATAACTAACGTTTCGATGGTTAGACCATCTTCATCAGAGTCCATGAAATAAACTGTTGCTTTCATGGATTTCACAATATTGAAGAACCACAGCCACTCAGCCAGACCACTGTAGAGAGAAGCCTTCCAGTGCATGCAATGAGCAGGATCTGACACTGGGCGTGCTGTTCCACCTTATACAGTTGCTGAATTACTGGCATGGAATCACTGTTTGTTTCCCACAGTCCTCAACAAGTTCATTTATTTGAAGAGTGCAACAAATCTGATACAGAGCACAATGCTTTTGTTTTAAATTCCTCATCGGTCGCTAGTTTCCACCTGAATACAGTTCCTCGTCAGTGTTCATATCTGTTGTGTTTACCAAAAGGGATGTTGTAAATGTCACTTCTACCATCTTAGCTGCATTTACTATACGCGGTTTGCGGTGTTGGTATTGAGTGCGTTCCAATATGCGACCTTGCCTCCTCCACTTGTGCTTGTCTCCTCGTACCAGGAAGTAATATGTCATGATGACATCACTGACAACAGCATTATATTTCAATGTCTTGCAAAAGCTCAATTGTAAAGTCTTTTTCTCATTTGCAATTGGGATGGGGAATGAAAAACATTCCCTTAAAAGTTATTGTGGCTAGGCTGACAGCTGGGAAACTTTATCGCTTTCTCCACGGAGGGGGGGCCAGGAGGCGGGACGAGGAGAAAAGCACAAGTGGAGGAGGCAAGGTCGCATATTGTAACGCACTCGTTACAAACAATAACCAAATTGTGTTGTGATGTTTGCAAATGAACCGATTCTTTTGAACAGCTCCAAGGTGTAAAAAAAAAAGGGCGGGGGACCTATGTGCACTGCACTGTATGTCTCGAGGGCCGTTTACAGGCCTTGAGGCCGTCTTATCTAGAGTTGTATAAAGAAGTAGAAGTATTCTTATAGATGTAATAACAACACGAATAGTACGATATTACAAAGTTGAAACCATGTAATATGATACCACTAGTGTTGTTATTATATTTGTGAGAGTACTTCTACTTCTACTTTATACAACTCTGGTCTTATCCCCCCCTATAACATTTTAATGTTACGCAGCTTCACATGAAATAGGACATGTTTTGTAATTACATTTGCAATACATTTAAGTTTTACATTTAAATTTTGTTTTAAAGCTGGACGCCTTCAATATAGACCTAGGGGGGTATTCTGGTTTGTGTTCGTAGTACGGCCCTTGGAGGACTTTTTCGGCCCTTGGAGGAGTTTGAAGTGGCCATTCGAATGAAGTAGGTTCCCCACCCCTGGCATGCGAGATGGGTTGCTGCTGGGGAGCCAATCTTTCTGTTTCAATTGCAGGGCATCTGAGGCTCAAGTTTAGGGAGTTGCTTTTAAGGTCAGATGATTGTGGGCTTGAATCCTAGCAGTACGAATGAGGTGGTAGTGTCCTGCAGACTCATCCATGGCACCTGACCTTATAGATTGCTCCAAGGATCGAAACCAGCCAATACTCCTGTACCTACATATTGGATAAATGTACATCTGCTCATGTGAAATGTATTCAAACATCACAGCATGCATGAGTGGCACTTTTAGCGTTTTCACTTCATAGTACCATGTCCACTGACCCCCAGGCCTAAGACTCAAATTCACCTCTTTTGGCCCTGCCTTGTCTCAAACAGTAGGGCACTGCACTGCTACATCAGCGACACGGGTTCAGTTTCCACCTGGGGTTATTTCCATACCCCTCCAATCTCTCTCCCACTCACTTCCGTTTTCCATCTCAATCTGTCCGGTTAAAAGAAATGAATACAAGAAACCTAAAAAATTCAGGTTTTGTTCTGTCAGACAACAAACATGAAACTCAACGGTATTCTTAGCACACTGTGTCCTTTCAGAGGAAGTGAGAGTAGGGTTACCACTTGACCTTTGACTGACTGAAACTGGACATTTTGACAACCCAATTGACCCTTTGCCAGTAAGCAACGGTGCTCCTCATATTAACAGGACATTCCATAATGTCTGTCAGGCTAGTTGTGGGTTGTTTCAGGATTTTCAAAAGAAAGTGAATAAAGAAGCACTCATCAGATTTCTTTTTTCATTTTTAATCGCCTCACATCACAGACGTTTCGAGCTTACACCCTTCTTCAGTGTGAAATGGCGATTTCTGATGAGTGCTTCCTTATTCACTTTCTTTTGAGATTTGAGTTCATTCATTGACGAGGTTAAGCACCCAGTGTAAAGTATAAGAAGACAAGGTGTTGAGCGTGCTTCCTGATCTTTCTTGTTTCAGGATTTTTACATCCTCTTTTAGGTAAAGCATCTTCGGGTAGAAAAACAAATAAAAAACATTGTGTACAAGACAGCATGATTGCGGTCAAGGCAATGGGTTATTGTTTAGGGACGTATGGCTTTTTTCCCACCTCACCTCACCTCAGCTGGTTTGCATTGTTGGCTGAAAATAGGGAAATTGTGGTTAATGTACTACTCAAACAGTGGAAATATACATGTAAATAACAGGGTCCTGTATGTAACAATTTATGTGATTTACTTTCATCACATTACACATACAGACCGACCCATCTCTGGAACAGGAGAACTTCAGTCAGTACAGTAGGCCTACTTGCTTACATATTATGGAGTTTGATTGAGATTCACAGGTGCAGTGGTGTAGTCTTCTTTTTTATGGTGGGTATACTGTATATTTGAGCATTTTGTGAAGTGGGTATACTGTATATATTTGTGCTATTCAAATTAATGGATCAATCAATTTTAAGTGGGTATACTGAAATCCCTGAAATTTAGAAGTGCGTATACTCCGTATACCGCATTCTACGTAGACTACACCACTGCACAGGTGCGATTCTTAGCGATGGATTAGGAGGCTGCAGCAGTGTACTGGTTAATCAAGTACACCTCTGTAGTAGACAACGTTAATTGTATTACTAGTACTAATAGTAATAGTAGAAGTAGTATGGTAGTAGTGCTAATAGTATGTATATACATGTAGCTCCATAAAATCTGCCATTGTGACTGAGGTGTTCCTGAGCAGTCTGCCCCTCGGGTCTTGAACTCGCCTCCTGGTCAATGGGAGTCACAGCAAAGATCAATGCGATAGCTCAGCGCTACCGATACTGTATGAGGCTTCGGGAGAGAGGTTTACTAACTTTCCACGCCACACTCTCCTAGTTGCACTCATGCCCCTAAACCAGGGGTGGGGAATCTTTTTCATGGGCCACTTCAAATTGCTCCAAGGCCGGGCCATTACAGTCCTCCGAGGGCTAGGGTAGGCCTACTATATGCACAAAATAGGATTTCCCCCTGCACTTTAGGCCTATACTGCCGTACAAAACAAGAAAGCAGTAAGTCAGAATCTGGCAAACTGAGAAAAAAGGCTTCAAAGTTTCTTATATGGCGTGACAACTGTGTTGTTGGTAAAGTGGTGGTGACACGTCCTTGTAATGCGTTTTTAGGATAGAAATTAAATGCACACACACAAAAAAACCTTTCAAACTTTCAAAATGATTTTTCTCTATAACGGGACGATGTTGGACCACCGTTTTTTGACACAAGACAAACGAGGTAAGTTAGTTTAAAGCCCATTTCCGATCTGAACCGAATTTCGACCATTTTGGAGTTACTGCGTTCTTGTTTTGCAAGGCAGTATATTGAAGGCAGTCACCTTTACAACAGACCCACCTTCTGTAGGTCCCCTGAGTATAGCTCAATTGTTTTGCGCATGGAATTTTTAAGATTCCTTTACGAAATATGTCATATTTCACGTGAAGCTGCAAAACATTAAAATGATGTCGGGTGCCAGATAAAACGGCTTCAAGGGCCGCAAATGGCCTTCGAGAGGTTCCCCACCCCTGCCCTAAACCTCACTCTCATCCGGGTGACGGCACCAGTGTGACTGAGGTGTTCCTGCGCAGTCAGCCCCTCAGGTCTTGAACTCACCACCTCCTAGTCAACGCATCAGTCCAGGTACATGGGAGTCACAGCAAGCCACAGTCTACTAATTGTCCTCTGTTACACTATTCTCTCTCTCTCTCTCTTTCTCTCTCTCTCTCTGTTAACGATTACGTTACATAGAAACAAACAAAAACATTTTTTATTTTCTGCAAATTCAATTTTACTGTATTTCAAGTTAGCTAAACAAGAAAAAATCCATACAAACACTGCTTGGCAACGGCTTGGCAAGTTTTCTTTTTTTAAATGGCTAGGCTTGGTATCCTTGGCAAAGTTATTTGACGGGCGTCTTCACTGGTGTCTCGTCACAGCGCATCGTAACAGAATTGAGCCACCAGAGGGCGCTCTTCATGCCCTTGTGAGCCGTGTCCACGTTGAGACCCCACAGCACAGGCTTCTTCTTCACGTTAGCACCCGATACTGAGACTGTTGAAAAATAAATGAATGAAATTAGTTTGTTACACAGAGACCACTTAGGTAGTGAAGAATATAGGCCAATGTAGAGATGTCTGATATTGGCTTTTTTGCCGATATCCGATATGCCGATATTGTCCAACTCTCAATTTTCGATTCCGATATCGCCGATACCGATGCCAATATATGTGGGTTATTTTTCCTCGTAACAAATTTTAGGTAACATTACAAATCTGCTGTTGTGGAACAAAATATGCTTAATTTTATTGTAATGCCCCACTAGATGCATTCTCGAATGCAACAAACCTTTCCAAATATTAACATCATCTGTGCAAAATAGAAAAATAATTATGAAGAAAAGTGTACAGTAATTCAAGCATTATTATATCGGTTTTGATAGGTCAAAAATCCGATACCGATATTGACCGATACTACATTTTTATGCTATTATCGGGCCGATAATATCTGTGGGCCGATATTATCGGACATCTCTAGGCCAATGCAATGTTGTGTGCAAACGCTCTAAAAAACCAAAGCTGTTTCCATCTGACCAACGTAATGGCCTATAGATTACACATCAGTACCATCAGACAATTGCCTTCTGTGCGTTTCTCAAAAATATTGTCGCTAACTAGTAACTTACTTAGTAGCAATGTAAATTCCTATTGCAGTTAGCAACGACGATTCCGAGAAACTGGCCCCTTGTCTTACCATACTCGTACTCGTACTCATTTTGTTTGCAAACTGACTTTAGTGTATACGAATGGTAATGCCTAATGAGACATTGCGATGCACATCACATACCTCTGCTTGACCTCTCGTAGTAGATGAACCCAGCCACCATTACGATGAAGCCCAGTACCAGAGCAGCTACTCCAACGGCGATCTTAGTCTTCTCTGGCCTCGGCATGGAGGGGTCTGTGAAAGCATCACATCATCATTGGTCTGTATACACCTCACCGGGCCAACACACCAGGCGGCGACAAGATTAAGCAACAGATCGCTGGACTGTGCAGCAAGTGTGCAGCAAGCAATATGAACGATAGAAGTGTCACAGTATGTTAGTTAAAACCAGAATGCAAGCATTCCGACATTCCCATTGGCTGTGGCGGCTGTCGTTGAACTGCATCACAGCTCATTTGCATTATATTGTCTGAAGTCCAACTACAAACTTACGCTGAAATCGCCTCTAGTCGCCCAAATCATTTTTGTCTCTTCTGTCTCCAGCGACTCAATACAAAGCCAATTACTTTCGTTGCTGGAATCGCCCAAGTCGCATGTAGTCTATTTGTGCCATTATTATCCCCAGGTTGCACAGAGTCGCTGACAAATTTGGTCGGGCCCATGACAAACTCATCTCAAAGGACCCCCCAACCTAATTCATACAATGTAATGAAGACCACATTCTGGGCACGGGACAACCGCCCCCCAGAGAGAGAGAGAGAGAGAGAGAGAGAGAGAGAGAGACAGACAGACAGAGAGAGAGATAGAGGGATCAGACAGACAGGCAGACAGATAGACAGACAGAGACAGCCTCACCCCAGTGGACCACAAGAGGCTCCTTAAGGCTGCTGTGCTCCACCATACAGGAGATCTTCTCTCCAGCTTTGGGGGTGAACTCCAGGTGGGAGTGGATCTGGTAGTACCAGTCCCCATCAGCCAGCTCCTCACTGGATATCACGTCACCAGTCACCTCCTTGCCATCTCTGTACCAGGTCAGCTTGATCATCTTGGGGTAGAAGTCATAGGCGCTGCATACCAGTATGGCAGACTGGCCACCAATGGAAGCTTTCCCCAGTTTCAACTTCACCACTGGTTCCGCTGCAAGACAGAAATATCAGAATGGTACATATACAGGCCTAAATACATACATACATACATACATACATACATACACACATACACACATACATACATACATACATACATACATACATACATACATACATACATACATACATACATACATACATACATACATACATACATACATACATACATACATACATACATACATACATACATACATACATACATACATACTGTAGGCCTACATGAAATTCAATTACTGGCTTTTTAATATAACGTTTGCTTATAGGCCTTATAGTGTGTGTAATACTGTATATAGCCCTATAAGTAATAATGATAATGATAATAATATACTTTAATATAGTTCAATATAATTTGAAAGGATTATCATCTGTATTGTCAATATTATGTACACTCACTTACCTGTCTGTGTCAGTATGTTATTAATCTCTATCTGGGCATTGGGCCTGCAGTATGCGTCCTTCTGAGCCCGCATCTGAGCCACCATTGCTGTATCCGTATTCCATGCCTCTGC
The DNA here is from genome assembly GCF_034702125.1 of Engraulis encrasicolus. NCBI lineage: Eukaryota > Metazoa > Chordata > Actinopteri > Clupeiformes > Engraulidae > Engraulis > Engraulis encrasicolus. Next base: position 44,444,828 of record NC_085859.1, on the reverse strand, counting down.
ATTATAAATTCCAAACTCAGTGTATCCCACAAATTTCCCCACTGTGCTGTTGAACACTATGTAAGGAGCCTTGTTGAACCAGTACGACCTAACATACTCGAGGTAACTCAGGTCCGGTGAACTGAATCGACACTGATCTGCCACAGAGTTGTAATAACCATCACATCCATCTGCAAACAAAAATAACCCTGTTAGATTACCTGAACTAAACACTTCCAGCATATCAGTTTTCATCAATTTGCTGGGACAGACGTGTGCAAACGTAGGCCTGGGGCCCACATGCGATATCCTGATTATCATCGACTTTCAAATCTCTTCGAGACTTGGTCTGACCAAGAGCATAACAATTAACATTTCCCAAATGGCGTCCCTTGGTTTGCTAATGACTGTTTGCTTCCCAACAAAGGGGGAGGAGTTCCCGTTTTGCGGGAACTCAGAAAGCACTTGCATTGACTCTTGACCTGACTGTTAGCAACGCTGAAGCTGTTGCGTCAGGAGGGCACGGCCTGGGTACACATGCGGCCCACTGAGTCATTTCATCTGGCCCGCAGTGCCTATTGACAAGAAGTTCAAATTCAAAATGGTACTCTCACAAAACATTCTCATTCACAAAACATATCTCTCATTCAAATGGCAACTGAAGGCAATTGTCTTGCATGCTGCATGACTTTAACCAAGCACAAGGTAGGCTACTACATTTGTCTTACATATATTTCACTACCATGTGCAGGACTGAAATAGCCAACCAGTCAATTATACAAGTTGAGAGTGACATCTGGCCTTCCGGTCAATATTCTAATCTAACCCCAATGAGGCCCTTGGGTCAAAATAATTGCCCAACACCTCTAAAAGTATGTCATTAGCCTCTTACTGCAGCTGGGGTCGCCGGCGACCCTATTCACTTGCTTAAAATGCTTAGCTACATCATAACAACTTTGCTACTATGACATTACAGAGAGCCATAGTGCTGCGCTAAGGGGTTAAGTATCACTAGCACAACTGCACATATTCAACACAGACAACTTCACAAAACCACACATATTCAAATAAAAATCATATGCCCAAAAGAAAACATCTTAACATACCAAGTTAGTTCCCATTCTACATGCATGTGTGGAGTGAACTGACTTTAAAATACATAGAAATTGACAACTTACCAACCCCTCCTGGCAGAGAGGAGATGAGAATGATGATGAGCAGACAAATGAAGTGTTGTGATATGGCCATCTTGCCATGCTCTGAGCACGCTCTGAGAATCACACTCAGACAAACAGAGGATTGAAGGAAATAAATCTGTGGAAAGGACCAATCCATGTTCAGGACAAATGCAGTCAGTAGTTGCTATGCAGAACTTGATTTGACTACAATAGAGTGGGAAGTTACTTTGATTAGTAAGTTGACAAGACACTACGCAGTGAGCAATCAAGGTAGACAGCTGTATGTGGAGTAACAGTTAAAGAAATTAGTAGACAGTATTAAGACATTTCTAACTTCTTGGGTGTAGGCTTTCCGATATGTATTTGTTACATTACGTTACACTTAGCCCGGGTGCAATTTGACAGAAAATCAGAAGGGGTAATATGTTCCATATTAGCCTAAGCCCTTTTTGGGAAAGTGTGCCCTCTGCCTATTAAACCCTAAATATCTCAACCTCTGACGCACATACAAGCATGAAATAAGTTGCATTTACAAGCTACCCTCATTTTGCACTAGGATGTCTTCATTCAGCTCTAACATACCCACATTTGTAATAAAAGCCCTCAAATCTCAAGAACCTGAATGCAGCATAAATGTGTCTCCAGGCTTCAATGGGTTAAACAATGCTAATGGATTGACATTAAACTGTGATTAGAATTATGTTCAAAAAGTGTCGATATCAAAACCAGAGGGGGAACAGGGAACAGGGACAAGTGGCAACACTAACGTAGTGTCACTCAATACATAGATAACCGATTTTCTAGTGAAACCAGTCATTTGCCTTTGGCTCTTTTTTTGCCCTTCAGCATTATAGAGCACTAGTGCCAAAGTGCATTATGCAGAATTATAAACTTAATTGGTTATATATTGGGTATAATAAATTCAGGGAAGAATGGTTTACCACATTTTATATGATTGACTTAAGTTTAGTAGCCTACTATCTTGTCTGATCAGATGTATTGCTTTGACATCCTGTGGTTTTAACCAGGGCTGGACTGGGGGAAAAATAGGCCCCAGGCACTTTTGGCTTAAAGGGGACCCTCATAATTACCGGTGCTGAACTGACTCACTGGTGGGCCCTGCACCCTTGTGGGCCCCTATTTTCAGAAATATGATGAAAAAAACATATATATGTTTTACATTTGGGTAGATGAAAGATAAGCAGCAAAAAACTATTTTTTCAGAAAACATTTTTTATGAGGCAAAGAATTAGATGTCTACGTAGTGCGGCAATTGATTTTTCAAAAGATCCAAGTGGTCACAATGTTGGTCTATTAATTGATTATTTGTTTACGTTGCTAAAGCAATTAGCTGTAAATATGTCCTTTGGTGGGACGTTTAGAAATATATATATTAAATAATGTTGAAATGGCTTGAGGGAGTTTTATATACAATGTTACACTCTTTGTATTTAGTGCAATATCTGAAATTATTCATTTAATTAGAAATAACCATTTAAGGATTTTTTTCCCCCATGAGAGGCAAGCTTATTGGAAACCTTCAAGGAAATACAGGGATAACTTTCTGTTTAAATGTTCAAAATTATCCGAATTTATACTAACATTTCAGGGAGTATAATTTGCTGTTCCCTAATGCAATATTCAGTGTTAATCAAACATATTGTTAAGCTCAAACAAATATTTGTGCATTTAAAAAATGTCACACCGTAGGACATTCATGTCACGCCAAAGGACAAAAATGCAAAACTGAGCCAGAAACAAATGTATCAACATTACTATTTTGTCTTTTGTAATGTTGTCATAATGCAATGATGTAGTCAATATGGACCTACACTCTACGCTTATAAGTCTTTAAGTCATAGATATTCAGCCTATCCTAACACTTAATGACAGTCATGTGGTCATTAAATTTCACTTGAAAAACATGCCAGGGTTGTTTAGACAAATGACTGAGCTTTGATTATTTATTTCAAAATGTTTTAGTATGGAGAACCAGGCTTGTGACAGTCACACCATAGGACAAATGTGACATTTGACTCAAAATTGAGTGTACTTATTTAAACTGCATTAATTACACAGTACTTTTTCACAACATAGACTTAAGTTTAACCATTTAAAACATTAACAATTTTGAAAGTATGAATTAACTTCATTTTAGGAGACTGCGACAGAAAAATTAACACGTCACGTAGACATCTACCCATTTCTGAAAATAGGAGCCCACAAGGGTGCGGGGCCCACGGGAAATGCCCGCTTTGCCAGAAGGCCAGGCCAGCCCTGGTTTTAACAACGTTTTTATTTGTTTTTATTTTGTTTTATTCTGCAACTCCATGTACATTATAGTCATTTTATCCTTTTATTGTTGTTGTTGTTGTCTGTATGTATTTATGCTGTATTGCTGCGCATTTAATCGCCCCTTTGGGGGACAATAAAGTTTAAAGTTGAAGATTCTGTCTGAGAGACGAAAGAGGAACTTCATGGCGGCAGAGCAGCAGGTCCTGCCTTTAAAACAATGGAAGATGAGAAATGGTCGCGGGTTGGAGGAATTGAAATGAGGATCCACAAAGAACAATAGTTTCAAGATGATGAACTAAAAGTGACATGACATGTCAGGTAGGAGAGAAAAATAAATAAACCACATGCAACAAACAGTGATTTCTCAAAAGGCAACGGTAGGAGATCTCCAGGAGACAAACATTATTTGTTTTGTAATGTGTAGACGTAATGTGTTGTTCTAACATGTAGTTCCAGTTCCCCTTCCAGTTCCCTGGAAAGGCCCCATTACTACATAATAGGAGTTAATGTGATCATATGATCACTGCAATATAACACTAGCCTCCCTTCCCCCGTAATGTAACCTGTAACCCTAACTTGCAGGCCTGGGGCCTCATATACAAAACTTACTTACGCACAAAAAATCAGACATACCACATGAATCAGCATGAAAACCTGTTAATGCATGGACTGACACATTTGAGATTTTCAGGTGCAAATGCATTTTTTTTTTCAGATTTTCACAAACACAGATTTTAGTATTAGGAAAAGATTTAATAGGAAATCTACAGAAGTCTTTGTACATGAGGCCGCTGGACTGGTAATAGTCGACAGAGCATTTCCCGCTGGGAAGATGAAACTTAATGGCCGACGCTGTTGAGTTTTTTTGTATTTTATAAAGGCCTGGTCCACCATTTAGAGGGGGTCTACAAAAATGCCCAGGCCCTCTTTTAGGTCCCATTACAGCCCTGCTAACTTGTAGTCGAGTACATCTATGGCCAAAATGCACCAAACCCCCAAAAAAATGATACAAAAGGTTTTTCAACTGATTTCAATACATCCAACTGTCCTTACTAACATACTAAAAATCTAGGAAAATCTAACTTCAGGAAAAGTGTCATTTTCAAGTTTTAAATAAAGGTTACTACATGATAATTACATTGGCATGAACTAACATGTTTTCAGGATCTGTTTGTTTGGAGTGCTGTTTGGGTGGATAAAGGCACTACTGCTATGGTAATATCCATGTGTTGTTTGTCAGGGTACATCATCAGTGATGAATCATGGTGTCACTAGGTATTTTGGGTCTTTCAGCAGCTGAACTGAATAGACAGGAGCCACTACATGTGTAAGTAGAGGGCAAGGTGAAACGGTTGGTACTGGAGACAGACAATGTCCTGAAAGGACATAGGGCTTTAGCATAGCTTTCGGGTAAGCCAGAGTAGGGCCTGTTGTAGCTTCATAGGCAAGGGTCAGGGCCTTGTATTCAATTAGGGCATGAAAAAGAGGACATGACTGGGAAACTGAGGCTATGTGGTCAGAGAATGATAGATGGTCATCAACAATGACACTTAGATTTCTTGTGGCCTTATTTGAGGCAACAGTAGCAGAATCCATATCGATATCATGGCAACCTAAATCTTTAGCTGGGATCACCAGCAGTGCATTTGGGCAAGGCTCAACTGAAGGTTGCATTCCTTCATACTTGTGGATAGTTCAGAGAGGCAATCGGAAATGTGTGTGACCGTGGAGTCATCTGGCACAAAGTAACTGTGCTTCATCGGTGTAACAGTAGTATGAGAAGCTGTGAGAACAGATAACATGGCCCAGTGATGTGGTGTACATGGCAAATAGGAGTCCCAGCACCAGCCCTTAGGACACCTCTGTGGAGAGGCTATGATTTGAGGACAGCTGACCTTGCCCTTGATACATGCTAAGAATGATACCACCAGACTCAAAGAATGTCTGGAAGAACTTGAGAAACATAAAACTCAATTATTTATCTAAGAGCGATGTTAAATAATCATGTTTTGAAAAAAAAATGCTAGCTGGTGAGTCTGAACAAAGATTTTTAGATTTACTACAAAACAAAAAGAGATGTCCATAATCTCTGCTGAAGATATCTTCTGGCTTACGAGAAACAAAATAAAAGAGTAATTTTGAGCTTGGCTTTTTCAGATTTTGAGTTTTTGCATTTTGAAATTTAATGCATATTTAATTAGATATAGTCCAATTACCATATTAAAACATGAAATTTCAGAAAACTTGCAATACATTTTTTTCTCACAAATATGTGAGTAATCACTGGATTAAGTTTCATGGTGATATCGGCAAGCTACATTTTTTGGCCTATTCACCTGGAGTGTCTCTTGACCCTTATAATAAGCCTATGCACTGTATTCCCCAACAGTACAATGAACTAGAAAAGTTCACGCTGTAGTACTCAATATAGCAAAAATGTCCAGATGACATACACATTTTAGGTGTTCTCAACAGGTTTTCAGGTACCAATAAATTAACTCTGGTTGGCATTGTGTTTTTAAGTACAACTGACATCCTAACACAATGTCTTTGAGTTTGTAAATTGGAACTCTATCTGGCATATGAGTGGTTAGATGTCTTGACAACAGCTGAGGCGACCATGGAGTAGTGGTTAAACAGCTGGTCTTCAACCTCAAAGGTTGCAAGTTCAATCCCCAACATGGAGATAACCTTACCTACTTCCTAGAACATGGTATGAAAATGTTCAGATGGCCACCAGACCCATGACTCCAGCTTTAATTAGCAATATTTTTCACATTTAGTTTTGAGCGAAATTACAAAAGAAAAAGGCTTCGGTAAAGCAAGACAATGTTTGAGTTGCTGTGGTCTGGATAGTGGAATGGCCACATGATCAGAGGATTGCAGGTTTGAATCCTGTATTACCAATAAAAAACACTCAAGTAGATATTTATTGTTTATTTCTCTCGAAACTGTGAAAGTTACAAATTCTTTAAATCATGTCAATTGGAACTATACAGTATCTGAGATATGACACTATGGATGTCAGCGTGTTGGGCTTGGGCAGTCATGGACTAACAGTTAAGCAGTTGGCCTCAAAACATGATGGTTTCAAGTTCGATTCCCAGCACAGGATGTTAGTAAAAAAATTTTTTTAAAAATCACATTCAAACATCATTGTGTTGGTATGATGTCAGTTGGTCGAATTTGAAGTGGAAAGTATGTGTGAAACACATTTGACTGTTAATTATGAGTCCAATACTTTCTAACAAACACGGCTAACTTTCTACAATCACAAAATCTGCAGTTGAGTGGTGTAGGGGATAGTCCTCTGCATATAGCCATATTGGCATGTCCTTATCTTGAGGTTGAGAGTTCGAATCCTAAGGCTGGGTCACTCACTTTTTTTTATTGTTTTAGTTGTTTTTTTAATTGTTTACCAGCTTCTGCTTTGTGTAAAGAAGAACCCATCCATGTCAGAACCATAGAAACCCTATTTTATTAAAATGTAACATAAAATACAAACTTCTCTAAAAATGGTGAATCTGTCAATGGGGGATAGATTTACTCAACACCATGTGACCATCAAACCACAACTGACAACTTGGCATGGAAAAATGTGTCTATCAACCTCACTTCAAGGTAAGAAAAGACCCATAAAAGTGTATTGGTGTGTATGTGTAGTAGTTTACTATGTTGCTGTGTGTGACATTAGGTGCTCTTGATGCTACACTGGGTGTATGTTTTGTTAGCAACTTAGCTTAGAATGTTAGCTACTGCTAGTAGCTACTGCTAGTTAGGCCTTTGTGTAGGCCTTTCATACAAATCTTTTTCTTGTATCATACATCTGCAGTGTATTTGCAAGTGATGCGTTGCATTTTCATGATGACATATTGCACATTGAACTTCTGTATAAACCAGTGTAGCAATCATGCTGTAGGGGCCTAATCCAACAAGTCCTCATGAAAACCTTATTAGGCCTATTTATGCTCCACAGGCAGCCGATATGGGACCACCAGAACTCTATGATCCATCAGCTCTACTCAACACTCCAAAGGATAAACAACTGACTGTGTTGTGAAGTCTGACACTATTTTGGGAGAAATGTTATTGTAAGTTAGGCTATATGGATCTCCTTCAGCCACCAACTCCTAATAAAAGATTCAGAAATGGACAACAAATAAATGACTAAATTGCCTAATGTGTTGAGGTTGATTCTTTTGTAATATATTGACTGTTGACTGTGTGGTCTAAATTTTAGATTTAGATTGTTGTGTACTGTATGCTTGTTGTGTTATTGTCTACTGTTTTTGTTTGTCAACCACATGGAACAAAACAAAAAAAAACTTGATATAAAGCATTGTTCATGTTTGTGGAATTAAAGCTCATGTTATATTTGGTTTAAACAGAGGGGTGGTAGCCTAGTGCATTAGTATAAACCAACCAATCAATAAACCAACCAAGATTTTTTTTGGCCTCTAAAATGGGAAAACATAAAACTTTTAATTTTGGAATCAAAAACTTAGAGCCATTATAGCTAAACAATGCTGTGCTTGTTTACTTAAACATTTTAACTGTCTGCTTAGTACTAATTGCATTGATTTTTGCACCATTCTCGAAACATTTATGTCAGTGGAGCATATTAGATCTTTGAGTAGCAGCTACTAAAACATTCAAGATTTTATTTTTTCTCATAACATTTGTTTTCACATAACATGTCTGATTTTATGTAAGACTTACACAAACGTTTTAGTTTTCAACTCAAATCTTTTGTGTAAACCATTGTTTCTGTGCATTTTAGAGTTTGGAGTACATACTTGACTTGGGCTGCTAAAAACTAAAAATCTAATTATGGAATTAAAGTTTTCAATCTTTTCAGTCATTTCAAAGTTTTTGATCATCTTCTGAAAGATTTTGTGTCCTGCATATGCATGCATGTATGTAGTATTTACATAAAACATTTGGTCACAAAACTAAAACTTTAACGGGAATAAGTTTCCACAAAAGTTTAGAGTTTGTGGAACATGTTGGGGAATACAGTGTGGCAGCTACAGTTAGGGCCAGAAATATTTGGACAGCAACACAATTATCATCCTTTTCCACCCTATACCCCACCACAATGGATTTGAAATAAAACAAACAAGCTGTGCATTAACTGTAGACTCTCAGCGTTAATGTGAGGGTGTTAAAATCCATATCGCATCAACAGGAATGAAATAGCAACGTTTTTTGTGTGTGTTGCCCACTTTTCAAGGGATCAAAAGTAATTGGACAGTAGGCTTCTCAGCTATTTTCCAGTCAGATGTGTGTTATTCCCATACTACACCATCACCAAGATGTCAATACAAGGTCTTAGAGTTCATTTGAAGTGTTCCATTTGCATTTCCATATATTTTTACGGAATATCCATGAGATCAAAAGTCCATCTGTCACCATCAGTGATGCAAGCCATCATAAGGTGGAAAAAAATCAAAACAAACCCATTTGAATATGATTAATTCAAGAGTTCAGAATGTTGGAAAAAAGAAATACCAGAGCAACACCAAATTACCCGGCAGACATGGAAGACAAATGCTGTGGATGACAGACAATATTCTGTATCTGGTGAACAAAAACCCATCTCCCAATAGTTGGCCAGATGTAGAATAGTGTCCAGGTGAACGGTGGAGACATGTCCAAGGCAACAATCAAGAAAAAGATCAAGAACATTGAGGAACACTTCACCATAGGAAATACAGAGGGTTCACTAAAAGATGTAAATTATTGATTGCATCAGAAATAGCAATACCAGATTTGGCTTTGCCAAACAATGTCTTAAAAAGACTGTATAGGTCTTGAGCTACATCCTATGGACAGAGGAGACAAAATCATCTTGTACAAGGGTAATGGGAAGAAATGAGTATAGAGAAGGGAAGGAACTGCTCATGATTCAAAGCATACCACCCAATCAGTGAATCATGGTGGTGGTAGTGTCATGGTGTGGGCATGCATATCTGTCAATACGATTATCCCCTTGTATTTATTGATGATGAGGACTACCGACGAAAGCCACAGGATGAATTCTGAAGATTTTCAGGCTATATTATCATGTCATATTAAACCTAATGGTTCTGAACTCATTGGACAATGCTTCACATTGCAGATGGACAATGACCCAAAGCTTCATCTGAAAGCCACTAGCCATTTCTACCCCCAAAAAGTGGAATATTATTCAATGGCCCAGTCAATCACCTCACCTGAGTACGGTTGAGCAAAGCATTTCACTTGCTGGAGGCAAAACTGAAGGGAAATACCCTAAGAATAAGCAGGAACTGAAGACTGTTGCAATAGAGAGCTCACCATAGCATCACCAGGGATAAAACCCAGTGTCTATTGATGTCTATGGATTGCAAATTACAGGCTGTAACTGACTGGAAAGTATTTTCAACCAAATAATTAAAAATTGAAAGTTTGATGTATAAATACTAGACTGTCCAATTACTTTTGGTCCCTTAAAAATGGGGTGGCACTGATAGAAAATGTCATAATTCCTTCACAGTTCACTCGATTTGGACGCAAACACTCCCATATTAAAGCTGAAAGTCTGCTGTTAATGTACATCTCGTTTGTTTAATTTCAAATCCATTGGGATGGTGTACAGCACCAAAAACATGAAAATTGTGCAGATGTCCAAATATTTATGGCCCTAACTGTATGTAGAAAAAACTCATTTCCCAAAGTCAGATTTTACTAGATTTTTAGTATGTCATTAAGTAGGTCCAATAGTAATAGAATCCATAAAAAAACCTTTTGTATCAATTTTTTTGGGGTTAAACCCTAAATGTACTCGCCTATTGTAGCCACTAAGCCTAAAGAAAAAGCTGTGTGTGTCTGATTAGCTTCCAAGTCTGTCCAATTGGTTACTCTGTGATCACGCTAACTTTGCATGTAGCATGGATTAAATTGTGCCAGTTGTGCACTCTTGCTTTAAAGGAAAAGTACATGTTCCAGCAGTTTGATCATCCATATTATATTCCCTTTCTATAATGACATAGAATACAGTTAGTTGTTAGTACCGTACAAGGTTTTAGATGTCTTATGACCAAATAGAACATGCACTCACATGAACATGTTCTCATTCATATTGTTTTGGTAAGCATTAAATACATTAGAGCTGCACGATTAGACAAATATGCAATACACGATAACATCTGTATATTGCGATATCGATATTACTTGCGATATATACATATATTTTCCCCTCTCTACTTGCCATTCTATACTTTATCATGTATGAAACAACTGTTTTATTGCCAACATTATTTTTTTTCAGAAAAAACATGGCTAGTATACAGCATCAACTTAAAATGTCAACCTTTTTAATACGTTTTTTAACCTTTTCACCAAATTTACTGTTATTAAAAATTAAAAAGTAGGTATCAGGATTTAACCAACTTTTGCGATATGCGTATTGCAAGCCGTGATATCGTGATATCGATACATTTTCGATATATCGTGCAGCCCTAATTGACACCCTGCAATAGATTTGAAGAAGGAACGAATCGATAAGTGAATCAATCGATGAATCAATAAATCACTGAATCTATCAGTCAGTCAGTCATTTCACAGAATTTCTCAAAATTCTGATGGTAAAGAAAATGACCTTATAACTTCTAAGAAAACCAATCACAAGAGCAAAGACAATACCTTTATTCATGTAGTCCTAGACTGCAAAAATAATTGTCATTTTTTAATATTACCCATGTGCTGTATTTTCGGGATCACATGTTCAAAACATTAAGCACATTAAACAAACACTCAGATTCTATGGCCAGAGAATCATATATGAGAGAGAGATAAGTCAGGCCCGTTCTTTTCCGGTATCCACTTTATGTCCGATGAATGCCCCGTAACACAGCACAGCCCGATCCTGGACAGTCCTCCAGCCGCATGGAGATGTCTTCAGCAGAGATATTATAGACAGAGATATGTCATTGTAGTTCTTTTCCGGTATCCACTTTATGTCGGGTGAACGCCCCTTTAGGAGACCTTTGGAGTCCTGAGTATGAGAATAAATGAAGTCCACTTAGCGCTGTAGATGACGGTAGCGCACGTCTTGTGCAAACACCTCAAAAAGAGAAGAAGAAGGAGGGGACAACGCCCCCTTAGGAGACCAAATTTGAGCACACACTTTTGCATTGGGTGGGCGTGTTTTGATTCCCCTTTATTAAAATTCTACCCTCTTTGCTAAGGCTTTCTATCAATTAATGACGGCATAAACATTTATAATAGTTACAGTATAATTAAAAATAAATGTTAATTGTCCAGGGCAGATAGGCAGAGATGAAGACGAAACTGGTTTCAGTGGCCATGACGTCCCTTGATGAAGAAGACCACTCCAATGGCTACCTCCAGCACTCCCAGAGTCACACCCACTCCACAGATCACTGACGGAAAAACACTGGCCCTCGCCACCTCCACATCTGTAGAGGAGGCAGACAGACAGACAGACAGACAGACAGACAGACAGACAGACAGACAGACAGACAGACAGACAGACAGACAGACAGACAGACAGACAGGCAGGCAGGCAGACAGACAGGCAGGCAGACACAGACAGAGTATATGGGTCAGGTGTACATATTGGAACTTGAGGAAATCAACATGCACATGCAGATGCCCACACACACATGCATGCACGCACGCACGCACGCATGCATGCATCAACACACACACACACACACACACACACACACACACACACGCACACACACACGCACACACACGCGCACACACACACACGCACACACACACACACACACACACACACACACACACACACACACACACACACACACACACACACACACACACACACACACACACACACACACACACACACAAACAAATAATCATTGCAGTAGACTGGATTCAAACACACATATAAATCAATAACAACTTCTACAGCTTTAATTTTATTAAAGAGGTTAAATGACCCTTTCCCAAACAAACCAAGCTAACTAGCACTAGTTTAATTATTATCTTTGCTTTAACATCTTACCAAACTCTCTGGTCTGTGGCCTGTCCAGTGCTGAGTGCTCCACAGTGCAGGTGTAGATCTCCCCTTTCTCTGGGTTGAACTGCAGGGTGGAGAACTGGCTGTAGGTGCCATCGTTGACGTTCATGCGTAGCTGGCTGGTGCTCACCCCCGCTGTGACGGGCTTGTTGTTCCTGGTCCAGGTCACGTTGATGTGGGGAGGGTAGAATCCCTGGATGAGGCAGATGAGGGTGTTGGCAGTGCCCAGCTGCACGTCATCTCTGGGGTAGATGGAGCTCATCGGGGGTGCTGAGGAGGTGGAGGAGGAGGGTAAGGGGGGAGTGGGGGTAACAGCACAGCAACAAGACCGGTGTTGAATAAACACCAACAAGAGTAGATTTTCTTGATTGGTTGATTGATTGATTGATTTTGATGGAGATAGAGATACGTGTAATATAAACACTTTAAAAATCAATGTGAAGTAGCCTAGTAATCTCAACTCAATTTAAAACAGAACTGTTAAAAGTAAGGTTGCCAAGTGGTCAAAAACGGTCAACATTTTGTTAGAGAAGTGCTACACTCTGGATTCAGAAACAGAACTATTAACCATATGCTTGCCTAATGGCTCCTTGTCCGTAATGCTGTGCTATCATAGCATTTCTTACTAATGTATAAACAATTGTACATGTGCTATTTTCAAAGTATATATGAACGTTTTTAAGGTATTATCCTGACGTGTTACCCAGGATTTAATCTGTGCCTCTCTGTTGATGTTTACACAGGGCTGTGATGCTTTTTTTGTTGCTGTTTTTTGTTTTGTTTTACAATAACTCACCTTCAGCCACATCAGGATGCCTGTAAGCCTTTATGGCAGTTTCCAGGTTCGCTTTACAGACTTGCTGCTGTGCAACTGCATACTCATATGCGCCCTCCTCGTATTGGAAAGGGACAGCGAACTCGGGCAGGGTCATCACATACTGTTTAGCCTGCCAGTCTGCATGTGCCATCTCCTCCCCATCTAGTCCATTCATGACCTCTCCATCGCAGCTTGAGCACCCAGCCACAGCCAGGTCCACATGCACCACTGAAACACCAGCACCAAAGGCATCGTTTTAGGCAGTTTTACCAAAAACATGTTATTTTACATGCAACCAGGGCTGCTGGCAGCTTTGGCCGGGCCCAGGACAAGGTCATTTGAAAGGGCCCCCAGCCCAATAAATACAATGTAATGACGACCTAATCCCGGGACAACTGTCCCCTTTGTCCTTCCCTGTCAGTACCCCTGCTACAACACTAGTGCCACAGCCAGTTTCACACACTGAAACACCACCACCGATACCAACAGCAGCAATAGCAGCTGTACCAAATCCATATCATTATTACTAGTAATAGAAGTAGTATATTAGAGGCTATCAGGACTGGTAGTCTGGCATACAGGGCCCTTGAGGTTGTTTTATCAGGCCCCCAATATAATTCAAATGTTATGCAGCTTCACATGAAATATGAGCAACATATTATATCATATAGGCTATACAGAGAGAGAGAGAGAGAGAGAGAGAGAGAGAGAGAGAGAGAGAGAGAGAGAGAGAGAGAGAGAGAGAGAGAGAGAGAGAGAGAGAGAGAGAGCTTTTAGCACTTAGAGTGTTTGTCCTACTTTCTAAGTGTAGAATTAACACCACAATATTTACTGTGCATTTAAAGGACCAACCATCCATGCTTCTGTTGTGTCCATTACTATTCTACAATCTATGGTTGTGGTTGTTTGCTGCAATGTGGCTTTCCATGGGAGAAAATAGCTTGTGGATACTGGGTGTTTGAACTTGATTCTGATGACTTACCAATACGGTTTCTTTAGGCCTAGTGTTGAGCGTGGCACATCACACATCATCACCTAATTATTAACATGTATGTATAAATATCACAAAATGCCAATAGATCGTGTTCTTCTGTCAACTGAAATCAGGCATCTTTTCTTAGCAATTTGCAAATGATATTTGCCAGTCCCATTGGATATTTGAAATAATCATAACCCTTTGTTTCTAATGCAAATGACTTATTGATAAATAGTCTCTATGTTATTCTGTATTTGTGGTCTTTGTCAGACGAAGCACATAGACTGAACTTTGCCTAACAAACTAATGCTACAGGTTACACAGGAATATCTCACAGAAAGAAGGAGCAGATATAAGGTATAAACATGTACTCACGTTTAGTCTCTGTACATATGATCCCAGTGAGTACAAGTAATATTTCTGTTAAAGCCATCTTCATAGATGTGGATGGTAGCTCAGAGTTGAACAGTGTGAGGTGGTTCAAACTTTCAGACCACACACTCATCCAACAGCCAATGAGATGATTTCTTGTGGGCCATCATGTGTCTCTAGGTGAATAATCCTATCAAATTTCAGTATTCTTCAAGTCCTTCCCTTCCTGGTACGGTATGTTTTGGAGAACTGTCAATCAAGTTTTCGGTGAGCATAGTAAATGAATAAAGTGGCCCTGAGGGGGGAAAAAAGAGTGTTTTTTGTTTTGTTTTGTTCCCCCGACCATCATGCCTTTTCAAAATGTTGACTGATAAAGGTATGTTGCCTGGTGTGAGAGGCCTCATGAGAAAGGGGTGCAGGTGAGAGAGTTCAGTCTGTTCAGGCCCTCTGGGCCCTGGGCCTGGGCCCGGTTAGTCTGCCCATTAATCCACCCCTTCACTTATGTCTCATTGTTGAATCAAAAGGTTTTTCTTTTATTCCAGATACACGTGTGTAAAAGTTTGACAGTGTCTTTTACCTTACATTGTCCGGTTAGTTTGCTCATTAATCCATACCTTCACTTCCACACAGGGCTGCTGATAGCTTGGGCTGGGCCCAGGACAAACTCATCTGAAAATGCAACCCACCCATTACATAGTGTACAATGCAATAAGGACCCAATACATACGTAGATGGCACTCAGTGTAGGGCTGTAACGATAAAACGACAAATGACAAAAGAAGACAAAAAAATATAAATGAAAATAGGTTGAGCAGTTTACAACTTGATACTAAGTATTACATTTTTTAAAGTAATAATGATATTGATTTGAAACTTTAAAGGCACTATCACATCATACTGTATCATGGTTGTTTTCTGTACTGAAGGGTAACACAACTTTGAAAAAGTGTATCACAATAGTGCCTTCTTGCATCAGGATACAGTATGGTGATGACAGTGTATCATGATTGTTTCGGTTTGATACAATATCGTTACAGCGCTAGTATTGAGGTGATAAAGCAGGTGTTACGCATGATCTGTAACCTGTCATTATTGGACCTGCAGCGCCCTCCTTAGGACTGTTGTGGTTACAGAAATTCAGTCAGATCAGACTGATTTCGAGGATCTCCTTTAGAATAGGAAGTGTAACAGAACTAACTTGGAATAGCATGTATGTTGTTCTATATTGCCATACAGTGAATAGCTGATATTGTGTGTGGGCTATAGCATTCACTATAGCTTTCACTTCTAATTGACTGTATATATATAGTGTGTGTATATATATATGTTTTTATTATTATTATTTATTATTATTATTATTATTATTATTATTATTATTATTATTATTATTATTATTATTATTATTATTATTATTATTATTATTATTATTATTATTGTTGTTGTTGTTGTTGTTGTTGCTGTTATTATTATTAGCCTATATCTTGTTATTTTTTGTGATGATTGATATTGTTCCATCAAATATATTTTTCTATTGCTGCTTCATTTTATTTCCTTTTCCCTTTGTGTTTTTACATTATTGTGAGGCCTTCTCCTGTGGTCTGGTTTTGTGAAGAGTAAGAGAACTAACTTGGAACAGCATTGGCCATGCCAGACTACTGTACAGAGAAGGCCCAGTGAGGCATGGGCCACTTCTGAGTTGGCAGTGGTACTTATTTGACACCACATGTTACAGGTTGATCATACATCACTAATGTTCAAAGAGACATAAAAACATTAGTATTTCAAACGTACAGTTGACAGGCAATTGACACCTGTGCCAGTATAGGGCCTATCCACAAAAAGTTACTTTGCCTTACCTACAGTAAGAAGACTTGCAACTTGGATCCTGTCCAAGAAGCTTTCAGTTTATGAATGTCCTAAACCATTATATTTAACACTAGAACTACCAGGATTTTTCTGCCTACCTAGAAGTACCAGAGAGGGGTCATTTGACCCGGCGGATTTTACCGAATACACTAATCACTCATTTTGTTATGGTAATGAGGCTGTTAGGGGCCGTGTGTGGGGTGAGGGGTGAGGGGGTCACACCTTACAGTGCTAACAGCCAAGACAAACAGGGACAGACAGATTCTTCCCAAGGGCTGTCAGCCTCCAAAATCACCACAGGTAAATGGAAACCTGCATGAAGATATCAGCAGCAAAGACAGTTTTTCTCCATTGGTTTGGCTTATTTCTTGAAACTGAGATGTCATTCTCAAAACATGGACAAATCCCAAAACTAATTTGCAGTTCCTCACAAGAGAATGGCATTTATCATTGCTTTCATCAAATTTCAAATGCTTTTGTACATGTCTCAATCATTTAGTACATCCTTGCAAATGGCTATGTACAAGTATCCTACAGTTAACACAATCAGCTTACATTTAGTAGAATTTTCAAATGAATGTACCTTGCTGATCTATCCCAATTGGTTGATTCTCAGTGTAATGGTTGTCCTGAAAACATGTCAGCACATTTTCTTCATATAAGTCATCAATGAACGTGTGAATGTCCCATGTGATCATGACGAATCATATGACTGCAACCAGATAATGGTTGAATTACAGTTTTTCTCGATTGGTTTGGCTCATTTCTTGAAACTGAGATGACATTCCTATAACCATTGGGTCATTTGGCCAAACATTCTTACACTTCTGCACAACAGTGCAGATAACTAGCAAAATGTCATATACCTCCCAAAACACCTCATTCTTGCATCAGCACTAAACCGTCTCACATATAAATAGTCAGTACCATCAAAATGGCATAGATCCTTCTCAATTGCTTTGGCTCATTTGCATTCATTTAGTGCTTCTGTCAAAATAAACTGGATGGTTCAGCATAACTACATGGATCCTCATCACTCGCTCATATCACCCCAAAAACAGTTTACCCATGTGTCAAAACTAAATCTCTTCCCCACATATCAGTACCCCCAAAATACATTGTCCCTTTGCCATTGTGTAAGCACTGCCAGTCAAAATGGTTAGGTGTTTTATCTACGTTCAGCTAACAGATTTCGACTATGTATAAAAATGAAAAGTGACTGAAACCATTGAAGTTTGACAACACAGATAATTTACCAAGGACATTTATTAGTAACTTTCTTTACTGTAAATTCATATACAGACAGTAATGCCCATATATCACAGGTTTCTCATGGGTTTGGCTCATTTCTAAAAACAGAGATAACATTCTCAAAATAACATGGACAAATGCCAAAGCAACTAGCAATTGTTCAAAACAGAATGTCGTTTGAAAAAATGTCATGGAATTAGCCAAATAACAGAGGAAACTGTAGTATACACGATTGTAAAATTATTTTCTGCTAACTAGTAAAGTTACAATACCATCTGACCTGTTGAACACTGTCATGGATTTACTATGTAATGAAATTCTTAAAATATGATGTCCTTGACTGTTTTGGGAATTGCGTAGACCACTTTGCATATGATGACTTACACAATGAAATAATGCTGACGTGTTTTGGAGAGGGCAACCATTAGACTGAGAATTGTCTAATTCGTTTAGATAAGCAATGTCAATTTATTTGGAAAATGTGCTGAATGTATGCTGAATGTGTCAACTGAAGGGTATATTTGTACATATCCATCTGCAGAGATGTACTAAACATTTGAGACATGTACAAAGCATTTGATATCTGATGAAAGCAATGAAAAATGCCATTCTGTTTTGGGAAAATTGCAAGTTGGTTTGGGGATTTGTCCGTGTTGTTTTGAGAATGTCATCTCAGTTTCGAGAAATTAGCCAAACCAATCGAGAAAAACTGTAATGTGTAAATCTCCCATGCCATGTGACCATAACGACTCATGTGAATGCAACCTGGCAATTGTTAGATGGATAAATACCAGTGCATGTGGACTACTGCTTCATTTCCCTCAAGAATTTTGTGGTGAAAGAAGCTCCTCTCCAAGGAACGAAGATGAAGATACAGCACTCAACAGGCATTGGAAATGATCCACACACGCACACACACACTCTGTGTCTCAAGTGACAGCTGTGAGCTGCTAACAGCCACATTTCCACAACAAAAGGAGTGTCCGCAGGGGGTCCAAAGGGTCAAATGACCCTCTTGTGGGGCTTTTAGGTAAAAAGGTCAATTGACCCCTCCGTGGTAGTTCTAGTGTTAAGGAGACTATTTGAACCAATATTTTATTTGGTTTATGTAATCGGATTAAAAGTGCACATGTAAACACTTCTAATGAGCCAAAAGGACAATTTGCGTGCTGGTAATTGAAAACACACTCTTCAACAGAATTGAGGACTGGGGAGTATTTGTGCATGTGAAAAAGGATAAAGTTTGTATGGTTTGCAAACTAGGAATGAAGCAGAAGAGACTGCCGGTAGAGACTGGTCCAGATGACGATGTGTTGGGTTAAGCCACTTGGTGTATGACACCACTCTCTGATGATGAAGAAACTGATGTCCAATGGAGACATTCATTTTCCCCCTTTAAAAAAAACACTGTAACCCTTGATAGTGCTGAGTAGACCCTATGGATATAGTGTCGTTATTTTTGGAGTGAGCATAACAAGGCTTCAGTCTAGTGGTGTGACATGGATGCCTACATGTAGTGATGTGTTTGTACCACTGGAGGGAGCAATCCACCTATTTTCTTCTATATCGCACATATCACTCACGGAGAAGGAGTCTGATGGATTGTACTGAACTCAACAGTGATTTTTTGCTTTGGCAGCAATCAACTTACATCAAAACATTTTATTCATATACAATACATAATAAATCTGTGTATTTTGTGCTGATTTAATATGCTATTGATAGCCTATAGTTTTATAGAGATAGAGCTCTACATGTCAGCCTTTATCATTTACTCGTTATATCCACCAATACATATCTGATGTTTTCTCCCAAGTGACTCACGGATATTTAGTATTGGTTACAGTTTTTGGAACACTATAACAGTGACTTGCAGTCACATACAGTGGCAAAGGTCGGATTAAAACCAGTCCACAGCTGCCACAGTCACATAATTGTGCTGACCCATGGGATGGCAGTCATTTTCAGAGCTACACTATTGATTCACTTCATTCCAATACAATCTGAACAAGATTGTGCACCATCTCATCATTAAACATTATGTGCAACATGTGGTAGGCTAATTGTGTTTAATACACCCATGAGTAATTCGATCCATGAGATGGCCATCTCATTATTTTCAAGTTACAAGGCTTGTGAAGGGAGTAAATGAAGTATTTTTTTTATACATTATCCCTTCATACATTCCAGGATAAAGGGTACCTTTCACTTAGGTTGTTTTTGTAGAACTGTCCAGATTCACAAGGGGGTGCTGTTGGGTCATAACGCCTCAATAAAGTCATCTTTTTCCAGCCCAGAACTTCCTCTTCAAATTCAAAAGTGACTTTTGCCAGCAACAGTCATTCTCAAATCTGATTGGTTCAAAAAAATAAACTCATGTGCCGCTCCTCGGGACTTTCCAAGAGGAGATTTGAGTGTGATACGCTAAACCAACCACTGGGGGAGCTATTGTGCCACATTGACATTCACCACAGTTGTCATTCCCAGTCGAAGGTCCTCTGCCATTGCAACAGATTACGATTGTGTTTTCAAATGATCCCATTGGCTGGGCAGAGTGAAACTGGATCTCGTCTGGGACTTTCCATTGAGGCTCGTCCAAAAAGGCATGTTTGTCTTAACAACCAATGTTTAGTTTCACTTTCACTTTTTCGCTTTCTGAGAACAAACAATTGCAGGGGGAAAACCAACCATCCAGCCAGCCAACCCCGCCTGACCTCGATTATGGCTTGTCACGTCAACACAGCCAAAGGCCTGCGTGAATCACAAAGTAGCTTAGTGCTGGGAACCCCTTTTGGACCTCAAGCATATTTGCGATCAAACCCATCATACATTTTTTCAAACATTACTGCAGTATTCTTATTATTATCATTATTATTGTTTATTTCAGTACTTTTATTAATATTGGTGAAATTAAATGTTTTATTTGTGATCAACTTTTTATTGCTTTAATGGGGAGGGGGGGTTGGATAGACGGTTACATTCATAGTCCCTTGAGTCCATATAATCCTTTGAGTCCATCATTTCAGAGGTCAAATTCAATTTGGACTTCACAGGAACATTAGACATATTAAACATACAAGTGAATACTAGGCTACTTTCAATTTGTGGAGTCTTCACCAGTCACTTCTCAGAGTGACCTCCCTGCAGTAGGCTACCCTGCAAAACCCTCTTCAGGTGCCCAGTGCTATTTGCACTGTTATAAATACATATTACTACTGTATCTAACACACACACACACACACACACACACACACACACACACACACACACACACACACACACACACACACACACACACACACACACACACACACACACACACACACACACACACACACACACACACACACACACAATGCTAAGATACTGAATATTCTAATATCTGCAGCATACAGACAGCAAATCAACCTGACAGTAATTTCACACGCTGACATCCAATTAATTTGATGATCACTTTGGCATGGTGTCCATGTCAAGACATTTATTTTTTTTACTTTAACCTTTATTATGGGGTTTACATTCAACATATTGGCAGTCTCCCTTCAGCCATGGCCCAGTCAGCCTCAATAAGCACGCCAATGCAATGATCCCGTATCAAAAGCTTGTTAAGTCAGCAATTACAATGCTGTAGCCTCTGTATTGGGTATCACAGAGTAGGCTCGCTCATCTATGCATGCCGCCTACAGTGTAGCATTGTTTACAACACAAGCAAACATGGCACCAAAATAAGTGCTAACAGACATAATTTACAGTATGTCAGTAAGCTGAACGTCAACTTTCAATTCATTTGAAGAGAGAGCGATATGAGAGAGCGCTACCTTGGGTCTCAAAAAATAGTGTAGTGTTGATGCTCTTGAAGGGAAAGTTGGATCTTAAATGTCAAATTAAAGGAAGGTCCTGGGGCAACGCTACTATTTAGTCAAAGACAAAAAAAAAAGAATAGCCGAATAGTGTTGTTGTGTTGGCTTTGTTCTGTGGCCTCTTGTATGGCGTTGGTGTCACGGCCTCAGCATCTTCCACTATCATTATTTTATTTGCAAAACACAAAATGTTTGGCTTACATTGGGATAGTGTAGCCTCTTACTGCAGATGAGGTCACCAGCGGGCCTATTCACTATTGGCTGAAAATAGCTCAACTACATCATAACAACATTGCTATGACATTACATAACAGATAAATACATAGCCTCTGGGTCTACATTAAACATATTGTCAGTCTCCCTTCAGCCATGCCCTATAGTCAGCCACAATCAGCACACCAATGCAATGATCTTGTATCAAAAGCTTGTTAAGTCATCAATATTGTAGCAATGCTGTTGCCTCTGTATTGGGTATCTATGCATGCAACACAGTGTAGCATCTTTTACAACGCAAGCAAACATGAAGCCAAAATAAGTGCTAATATGAGACATAATTCACAGTATGTCTCAAAGCTAAACGTCAACTTTTAATTCATTTGAAGAGAGAGAGATATGGGAGAGCGCTGCCTTGGGACTCAAACAATTGTGTAGCTTCAAGGGGAAGGGGCAGCTTAAATGTCAAATTAAAGGAAGGTCCTTAGTCCTTGTTTACAGCATGTTTGCCACGCACGTCATTTGGACATGAAGACAAAAAACGAAGCGCTGATTAGTGTTGTCGTGTTGGCTGTCTTCTGCGGCCTCTCGCCTGATGTTGGTGTCACAGCATCCACGGCATGGCTTTTTCGCCAAAAAAAAAAAAAAACTCACCGAATGTTTGACTTGCTGTGGGATAGTGTGTAGGCAAACCATGTGAAACTGAATGCACAGTCTGATCAGAGCAAAATGAGAAGCGAAGCTTTATTTGCTGATGGTCAGGTCAGCAGTTTTGATGCTTGTGTTGTGTTTCTCTTCCGTTTTGATATCGGCTTCATCCTGATTCTAGATTTCAGTGGTGTGCTTCTGACGCTCGCAGGGGAACAAGGTTGACAGCTCACATCCACTTTGGGTGCTGCCAGTTCCCCATTTCACAGAGCAGGGATGCTAAGAACTCAGTGGGGGAAAGTGAGAGTCCTCCTGTATTGTCTTGTTTTAAGTGAATTGGCCAATGCTCAAGGCTGGATTAAGATGGACAGGGGCCCTAGGATACTGGAGGTTACTGGAGGCCCCCTCACAGAAGGTAAATTGCTAGCCATATCTAGCCTTTGCATTACTGTGGCCCTGTCCGTGGTATAAATCTGATTAAAGCCTCTGACGCCAAGGTCACAACAAGTGTAATGTTTCTGCTATTCAGATGCTTTCATTTCATTTCACATGTTGTTATGTTTCTGCACATTCACCACCTGTGTTAGGGGCAGACTTGGCCAAATTCAAGCACCAACAGCGTGGCACTCACAGGCTCCAGGTTACCTTCAGGAGCTTCTGAGGTAGCCACCAAGGATGTTAAAAAATAGTATCAAGGTATAGCTGATTAACACTTCCGAGGCTAGGACTCACAGGTGTAAAGGTGCTGTTTCTGAGATGCATTTATCTAATTAATTTCATTTCACATGTTGTTATGTTTCTGCACATTCACCACCTGTGTTAGGGGCAGCTGTGGCCTATTGGATTTGGGGAATCAGAGGGTTGCAGAACTCTGCACCCATAGCATGGAAAAGAAAATTGTGAATGGGCATAATCAGAGCCGGTTTTACCATTAGGCAGACTCGGCGAGTCCCACCAAATCTGCAATCTAAAGGGCCCCCCAACAGTCAACCCAATCATACGTATACCAGCAAATATACTGTAATACAAGAGGGCCCCATGTCTATTTGGGCTGCCTAATTGAGGGCTGCCCCCTTGGACAGTTGATGCATAAATGCATTTTTTGTTGTGTGCAATGTGCAGTGTTCACTTGTGTGCTGTGAGGTGTTGTGGCACAATGGCAATGGAAGTTGGAGTTTTCCAATGGGCTTGCACTTTTTCACTTTCACATTATTCATGTGTATTCAGTATTTGTGTATGTATGAAGGTAGATCAGCTGTGCTCCATATGTATGACGCCATGTTTACATATGCCCATTTCTAAATGCACAAAAAGGAAAGAGTGTGCTCTCCTTGGGCACCACATAGAGCCTCTTATCTATGGGCAGATCATTGAGGCACAATGTGGGTTTAGCACCTGGCAATCCCCTGAGATTTCCAACTACACCTGACCAAACTGGTCTGGCTGGATTCACTGCTTTGCCTTGCCGTCTGCCCAGGTAAAGGTCACCACAGGGCATGTGTCTATTTATCTCTACGTGTATGGTATGCACATCAGGTGTGCTGCAAAACATTTTGTTACATTTTAAGTTTGGGGACTGTAGTAAAGGGTTTAATTCACCACAGTCAGATTACAGTGCC
>NC_085859.1:44375720-44415720 GCF_034702125.1 Engraulis encrasicolus | reverse complement strand
TTTTTTAAACGATTTGAGAAACAAATCCTTCCTTCGCATTTTCCTCTAGGAGTAAATACATCCTATAGAGAAAACCATGGGTGCTTGACAGAATGATCAAAAGCCTAGTCAAGTTGTTGTAGTTAACTTTGTTTTGGGAGCAATAAAAAAAACGTTCAGAGAAGGGACAGTTGAGATGAGTTTACTAACACTCCCAGGCTTTGTTTTACAGTTGTATGATTATGAGTAAGCCGACAGGCCTTCATTGACACAGCAGAGGAGACATCGGGCTGCAGGGGCGCTGCCAGAAATGCTGGGCCCCATGAAAGATTCGAATTTTGGGCCCCCTTAAGGACCCCTCTCAGTGCTTGGGCACTCTTAAGGGCCCCTATCAGTGCTTGGGCCCTTAGAATCTGTACCACTCTCCACCCCAACCCCCCCCCCGCCCCCCCCTAGCGGCCCCCATGTCGGGCTGCATATAGAAATGAATGTGTAATGAATGTGGATATAGACATAAATGTGTACTATGTTGTTCAGCCCTTTTACTGGGAGGAATTTTGAAAAACCAGCACCCCTCATGTGTGACCAGCACCCCTCATGAAGAATGCATGTATGTGGGGGGAAAAGGCATAGCCCTCTCTCTTAGACCCTTTTTGTCTGTGCGTTAAGAATTTAGGAGCACTGTGAATTCTTATCTGTGGTCCTATTTTTGTTTTCATTCTTTTTTTGCATTGCAATGACACCCCCCCCCCCCCCCCCCAAACAAAAAAAAAATCACGGCGGCCCCCATAGTTTCCAAAATTTCTGTGGGAAACACTGATAACAAATAACAAATAGTTTTACTTTTGGCACAGCATTCACCATTATGTGTGCTGCATCCTTTTCTACTGCACTAGAAAAGTATCTGAGGCAGTGCTGTGGCAGAGCTATAGAGTATAGACTGAATTAAGAATAATATTGCAATGTGAAATCTGAAAAAGCTCAAATAAAGACCAGAGAGCACAAATACAAAGTTGTTCAGAGCAATCTTATTTACATATACTCTTATTTGCCAAGGAAAAGAATAGAAAGAGCCATACAACAGCAAGTGGGAGATTATCTCTAAAATGTTCAATTTGAGTAACAGTCTAGTCACCTACACCTTGATATTTTTATTTACAAGTCAGTTACATTTTAGCACTGTGAAGATCATGAGACATGCACATGTTTCCTTTCATATTGCAACTGATGGGGAGACTAGGTGCACCATTAACACACTGCAGTGCTGACATACAGTACCTTTCTGTCAAGAGGTTTCTCAACCTCTCAAGGGAAGTCTTATAGTTGCAGTAGAGTTTTACTATCATAGACATTAACAATTATGTGACTTCTTTTTGATATCAAGTAGTCATTATTTGTTAAATCCTGAAAAGGTTTAGCGAGGTATCATGGAACATTCTGTAGGACATTTGTCTTTTTTAAGTTTGTGCCCATAGGGTACAAAAAAAACAAGTAAGTCAGGATTTTGAATTAAGGAATCCTCAGATGATGCCATTACGTATCTCATTACTTTGTCTCCTCAGCTCAGCCAATGAGCTCCATCTACTCCAGGAACCAGGTGAAGCTGGGCACTGCCAACACCCTCATCTGTCTGGTCACTGGGTTCTACCCTCCCCGGCTCAACATGACGTGGACCAGGAACAACAAGATTGTGACCATGGGGGCGAGTAACAGTGAGCTCCGTATGAATCTTAATGACGGCACCTACAGGCAGTTCTTCACCCTCAAGTTCACTCCTGAAGAGAGGGACATCTACACCTGCACTGTGGAGCACTCAGCACTGGGCATGCCAATGACCAGAGAGTTCGGTGAAACACATGTCATATGAATCATAAGTCATTTAGATATAATAATCAAATACATAGAGAAGACTGAAAACATTTAGATGACAATTTTCTTTTGTTTGTTTAGGGCCTATTGAGTGTAGTTTAAACGGCTTGCAGGTTTTTTTTACGTAAGATACTGTAGTTTTATATTTATAAACACTTTTATACTCAATTTTACAACAGTAATAGCAGCAATAATAATAATCATCATCCTCATCATCATCATCGTTGTCGTCGTTATTGTTGTGATAATAATAAAATAATAATTATTATAATAGAGCTTTAGTTGCATTGCTATGTTCAAGAAGCAACTCCCAAATATGTCACTGAAAACTCTTAACACCCAACTGTCACTCCCCACCCTTGTCTCTCTCCTGGACATGTCCCCATCTCTCCCCTTTCTCTCCCTCTCCCATAGAGGTTGATGTTCCTCCAGAGGCCAGTGTTGGTCCGTCCGTGTTCTGTGGAGTGGGTCTGACCCTGGGACTGCTGGGAGTGGCTACCGGAACATTCTTCCTTGTCAAGGGGAACCAGTGCAACTGAAACGGCGATCGAGTGTGATATTGTCTGACTGAAAATTTCTGCAAATATTGGTCCTACATGTTATTGTATGGGCAATGTCATCTATAAAAAACACTCAAAGTTATTCCTTGTAAGGTGTCCGGGTAATTTTGACCCGTTTCCAGTTGTTTGCTTAAGAAAAATATTAGGCTATCAATTATTATTCTTTCACACTGAGATACACTGGCTTTGGCTCATTTTCTGTGAGGAACATGAATCTGACCAATTTTTTTTTTTTTTTTAATTAAGTGGCTCCCCCTTGCTACCCCCCTGCACATTTCTATTTCATAGGTGTCCCCGGGTGTCTTTTTGACCCGTGTCATTTATACTGATCACATGTTGAGTAGACAAGGCAGGGGGTGAATTATGTGGGAAAAGGAGCGCAGATATCGTTTGGTCCTCCAGTTGTGCATCAATGTTGTAACTTTCTGCAAGAAGAACCCTAGCTATTAGTGGTTCAACCTGAGATCTTGGATTGAGTTACTCACTTTCTTCACTGTCTCCTTATTTTTCTCTCTCTTTATTTTGCACACTCAAAAATAAATATACACAGAAATTCACAAGCAGGATGAAGGGAACATGAGGGTGAATATGGTGAATATGAGCTATGATATTTTTCTTTTTTTAATTTATTTTTCTATTTGCCCAAATCAAAATGACTCAAACACATAACACAAACACAATCACCTTACAAGGATTAAATAATGGACTCTGATGAGGATGTACAAAGTACTTCAAAAAATTAATACCTTTCCTTATATGCTGTGCACCGATTAAAAAAACAATTTCATCTGTGTTTCTCCGAACTACTCTACATTTTAACAATAGTAGTCCAGAATCCCTGTAAATCCCTGTAAAAAGATTTGGTTTTGTTGAGTGATTATAATCTGTTTCATTGTTTAAAGAAGTCATAAACTGGTATCTTATTAACTAATTCAATAATAACTTTCAGCTAAGAATGTCTTCTTTTCTTTTTTTAATTTGTAAATCCTCAATCCTCAAGTCAATAAAGGTAAAATCCCATTATAAACACAACAGCCCACTACAAGTTGTAATGCACTGTTGATAAATAAAGAAATAATGAATGTTGTAAGTACAGTAATATAATGCTGTTATAAATAAGGTCTGGGTGATTAATAAATACATTTCTAGTACCTCAAAAACACAATCCCATTTCAAGTGTTATACATCAATTTCAGTCATAAATACCCATTTTATTTTAGAAATGTAGCTCAAAATTTGGCTTGTTAAGAACATTGTTTCTATTACTAGTTTGTCTCCATTGGTTTGGCTCATTTCTCGAAACCGAAATGACTTTCATAAATCAACATGGACTAATCCCCAAACCAACTTGCTATTTTCCACAACAGAATGGCATTTCCCATCATCAAAATTAAAATTCTTTGTACGTCTCAAATGTTTAGTACATCTTTGCAAATGGCATTGTACAAGTACATAGTTAACACATTGAGCATACATTTAGCAGCATATTTAGCTAATAAATTGATCTCGAGTATCTCAACGGATTAGACAATTCTCAGTCTAATGCTTGCTCTCTCCAAAACATGCCAGCATGCTTTCAATGTGTAAGCCATCATTTGCCAGGAGGTAAGGGTATTGTTGCACTCTAGATGTTACGAAAAATAACTAGGTGCATGGACCCAAAAGAAGTAAGGTATAAGGAGGAGCAGGTTCGCACACTAAACAAGACACAAAGGTCAAGCACAAGGAGGTAGAGCAGACGTTTCAGGCTGTTGCCATCATCAGTGCTCTCTGTGCTCGCAATGAGCCCAACTGCAACAATTGAATAGTACCCACCAGGCAGGCCCATCACTATGTTTGAGAGACAGGGGTGGTTTAGCCTTAGAGGAAGCACACGCAGACATTTTTTCAGCGCACCTGCTAAGGTTTTGTCTATGAATTCATTATTTTAAGAGCAAAGAAATCCTGCACACTGTCCATTCCACCAACAAACTTTAATACATTGTCTCGGTCATCCGACCTTCTTCATGTTGTATTAAAGTTTGTTGGTGGAATGGACAGTGTGCATGATTTCTTTACACTTAAATGACAACGCCACTGGGATAATATACGCACCTGCCCACCTACAGAGGTGTGCAAAAGCGTCCTCTTGAACAATTATTTTAAGAGCACCATATCGATTTTTAAACACTAGTTACAGTGGATTTTTTTAAATTCACATTTTAATGAACATTCCTTATATGTAAGCTAAACAAAACATTTAAAAATGTTTCAACTGATGAATATTATGATGTTATGTTATGAGTACATGTTTACCCCCGCATAACATATTGCTGTGCACCCTGCTTTTATTGCTGTGCAGAATATAAGTGACATTAAACAATAAATAACCAAACAGGAACTTGTACTCAGATTAACTGGTGGTTCGTATTCAGTGCTTTACTGCATTTGCTTTGGGAAAAATGTAAAAAAATAAATAAAAAAAAAAATAGGGCTAACGATGGCCCTATGTTGACAAGAAACAGGTGCAGTGGGAGGAGCTAATCAACAGAGCAAAATCCAATTATGAAATCAGGAAATTCAATGATGAACGTTTTCAAACAAAGAAGTTCAGATAGACAGTACGTAAAATGCAAGAAATGTTCCAGATGACACATTTACAAGAAACAAGCAAGATTAAAGTCCTCATTCATTCCTTTTGGGGATTGGTAGCCAAGTTCATGAATCCAGACACATTCTTTCTGACGCAGAGTTCTGTCCAGGTCCCCACCTGGTCCCCACCTTGGTGGTTTTCCCCACATACAGTAGTGGGCAAGGATAGGTGAAGATGTAAACCACATGAGTAGAGCAACATGTAATGAGCTGTTTGATTTTGTATGTCTTGTTTGTGTGTGGATGTGTGAATGTCTGACTTTTGAGATAGTGTGAACAAGAAGTGCAGCTCTTACAAGGGAAGTTGCCCTGGGCATTGGAGAGAGTGCTGCGAGGGGGTGGTGTGGCAATGTCAGTGTGAACCAACTTGTCTCTTAGGTTAGGGTTCCTGGAAAAGCCATCATTTGCGAAATTGCCTACACAAATCAGTCAGTAAATTCATGAGGGCGCACACGGACACAGAACATGTAGGATGTGTGCTTCAGTGCTCAGAGGCTAAGTGACCTATTTGTAATTCATTCTGGCGGAATATTCGACTGTACACCTATAGTGCTTAACCAGTAATGGGTTTAGTGGATATTTCACTCGATAATGGCTTCTGGACGAGGGAAATAATCGGGAAACCCCAAAAAGAACCAACCACATGTCGGCGACCCAGATGCTAGCTCACTACAGGAGATGATTAATGCTAAAATAAAATCGACTCGCCCTCCACTGAGCTGATATCTGAGATTCCAACAGTAAGTGCGATTGCACCATTGTGTTCTGTTCACAATATTGCAGTATGCCTGCTGCTCACCATTTAGTTAAACTCATAGCCAAATAG
The DNA here is from genome assembly GCF_034702125.1 of Engraulis encrasicolus. Lineage (NCBI taxonomy): Eukaryota > Metazoa > Chordata > Actinopteri > Clupeiformes > Engraulidae > Engraulis > Engraulis encrasicolus. The sequence goes on along the minus strand of NC_085859.1, from coordinate 44,409,855 downwards.
TTTCACCAGTTTCACGTTTGCCCTCGTTTGACACTGAAAGGCCACCAGAGGTGGACGCGGGGGTTATTGGGATTACAGGAAATAAATGTTCAGTTGATATCACGCAAGTAAGTAAGTTGTGCCTCTTGTTATTTTGGGAATGTAGCACATTGCAACAAAAAGTGGACACACACGATAGCACCATTGAAGAGCTTGAGTGTGCTGCATCTGACCAGGGTGATCGCTTGAGCGATTTGGAGAATCTCGTGCAAACTCTGAATGCGCAAGTGACTCAATTGAATGCTAAGTGTGAAGATCTAGAGTGGTGTTCGAGAAGGAATAATATTCGACTAGTTGGAGTACCGGAAGGTGTCGAGGGCTCCAACTCAACCAAATTCATCTCCAGACTTTTACAGGATATTCTGAGACTGGACCACAAACCTATCGTGGACAGAGCGCACCGCAGTTTACGTGAGAAGCCCAAGAAAGATGACCCTCTCAGACCGCCTACACTTTTTTGGGGGGTGAATCGCCCAGGCCTAACTGCAGCCTGTTATACACTCCAGAGCATACTCCAGATTCCGCTGCATTGGATCTTTTTTTCTAAACTCATTGGACATTCGTAAGGTGGATGAGGAAGCTGTTGGAAAATTAGACCAACCTGTATCTGTGGAAGAACTTAAAATTGCAAAAGCTTCAGTGCAAGGTGGAAAGTGTCCAGGCCCTGACAGCTAGCCGGTAGAGTTTTATACTAATTTTTTTCCCATTGTGGACATGTATAATGAATCATTCGAAAATCATACCCTCCCATCTACTCTCACGCATGCCACCATATCTTTTATTCTTAAAAAGAACAAAGACCCTCTGGACTGTGCCTCTTACCGGCCCATAAGTTTGTTGAATGTGGATCTAAAATTACTTTCTAAATTGTTGGCACTTCGCTTAGACCCTATACTGCCCGCCGTCATATCCCCTGATCAGACAGGGTTTATTAGGCATAGGCATTCATTCTATAATATAAGGTGCCTCTATAACATTATATATAGTCAACCCTCATCTACAACTACTGAAGCCCTGATCTCACTTGACGCTTTGAAGGCCTTTGACAGGGTGGGGTGGCCATACCTGTTTTACACTAAGCAAAAATTTGGCCTTGGACAAAACATCATCACCTGGGTCCAGTTGTTATACTCTGAACCAAATGCCTCTGTTAAGACAAACTCTGAATACTTCAGCCTACATTGCTCCACCCAACAAGGATGCCCTTTGAGCCCCCTTTTGTTCGCCATAGCAATTGAGCCTCTGGCTATCCCCCTTCGGTCCAACCAAGATATTGTGGGCATATCTAGATCAGGCATATAACATAAAGTGTCCCTTTATGCTCTTCCTGTATTAATCAAACATCTCCACATCCATACCAGCAGCACTTTAGTGCCTTACAACATTTAGTTATTCATTAGGCTATAAAGTAAATTATAGTAAGAGTGAGCTCTTCCCAATAAGTGCAGCAGCTCAAGCTTATTCTACCCACTCTTTTCCATTTAAATGTTGAAAGATTTACACAGATTTACCTATCAGGGGGTACATGTCACAGACAAATTTCAGAATGTGTTTAAGTTTAACTTTGCAAGTTTGAAATCCATTGTGCAGAAAGACTTTTACAGGTGGTCTGTTTGACCCATATCACTGCCAGCCAGAATTAATTCTGTTAAAATGAACACACTACCAAAATTCTCATATCTTTTTCAGACCATTCCCATATGCATCCCACAAACATTTTGTCATAAAATTGACAAACTAATTACTGAGTTTATCTGGAACAGGAAGGCACCCAGGATTCGTAAATTGCTCCTCCAAAGGCCCAAGAGTCTTGGAGGCATGGCATTGCCTAATTTACAGTATTATTATTGGGCTGCCAATATCAGAGCCCTACACTACTGTTTGCCTTTGACACTCTTACTCCACAACCTACTTGGCTACAGATGCCAAAAAAAAAAAAAATCAAATTCCTGAAAAAAATGACGGAAAAAAATAGAAAAAAAAATAGAAAAAAATTAAGCACTTAGTAGTCCGTGGAATTTCGCCAAATTTTTGCCATTTTTGAGAAAATGTGTCCTGCATCAACACATTGCATAGGCATGTCACACCGCAGGAAAATGAAGTCGCACCACAGGAAATTCACTGCATTATGGCCATTTTAATCCTTTTGTATACATGACTGACATCTGAGCTCATGCTAACTTGATAATGATATTGTGTTTAATCTTAATATGTGTTTTCATTTATAAAAAACTTTTTTTCCTTCTATAAGAGCAGTCACACCACAGGACACCATAAAATGAACCTAAGCATTGTGTGACAGAAACATTGCAATATGAAGACATATTAAGAGGTTAATAGTCACCTTAAGCTTCCACAGCACTCTCCAATAACTGAGGTACTGACTGGTTAGGAGCCAGTCTTTAAGACCCTTGTAGTTGGCCTTGCAGCTGCCCGTTCACAAACATTGACATACATGTCATCCCACAGGACGCAATTTGTGTTACGAAATTGAACTTGTAGTTAATATTACTGTCTTGAGTTTTTTTCACATTCACATATCTTAATATAAAGTTAATATTTATGCAATCATGCCAAATGCTTCATACATTATTCAAAATGTTGTTGGTTAATTTATATATATATATTATATTCCAGGTTTCATTAATGTTACAGTCACACCGCAGGATATTTGACATATAAACCTTTACATAAATCTTAACAAAAATGTTTCTTCTTATCTAAGACTAATATAAAACATAATAACACATCTTCTTTCATTGACATACATTTTTTTAAAGGAAAAATAACAGTTTTGTAGGTTTTTAACCAATGTTACGAAAAAACAAGGCGTCACGTCTCCCACCCATGTGTCAAAACATCAATGAGAATTTGAAACCAGTTCAGGAAACATTTCAAGCTGGGTGATGTTTCTATCCTTTCTACTCTCACTACAAATGCTGCTTTTCCGCCTTCACTGATTGACGGAGCATGGACGGTCTGGTCGAGGTTGGGTATCAAGTCCTTAAAAGACCTGTATATGTATGTATATATATGTATGTATATGTATATGTATGTATATGTATATTTGCCTCATTTCAACAGCTGAGTGGGAAATATTCCTCACCCACATCACTTTTCTTTAGATATCTACAGGTACGCAGGTTTGTCAAAACCTTATATTACAATTTTCCATGTGCCATCTGCTAACCCATTTGACTCCCTCTTAATGCCTCTTCCTAATGCCGAATGTGTGGAATTGCAATCTATCACCCATTTCCCGAAATTTTCATTGATTGGAGGTGCGGGATTTGCTTGATTACGGGGCGGATCCAACTTCCCAAGTGGACTGCAGTGAGACACAGAATCCCTTTCGCTTCCTTCCGTTCCACCACTGACCGGGGGTTGTGTTGTTGATGTTGGGGAGGACACTCTAGCTGGTGCTCCTCGCTGTAAGCGAGTGCTTTGACTCGTACAGGTAAGGAGCATTATTTTCGCTATAGGGCCTTGCATTCGGGGAGGGTTCTTCGATTTGCCTCTACTGTGCGCTTTCCTGTCGTGCAGTCTCTCCTGCTGAAATTGCTCGTGCTCAGCTTGTGGCTGGAGCACTGAAGTCGTCTGAGTGGTGCGCGAAGCGTGTGCAAGGTAGAATAAGTGATCTTTTTACTACGCCGACAGTAGGCCGCTTCGTTACCTGTAAATACAACGCAGTCTCACCCCAAGTAGTCAATTTCTGACTACCTTGGACCAGACTGCAATTTTTGACGTCTTGGGTATTCCTTCCACGTCACATTTTGACTATGTGGCCTAACCCTAAACCTATTCCTAAACCTAACCTCAATGACGTTATGCTGCCACAAGGGGGCGCCTTTGAGGACATAGTCAAAATGTGACGTGGAAGGAATACCCAAGACGTCAAAAATTGCAGTCTGGTCAAAGGTACTCAGATATTGACTACTTGGGGTGAGACTGTGTAGGTAAATATGGGTCAAACTCTGTCTTAATTATTTTTAGCTTCTGCTACGGAGATCCGTGCGCCATCACTATTCAGATTGAGGCTACGAGCGCAGCATAACCACTCGGTATGTAGCCTAAACATGATGCTGGTAATCCCTCTTGTTAAAATTGCTGTATCAGTAGGCCTAATTGTTATACTCCATGTTTACAGGGCGGGGAGTGACCAGCAACTAGGGCATCACAGGCTGCTGCTCTGTTTGGGAACATAGTCCACGTTGGTTTACTGCTTTCCACTGGCGCGACAGGTCGTGGGCTACTGTGGTCGGGTTCTATCGACGCAGGCAGACCCCCAGCAAGGCGCAATCTCACCTGCTGACTACCTGCACTCGCGGGCAACACCGCTATTTAGTGTTTAAAGGGCAATTCCGGCCAGTTTGGATTCATATCCCATCTTGGGTGGACCCAGGGAAAAGGATGAAAGGCGAAACCGCGAGAAATTTTCATGCGTGCTGCGCAAAGTTGTTCAATTGCGCTGTTTTCGGTTAAACCCTGGCCCGTCGGGCAGGTATTTGACCTGTTTTAAAGCTCCTAGCGTGAATTAAAACCCTTTGAACGATTTGGCCGTGGTGTGTGGGTCCATACAAGTCGATCTAGTGGTTCACAGTTCCATTAGGTAGCACAGATACGATACAACAGGAGTTTTCAAAAGTGGCTTACCTACCTCTCTCAGCTTCCGCCTTTCAACTACGTCCGCAAAATGGTTCGCCAAAGTGATACTTCATAGTAATCCATTTTATTTTTGTCCACCAAAGACGAGCCACAAGAAACATATTCACACGTTCCCATGCCCTGTGTTGTTATTGTCTCGCAGATTCACTTCTCTGTCACTGAACGCAGTTTAGTGACGTCACGGTGTCACATGACTCCTGGAAGGAACGCAATTCGCTCATCCAGTTATTATACAGAAGCGAGAGAGAGAGGCGCTGTCGTAATATACTGTTTGATATTTTGAGATGGATCCTCCGTTGGGGTGGTTAAATTGAAGAGTTTGGTGGCCATGGTTATCTTTTTCGAACCAGAATATTTGTTACAGATAAAGAATTATTCCTTCCAGGAGTCATGTGACACCAAGCGGTTTCGCCTTTCATCCTTTTCCCTGGGTCCACCCAAGATGGGATATGAATCCAAACTGGCCGGAATTGCCCTTTAAGTTTTGATTTGATTTATTTTGTGGTTGCATAGCCCTCGTCTGTTTCTGTTGTATTATATCTGTGGCTTTATCAAATTTAACTGAAGACATTCTTTTTTCTTTTTGTGTTTTCCGTTTGTTTGGGTTGATTAATTTTGTTGGACCTGACCTGACTGGGTCTTCTGTGGTCTATTCCTCAGATTGCAGCAGCCTAACTGCATTGGGGGAACTGGCTTCTCGATTCCCAGTGGGTCTGTGTGTGTGTGTGTGTGTTCAGTGGTGGTTAACATTGGTCTACATTATCCCTTCAACCAGGGTGGCTGCACTCCTTCGGCGCAGTATCTCCTCACGCAGCATTGTCATGTAGCCAGGCGCGGAGTGGCCATCGGGAGATCGGGGACTTGTCCCGGTGGGCCGCGGCCGCGAAATATATAACGCAGTCAATATGCGTCTTCGACCGGCCCTGAGATCCCACTAGTGTCTCAACAAGCACTGACTATCTACTTTCCACGATGCCATCAAAATGCCATATTTGTGTTGCCTTGACTAGCCAGTATTTATATGGTGTACTAGACGGCAATACCTCACTGACGGTGTCAAACAGTAAATTGGCCACACCCCTTCTCTACTGATAATTTCCATACACCGTAGATCGCGGAAGTTTACTAGATCTTAGTGACACAGTTTCGTTTTCAGTATTTGAAGAACCTGTGCTATTTAGATTGGTTACCAAAGGATGGAAATATTAAGAAGTTATGATTTATTTTCCGATTTCCACATGACTGTTACAGTTTACAGTCTGCCAGCCCAGATTCACTTGCTCTGTGGTTATTGACTTGGGTTACGAACAGACTCCACCAAGTGGTAAGGAAGAGAACTGCAGCTAACAGACGCAGTTTTGTTTTGATGGCATTGATTTGTTAGAACTACTGGTCCGGTATATCTCCTTATACTCGAATAATATTATTATCATACATATATTTATATGTGGCACATTTAGGATGTAGCCTATGTAATGTCTGAAGAAATGGAACAAAATAATTACCACACAAGATTCTGATGTGACCAGTGCTGGGTGTGTAGACTAAACTGTGGATTAAAGTGGAGTGATTGCAAGAAACAAAGACATTTGCTGCAACGAAGACAGCGTTTAAAGGTAGGCCTACACCGTTTAATACATTTTGTTGACTTATGGTTGTGCTTTGAAGTAGCTAGGTTTGGCTTATTTGCTGTATGGTGGGTTTAATGCACAATGTAGACAGACTTTTTGTAAGCTATAGCCTACTCTTCTAAAAATCCCCACACTCAAAACTTTGTGCCCGTGCTCATCCTGTCTTCCTTAAACGATAATTCAATAGGCCTACAAACTGACAAAATGACAGTGGAGTGCACATACTGCATAATGCAGTAGCATTATGTATCCTAACCTGCAACTAGTTCTATTGCTTTGGACTGTGATGATGGCTGCAGTGGTGTAGTCTACTTTTTGAAGTGGGTATACTGTATATTTGAGCATTTTTTGATGTGGGTATACTGTATATATTTGTGCTATTCTAAATAATGGATCAATCAATTTTGAGTGGGTATACTGTAATCCCTGAAATTTTGAAATGGCTGCGTATAGGCCTACCTGCGTTTTACGTAGGGCCTAGACCAGGGATGGGCAACTGGAGGCCCGGGGGCCACATGCGGCCCGCCTCCTTACTAAGTGCGGCCCATAGATAAACCATACTTATACATTATAATGAACAAACTTTCTTAAACCACTACTGGGTCAATCTGTTAAAATTAGACTGTTGGCTGACAGAACACTCATTGCTTCCAAACTTTTTCGGCGGCCACTGAGCAACCAACTGCACCTTGAATCTGCAAGCTGCAGTCAGATCCGCAGTCATCTGGCCCTCCAATGTTCACAATGAAAAAAATGTGGCCCTCCTTATCATGAAAGTTGCCCACCCCTGACCTAGACTACACCACTGGCTGTGCATTTCATCAAGGTGTAGGCTACAATCCTCAACTTCAGGTTGATATTTTGACAACACTAATGTCCACATGTAGTACGACTGCAGATTTCCTGGTTTTTGTGTTTTTGGTTAGAGTTTGGAGTTTGGTTTGTTTTTTTTTTAAAAGGGCCGCCAAGGGGAAAATTCTCCCGGTAGGAAAAGTCCCCCCACTCCGCCCCTGGTCATAGCAAAGGTAAGTAGAGTGGAATGCATTAGTCTGTACTGAATTGACATAGCCTATACACTGTACTCGATCCTGTGTCTCAAGCCCCTTTTCTCTCTTCTATATTTTGGACAGGTGTGGTCGGAGCGAGGCAACCGGCAGGCAGACCTTGGTAGTGGACCCCTCTTCACTTTCTTTGCTGTGCCGCACGACGGGTGTTTATCTTATTATTTTTGTGCGTTTTGTGTGTTTTTTTTAATATTCCTTCACGAGTGGTGTGTATTCTGGGACTTCCTCTTTTCTCGCTCTACTGCCCGGTAAGCCTATGCCCCACCCCCAGTCAGTTTCATAACATTTGCACAGGCTTCTCTCCAGTGTGGCTATCAGGTTAGCATATTAGTGGAGTTGCAGCCGCCCTGAGTAGTGATCCTGTGTTCGTTACCATAATATTGGAGCAATTGTAATTGCTGTTATCCATTTGTATTGTGCTCAAGCAACTGTAGCCCTTCCTGTTCGAGGACCACCCTCACAGTGTGTTAAGTGTCTACATGTGTTTTCCTATTTGAGAAGCTAAGAAAAAGAAAACGGAGTGAATGAAAAATTAACCTTACAGAATTAATAAAAATTGGTCTTGTTTGAACCCATGTCTCATCCTTGAAGTGTGCACGAACCTGGGGATCTGTGAACATCTATTGGGTAACAGGGGGTGTCCCGAGGTGACCCCCCTCGGGTGGCGTAGTCGCAATTTGTAAAATTTCCTGGCCAATACTACACAAAGGAATGATATCCTCCATTTATAATCGTATGTATGCCTTAAAACCTCTGAATCTCAATTGAATTAAGAGTCAATGGGAGGAGGACCTGGAAAGTGAGATCTTAGATGTTGAATGGGACTCAATCTTACAACGTGTGCACGCATCGTCAATTTGCGCTAAACCTGGTGTCATTCAGTGTAAAATTGTCCACCGGGCTTACAGGATTAGGGTCACAGTAAGCCGCCTTTTTCCTGATGGTGTCACTCAGCACCCGCGACACTGGCACACACACTCTGGTTTTGTCCAAAACTATTTGAATACTGGTCCAAGGTCTTTGATATCCTGCCGTATGTATTAGAACAAACAATTGCGCCATCTCCATTTACTGCGTATGTAGCAAAGTGGAAGTTTGGATGTTAGTTTTCCTAAAATAATAACCATCAAACTGATACTTGTAATTGCACGACTACGCCACTGGGGGACTGCCACCCCAGAATATATTTTGATTTCAACCAATAAGGCACAACAGGTTCGGATAGAATGGACAAGAGACGTACCTTTGTTTAAAGGAATAACAATGTTTTCTTTATTAATACAATTGTAGTCAATTAAAACCCTGCGCCGCTGAGATAAAAACAGTAATGCACATTAGAACGGGGTTGGCTGCCACAGGATAAAGGGGTTTCACCGAGCTAGGCCAGCCGGGCAGGCTTAGGCCTACTAGTTGAGAATAAATTAGTTCACCACTCGTGCACAAAACCAAGGGCCTAGGGCCCCCATACTCAATTAGCTGCCATTTGTGGCCCACGGGGCATCTATTTTTGGCCCACAAATAATTTTGAATTTTTTTATTTTTTTTTAAATCATTTTTTTTTTTGGATCCGATCACGCTGTCGGCTCTTATTTTGAAATCGCGCCATAGACGCAATAGAGCTCGAAAGTCCCGCCCCTCAGTTCCGCGTTTCACGGGACCTAAGCTGACCATCTAACAACATGGTAGAGAGTAAATATCTTCTGATCTCAGTCATGATATGCGCTGGGCTACAAATATGCTGTTTAACCCTCTACTGCATAGGGTTGCCATATGGCAACCGTTAACTTTTTCCAGTTTTTCTAGTAGATGGTACACTATAACCTATATATTTAGACTTATTTGTGATAAGACAGCCTTTTACTTTGAAACCAAAAAAACTTTTCAGGTCACATGATAAAGAAATAAACACAGGAAGCCCTTTTTCATCACCTACTTTGGTGTGTGGAGGTCATCGCTCAAGGCCTCCATAAACCAAGGTATTACCAACATTTCAGCCCAAAATATTGTTATAAAAAAATAAAAACACTATCTGTAATATGTAAACTGTTATTTTTCATCATTAAAACAACTTTAGATGCAAAGGTTTTTTTTGTAAAATGGTAAAATGTTATGGTTGCCATATGGCAACTTCATGCAGTTATGGAACAACATTTTGGCCATTCACCCCAATCAACCCCATTGGAATGACTTAGAATTAGAGTAGTATGAGGCTATTTTTACAGATATTTCTTATAATTCTTGTGCCAAATGAATAATTTGTACTTATATTTGTAATTTTAGACATGTTTAATGTAAAAATGCATTGTACATGTTTGCAAATAGGTGTAAACAACCTTTTCGGAAGCTTTTTTGTAAATGTATGTACATGTCTATGGGTCGAATTGATGACCATATTTTGCTATCTTACCAAAAATAATTTCACTAAATACTAAAAATATATATTTTAATTGATGTAATTTAATGACTTTTAACATTTGGAAAGTAATATATTGGAGTTTTATCAAGGAAAATTTGTCTTTTTGAGGAAAAACCTGATTTTACACAAGATTCCACGACTGCATGAAGTTGCCATATGGCAACCATAAGGTAAAATCTTAATTAAAAATATATATATATATTTTGGAAATCTATTATTTAACTCATTTTAACACTAAAAAAGCACTGAAACATTTTTTACATTGTAAATATAATAATTCATGCAGTAGAGGGTTAAGAGGCTAGATAAAGATTATTCATGCAGAAGTATCAATGTTTTGTTCCGAGGCCGTCGGCATGAAAAATGTGAAGAAACACCGCTTTCTAAAAAGTTTGGGGGTTCGTACGAAAAATTAAGCAAAAATATCAGAAACAACATATATGGAGCTCGTGGCACAACTCGAAGGGGATCGAAATATCATTTTAATACCGCCATTGGATTACATGCTACGATTTTCGGCTAAAAACGCCGTTGAGGTCCCATGAAATCGGGGGAAGTGACGTCACTTTCGAGCTCTATGAAGAAGCGTGCCGTGCCCCGCCCCCTCAGGCAGTTTCTCCCTCTTTGTGTCAGTCACTGCAGGCTTCAGACAGAAGCACCTACGACGCTGGCATTAGAAGTTGTGAGGTAGACTACAAGGGAAGGACTGTATCAGAGCCTGTAAATAAATTATTCACAAAGTTCTCTATGCATCGTTTTTGAAAGTAATGGTCCACATTTGATTGCAAACAGTGTGTTAGGACTTCGAATTGGTTTAGCAGTAGCTGTAGCTAGTTGCTAACACAAATGAAGGCAAACTGTGTTTGAACTCTGCTGGCAGCTAATTGGTAGCCTATTAAAAACGAATTGCTTAATAAACTTTTCACACTTTTAAACAGTCCCCAAATAGTTCGTTTGGAATGCAAAGACCCTCATAAGACTGCAAACAAAGTTATGAGCAACTTCACAATTTATTATTGCCTTTTGCATTTAATCAACATGGCATCAAATGTGCCATTTTCTTGTTGACAAAACCTGGTGTTCTCCTATCTATGTGTCCTCTTTGTTGGGTCCATTATTGCCTCTGATTCTCATTATGCATGTGAGAGCTGCATAAACAAAGTCATAATAAGCAAGATGTGTTTGAAAAGTGTTATCTTCAGGCTTATTGGTTTTCTCACTAAGAAATAAATCTTTATGAACGTAGTCTGCAAATATAGGCTAACAGATAATCTTATGTCATTTAAAAAAAATACTGAAGGGTGGGTGGCAATGAGAGCAAGGCAGGCACCTCACCCCACAATGCAGGCCCTTTATGAGAGAAATGTTCTCCCATCCTGTCACTAGAAACTAAATATCTGCTGTGGGTGTGAGTGCGTGTGTATTGTGCTTACAAAGGACTTATCATGTTTTATTTTATTTTGTTATTAATTTTTTTATTATTATTTTTTTTTTTTTTTTTGGGGGGGGGGTCGTGTCGGCCCGGCCCGGCCCTTTATTGGGAGGAATTTTGAAAAACTGGCCCTCGGGGACTTTTAATTGAGTACCCCTGGCCTATGGTAAACACCAGTCACACACGCTCATAGGCTCTCTACGCTATGTAAGTGATTAAATGACAAGTGTGGATCTCCACTACACACAGAATAAATCCGTAGAATAATACACACTCAAACTACTAGTCTACTGTATGGCCCTGCCCGACAAGAGCAGCGTACATAGGCCTAGAACTGTGACAGCCAAACCCTGTACAATGACTAAGTAACAAGCTAAAGCGGCGGACAGGCAAAAGAAAAAAAAAAAAAAAAAAAGGCTTAACAATTTCGCTAAGGGCAAAACAGCGGTGAGCAGCTGCCGCAAGCAGTCTGCCCACAGACACCCTCAACGTACTCTATGGTGTCTGGAATCAGGCAAACATACACACACACAGATCAGTACATGTTACATACAATTAGTGGTCAAATGTTTAACATGAGCTACGCCTATAACAAATGATCTTTACAATGAATAGCCTGCATCCGGGTCAGAGAGTTGCAACAGTGAGACACCTCTGAAAACACTGGCCAGTGAAAGACTGTGTGGTCCGATGACCTTCTCTGTGCCTCGGTTTGATTGACGAGACCTTTGTGATGAAGTGTGTAGCGTTTTTGAAGTTGTTTATAGCGGGGAAACATCAGAAAATAATAGGCTTATAATTGGCCCCGCCGTGATGCATTGGCTGCGTTTTTCACCAAAAAGCTTAAAATTAGCTAACTCCATAACGGCGCGGCATTGCCCGGAATGGCTCATCATTAGATACATTATGAAGCATGGGAAAGCGATGGTGAAACTTTCATTTTACGCCGGAACTATCCTTTAAATGAACTCGGAAAAAGGAAATTGCAGGTGCCAACCAATCACGTGCTAACACCAATCGCAGACTAGGCCTACTGCCATGCCTAGGCGCAAAACCTTCACCATGTTACATTTTAAATAGTGAAGGCTTTGTAGCCAACTGTTGATTTTTGTTTTTGTTATATGACGAGCATCCATCAACTCCATTCAGGGACTGTGTTTTGTTGTAACATAATGCTGGGTTAGCCAAATGTTTTGCTGAAAAACAAATATACTGTATATATTTTTTTTTACCTTCGCCGAGACAAAGTCGGTGAAGGTTATGTTTTGACCGCTGTGTACTTATTTATTTGTGAATATGAAGAGCTCTTTTCCAAAACGCTATATCCACCATTTTTGACTTTTTGCATCTTAATATTGGAATTGACTGTTAAGAGGTCCTATCATCTATATGCGAATTCTTGCTTTTCAAATGTTTTGAGAACATACTTTAAAACCTCTATAAAAAATGCATTTTGCAATGCATTTCAATTGAGTGCCCAATACAAAAATGTAAATTTCCCAACATTCTATAAAATGGATATACAGTTGTGCTCATATGTTTACATACCCCAGCAGAATAAACGCTTTCTTCGCGATTTCTCACAAAATATGAAGGATTACACAAAACCTTTTTTTTCACTCATTGCTAGTGACTAGCTAAAGATATTTATTAGCAATATTCTGTGTTTACTCTTTCAAAAGCATGATCACAACCCAAACTACCCAAATGACCCTGTTCAAAAGTTTACATACCCTAGTTGCTAATGCTGAATATGGCCCTGTTTAACATCAGGGACCGCTCTAAAATGTTTGTGGTAGTTGTGGATAAGGCTCTTAATGTTCTCAGATGACAGAACAGCACATTCTTCCTGGCAGAATGGTTGTTTCCTATAATATTTTTGGGTGTCTTGCTGGAACCTCACATTTGAGGTTTCCCCTGAATGGCTCAATGATGTTGAGATCAGGAGAGTGAGACGGTCGCTCAAAAACTTCATTTTATTCTTTCTGAAGCTAGTGACGGGTTGATTTGGCTTTCTGTGTTGAAATATTGTCATGTTGGCATGTCCAAACAATGGACCATGTGCAGTTTCAAGGCTGATGTGTGTCAAGTTTCCTCCAGTATTTTTCACAGGGCAATGTATTCATCATTCTGCGAGTATGGATCAAAAGTATAATGCATTTGTAACTCAAATGTCCCCATGAAATCAGTGGTCCACGACCATGTTTCACAGAAGGGTATGGTGTAACTTTCATCATAGGCTCCATTGACTGTTCTCCAAATGGTACTGTTAATAGTGGCCTAAAAAAGTTCCATATTGATCTCATTTTTCCAAATGACTTTGTCACAGGCATTTTGATGCTTCTCACTGTGCTATTTTGTGTATCATATGCAAAATAACATGTTTGCATTTTTGTGGTAATGGCTTTCTCCTGGCAACCCCCAACAGCCCATCTTTCCTCAAGTGCCAACATTTTTTCATGTTGTCCTATATTTCACCTGAAGTTATTTTTTGGTTGTCCTATGCCTCCTGAACAATTTCTCTTGCAATGATCATTGCAATGCAATGATTCCCTTGCCCATTGGCTTGATTCCAACCAAACTCCTCATATTGCATTTCTGAATTGAAATTCCAACGGTGCCAACATGACAATATTTCGACACAGAAAGCCAAATCAACCCGTCATTAGCTTCAGAAAGAATAAAATGAAGGTTTTTGAGCGACCATCTCACTCTCCTGATCTCAACATCATTGAGCCACTCAGGGGAAACCTCAAATGTGAGGTTCCAGCAAGACACCCAAAGATATTATAGAAAACAACCATTCTGCCAGGAAGAATGTGCTGTTTTGTCATCTGAGAACATTAAGAGCCTTATCCACAACTACCACAAACAATTTAGAGCGGTCCCTGATGTTAAACAGGGCCATATTCAGCATCAGAAACTAGGGTATGTAAACTTTTGAACAGGGTCATTTGGGTAGTTTGGGTTGTGATCATGTTTTTGAAAGAGTAAACACAGAATATTGCTAATAAATATCTTAAGCCAGTCACTAGCCATGAGTGAAAAAAAAAGGTTTTGTGTAATCCTTCATATTTTGTGAGAAATCGCAGAGAAAGCGTTTATTCTGCTGGGTTATGTAAACATATGAGCACAACTGTATCTCATTTTGGAAAAGAGCTCTTCATATGTTTGTTTGTACTTCCGTATAACTCAGACAGAACTGAGCCGATTTTTATTAAATTTAGTGGGATGATTGGTCATGACCCAAGGAACAATCGATTACTTTTTGGGAGTGATTGGGTCAAAGGTCAAGGTCAAGGTCACGAAAAGGTCAAAAACGTAAATTGAGCCGATTTTCATGAAATTTAGTGGGATGATTGGTCATGACCCAAGGAACAATCGATTACTTTTTGGGAGTGATTAGGTCAAAGGTCAAGGTCACGAAAAGGTCAAAAACGTAAATTGAGCCGATTTTTATGAAATTTAGTGGGATGATTGGTCATGACCCAAGGAACAATCGATTACTTTTTGGGAGTGATTGGGTCAAAGCTCAAGGTCACGAAAAGGTCAAAAACGTAAATTGAGCCGATTTTTATGAAATTTAGTGGGATGATTGGTTATGACCCAAGGAACAATCGATTACTTTTTGGGAGTGATTGGGTCAAAGGTCAAGGTCAAGGTCACGAAAAGGTCAAAAACGTAAATTGAGCCGATTTTTATGAAATTTAGTGGGTTGATTGGTCATGACCCAAGGAACAATCGATTACTTTTTGGGAGTGATTGGGTCAAAGGTCAAGGTCAAGGTCACGAAAAGGTCAAAAACGTTTTTCTTTCTGCCAAGCACTATATGCCAGAACAACGTGTGCATGCTGAATTGAATAAGAGGTCAAGACTGGGCCAAAAATGTAATATTACGATATTCCGGTCCGATTTAAATGAAACTAACACCAAAATTTGGAGAATGTTATGCCCCACACTCTGAAGATGGCCAGAAAAAAAACAAGTGGCGTAGGCGAAGGTTTGCGCTCTACCTAGTGCCCGTTCTAGTTTATATTATAAAATTCTAGTTTTCTATTTAACATGCAAGGCTACCCACGTTTTAGGCAATGTTGTCTTTTTCTTCATACAAAGCCGCGCACGGTGGGGACTCAAGCCCAACTAGTTTCAAAATATGTAGAAGTTTAAATATTGATGGCTATGTACAGTATATCACGAAAGTGAATACACCCCTCACAGTTTTGCAGATTTTTGAGTATATCTTTTCATAGGAAAGCATTACAGAGGGGTCATTCCAGCTGGAATCAGCAAATTTCTGAAAAATCTCCCACTCAATGTATGTGATGGCTTAAACATCCAATAGATCATATCCACAATATCAGAACTCAGCTCTGGATACTTTTGGCACAAAAAAACTGTAAATAAGTACACCCCCTACGCTTGTTTTAGCGACATTGCATGAGTGACCATGTTCAGACTCAATTATCTCCAGAACTATTCGTGTCAGATTCATTATATTTTCAGGGCTAAGAGTCCCAGACCTGAATATCATATATTACAATTTGCAGCACTGTAAGTCAAATCACACCGTAATAATGTGCCTCTACTTTTTGTAGATATCATATGTTCTAGGGTTTCCAAATGTCTGTAAAAACCTCAAAGTTCTACATGTAAGGTTCATCCTTGGTAAATGGTCTGATATGTACCATGACTTTCACATCATAGTATATCTAACAAAAGGCTCCAATGGTTGTTGAGATACAGAGGTCCAAAGATGGGAAAAAAATAATTTGCACCAATGTTTGGAGCAATATTTCCAATCTATGACACTAGTTAGGAACTTTCTGTTTGGTGTTTCTGAAAGAGGATGTTTTTTTTAACAACATATAAAAAAATTGGGATGGTGTTTTGCCTCATTCTTTTTATAACGGACTTCAAAATCTCAATTGGCTACAATTACTTGAAGCTATGAGGCCCATGTCACCAACCGACTTGTCGCAACTCTCAAATCCATGGCTCTGATGTCACCTTAACAGTGAAAACAAGATGGCTACCCTGTGAATGACAAAGCAAATTCTAGGGAAACCATAACACTTGTAAATGAATTGATTGATGCCACACAGCAAGAATAGCACATTGCACATGGCTTTGATAGACATTAATTATTTTAATTGTAAAATCATAATAATAATCATCATCATCATTTTAGTAGTAGTAGTAGTAGTAGTAGTAGTAGTAGTAGTAGTGGTAGTGGTAGCGGTAGTAGTAGTCTTGGAATAAAGTGATGAAATAGGAGAGGATTAAAGAATTGTAGCACTCTTGTTTGCAACAAGGACTCCCATCCTAACTAGTCTTTCAATCAGCACCTGTAACTTTATATTTGCTATGAAGCTTGTGTCTTACTCGTTAAGTTACCAGCTGTATTGCAAAATAACTTAATTCATACTGGCTAGAGATTCCCTCAGACAATTTTGACAGCATGGTCCTGGAGTTTTAGTTAGAAGAGTTTGCTTGCATGCAGTATTCAATATCAGGTGAATATTGAAGGCACAGAAATTCATATTGGCACCAGACAACCATGTGGTTCTTGTCACATTGCTGCAATCTTATTCAGCTGCTTGCATCATTATAATATTATACCACTGCAATGTTGACAAGTGGATTGCAGGTTAGCAGCAGTGATTACAACAATCATGGTTTGGATATTTGTAGACAATGTTCATTACTTGTAAAGTTCATCATTACATTGATCCAGGTGAGATAATGAAAGCCGAAAGGAACCTTTGCCGCATGCAAAAGCGTTCAGATATGGTGGTGGATTGGGGGCGGGGCACAGTTCTACAGTCAGGGTACCTCTGTCGTGGTGACTGTTGGCGGGGGTGGGACTGTTTTATGGTCGCATAGGAAAGTAAAAGTTGATTAGAGATGACACATAGGAGGAGACAGTTTGTAAAGAGGTATCCTGATTGTAGAACTTCCCGCCCCCCATCATCCTCCCCTGACCGAAGTGCCCTGAGCATGGTGGTGGTATCCTTACTGAAATCAATACCTATGTTGACATTGTCCTTCAAGGTACCAATTTCGTTGCACCTGTACAATGACAACAAAGTTTCATTCGAAGTTTCATTGAGGTGTTCCTCATTGAATTGCCAATGACGGATGATTGCGCACATCAATATGAGTGCAGATACCTAATGCATCATCAATGTCAATGGCAAGCTACCTTATAAAGTCAACTCATAAGATGCAGCTGGTGATTGAAAGTTAAGTGTGTATAAAATAATTTGTCACAGGCCAGAGCATTAAAAGTTCCTGACTTGTTTAATACATTTCATTTTTTTTTTTTCAAATATTCAATCACCATCAAGGAAGTCAAGGTTGCATCAAGGAAATCATATCAACACCTTGTTTTATTTCCAGAGGTTGTTTTTTTATGACTTCTCTCAAAATGGTACTTCTCTCAACCATCTTGAATTTATTGCTAACGTAGCGCCAGTGAGAACATGTTGCGTAGTCACTTGATCATCTGGCCGATAGTACACTTAAAAAGATGAGGCCAGAATCCCTGAAAAAAAATCAGAAATATTGAGCTGAACAAACAGCTTTGCCTGGGCCCGGGATAAAGTCGTCTGAAGAGACCCCTTCCCAATACATGCAATGTAATGAGTACCCAATCTTGATTCCCCCATGTCCTTGGCCCAGAACAATTCACCACTTCCGCTTCCCTCTGCACTATTTGATCACAGGCTTATGTCACACCGCAATGCGCTTTACGATCATTAAAAGGAATGAGGCAAAACACCATTCTATTTTTTTGCTATGTTGTTAATAAAAATATCCTCTTACAGACACAACAAAAAACAAGTTCACAGCTGGTGTCATACTTTGGAGGTATTGCTCTAAAAAATGGTGGGGTTTTTTTTCATGACGCCACTTTGGGTGGATTTGAGGGATGCACTGCATTGAGATTTGAAAAGGCATTATACAAATAAAGGGGCAAAACACCATCCCAATTTTTAGATATGTTGTTAATAAGAATATCCTCTTCGAGAAACAACAAACAGCAAGTTCACAACCGCCGTCATATATTGGAAATATTGCTCCAAACAATGGTGTATTGTTTCCTTCCCATGATGCTGACTTCCTGGAACTATTTTGGAACTATGCCATTGGCTCCATGAGCCGCCATCTTTGTGTGAAAATGGAACACAAAAAACAAGGGGATTGGCCACCTTCTTAGGATGGATTTGAGGGTTAAGTCAGAAATACTGAAATACTGAGCTGAACAAGTATAAAATCACCTATTTGGTATCAGAGATTTTAGGTTTTAGTGTACACTGACTTGGCTATTCATTTTAGGTGTAGTAAACCCATTTTTTTCTAAGGTAACAGGGCTTCTAAGGTACACCTGCATGTCACACAGGAATGAGTTTTTAAAATTCATTTTAAAAATAATGGGGCAAAACACCATCCCAAATTTTAGATATGTTATGAATAATAATATTATCTTTCAGAGACACCAAACAGCAAGTTCACAACTGGTGTCATAGATTGGGAATATTGCTCCAAATAATGGTATAAATTAGTTTTTGCCCATTTTTGGACCTCTGCATTTCAACAACCATTGGAACCTTATATTAAATATGATGTAATGTGAAAGTCATGGAACATATCTGACCATGTACCAAGGATGAACCTCGAATGTTGAAATTTGAGGTTTTTATGGACATCTGAAAACCCTTGCAATTTTAATTTCAAAGAAAAGTAGAGGGCCAGCATTAAGGTGTAATTTGACATACAGTGCTGCAAATTGTAATGTATGCTTGTCAGGTCTATGACTCTTAGCCCTGAAAAAATAATGGACCCACCACAAATAGTTTTGGAGATAATTAAGTCTGAATATGGTCACTCAGGCAGTGACACCAAATCAGGGGGAGGGGGTGTCCTTATTTACAGATTTTTTGTGGAAAAAGTATGCACAGCTGAAATCTGCAATGGTGGATATGTTCTATTGGATGTTTAAGCCATCACATATATTTTTTTCAAGCAAATCCGAGGGGGTCGAGTGGGGACCATTTGCTGATTCCAGCTGGAATGACCCAGAAATTTCACTTTGACACAACGATTAGTGACCTTTTAGTAACATATATAGCCGGTTAAATTTCTTGTTCACTCAGAAAAAAATCAAAATACAGCCATTAATGTTTGAACATATCCCACAAAAGTGAGTACACCCCAGATTAAAATCCGGTAGAGAAGGGGCTGTGTTGGCTCGAATCGTCTCGAAATGAAACAAAATGAAAAGGGATGACAAGGGAGGTCATCAGTGTGCGTTTCAACCTTTCTTTGCATTGAACTTTTACATTTTGAGTCTGCTTCTGGCTTAAATAGATTGGTGTGAGATTTGGATGCAATCCTATGGAGAATATCATGATCTGCTTCAGTAGTCACAGTGCATGTTGACATGCATGTTTCTTTTAGGTGTATTTCAGATTGCCAATGTTGACAGCATTCATGCATCCCCAAACCATGTCAGTCCCACTACCATGCTTGGCTATTGAGAGGATACACCTTTTTTGTAAAACTCACTTGTTTACCACCACACATGCTTGACTAAAGCAAATTTGTTTATCTTGGTCTCAAGAGAGATGAACAGACCAAGGATATGGATCACTGGAACCATGTCGTGTGATCTGAAGAGACCAAGATAAACAAATATACTTTAGATGGTGTCAAGCATGTGTGGTGGTAAACAAGTGAGTTTTAAAAACAGTGTATCCATCAAAAGCCAAGCATGGTAGTGGGACTGACATGGTTTGGGGATGCATGAATGCTGTCAACATTGTTAATCTGAAATACACCAAAAAGAAACATGCATTTCGACATGCACTGTGACTACTGAAGCAGATCCTGATATTCTCCATAGGATTGCATTCAAATCTCACACCAATCTATGTAAGCCTGATTATGATGCAGACTCAAAATTTAAAAGTTCAATGCAAAGAAAGGTTGAAACGCACACTGATGACATCCCTTTTCATTTCGTTTCATTTCGAGACGATTCGAGCCAACATAGCCCCTTCTCTACCGGATTTTAATCTGGGGTGTACTCACTTTTGTCAAAAATCTGCAAAACTGTGAGGGGTGTATTCACTTTCGTGATAGCCAACTGTTGATTTTTTTTGTTATATGAGGAGCGTCCGTCAACGCCATTCAGGACTGTGTCTTGTTATAACATAATGCTGGGTTAGCCAAATGTTTTGCTGAAAAATAAATATAAAATTTCCACTTGGACTTAAATGCTTGTCTACTGTTTTCTCCTTCAAATGGTTATCTCATCATTATCATTAATATTACTAGTAGGCTAGTACTTATACTGCTACTACTATTATTATTCAATTATTAGACTATATCATATTGTTATTATTATACACATTGGCAAAGGCAACAACCACTTTCTCCTACTGCTTAAAACGACGGAAAAGGTTCAGTAGCGCAATCCATCGCTCCTTTTATTCAGGAGATGCACCACGGGGGACAGGCCATGGCTAGCCCACTTAAATAATAATAATTATTAGGATTACATGTTACATTTTCAATATTCTGGATTCAGAAAAGGCAGGCTAATATTTTTTCCATTTCACTTGTTTGCATTTAAATCAATTGTAACGTGAGCTGTCGATTGCTATTATGGTCAAATGCACTCGTGGGGTGGGGCTCCATCATACGGTGCTTAAAATGATTAATTTTAGCTTATTATATTTTTATTACATCTGTGAACGTGATGATGAGTGGCATATAAGATTATGCAAAATGTATTATTCATAATAGGCCTATCCTCAGTAGATTTTGGTAGGTTAGTTGGGTATTGCTGTGATGGACCTGTAGCCTATTGCAGCTCGTGCCACCTAACGTGCATCATGCACTATACGGTTAAGAATAGGCCAGTAATGTGCTGCTCAGCTAAGCACAGCGTGTGTAATTTCTCAAACTAATGACACTAATTGCCTTGAGCAGTAGGCCAACGTCGGAATCATGCTGGAATCGCGGGCGGGAGCGGGACAAACTATTACAGGTGCGGGGCGGGAGCGGGACTGAAAATCATAATTCTTTGCGGGAGCGGGCGGGAGCGGGACTGAACACTGCGGGAGCGGGCGGGCGCGGGACTGGAAAATCTGTCCCGCGCAGGCCTCTATTTCATAATACCAGTCAGATTAATCTACATAAAGAATCTATGTAATTATTTTATTTTTATTTTTTTTGGTTGAAGTTGTCCCTACCAAAGCTCAAGCCAAACCTACGCCTTGGCTTACAATAAGTATCTACAATTCTGTTGAATTGTTAAAGTAATTCACTTTAATACAGTAAACATATTTTTACTTCTAATTCTGTCTGATGCTGTTGAGAAAAACAAGAAAGGACCTATTTTATAAAAAATGTAAACACGAAGAGCTTGGCCAATACATTAGCTGTGCAGCCAAGACCTTCATCTATGATAATACACCTCTATATTTTGGATTTGAATCTAACTAACGAAGAAAAAACACACGCACAAACATACTGTGCACACACAAAAATAAAGTGTATATGCAAGATGCCATTGACTTGAGAGGGCTATTTATTTAGCTAAATATAGGTAATAATTAGGCCACTTTCACCAGCCTTAGATTACTGTCACCACCGTCAGTTCTTAAAGGGCAACTCCTGCCAATTTCAATGTGCTGTTGTATTGCTCATGCTACCCTTGACTTGTCAGTACCCGTTAACGCCACAGTTTTTGTCCCAGCCCTTTCTGAGATATGAGCTATTCTAATGGGGGCAACTTTTGTTTACATTAAATAAAAATAAAAATGTTTTTTGAAATGTAAACAAAAGTTGCCCCCATTAGAATAGCTCATATCTCGGAAAGGGCTGAGCCAAAAAATGCGGCGTCACTTAAATGAATGTACTTACATTATTTTCCTTATGAGTTGTTGAATTGTTAAAGTCATAGCAAATTTAAGTCTACACAAATATTGATGTGAATCAATTGATACGAATATATACATGTATGTGAAATAACAAAAAAATGTTTTTTTTTCTATTTAGGCGTTAAGGAAGAATTGTATGATGGTACATATTTTGAAATTAGAACATGAAACAGTATTAAAATAGAACAAAAGTGAATGTTCAACATTTGAAGCTAGGCCTATATCTTTGAACCAAAAAATGCACATAATCACTAAAAAACTCCAGATACATATGTAACCAAATCAATACAATTTTAATTACTTTTAATCAGGGCTTTGAACCGTTATTTTTTTCCAAACGTTCCGTTCCGAACAGAAACGGAATTATAACGTTTCCGGTTATGCGTTCCACCAATAAATTGACGTTCCCGAACCGGTTAGAACAGAAAAATACTGTTTCCCGGAATGGTTAATTTCGTTCCTGTCAGCTGATTACTCCCATAGGCCTAACTGACGTTAATTAACCAAGAAAGACGGAAGTGCAAATGAGTCAGCCTACATTCCAAACTGTTTATTCAAGCAGATGAAAAGAATATCCTCCAGAATTTTGTCATTTAGGGACGACCTAAGAGGAGAAGCGGAGAATAAACCTCAATGATGAAAATGCACGCTCCACGCTGACTTGGGTCATGGGGAGCGCTATGATGGACATTGTGAGTTTGTGCATATTTAAAGCGGCCATGGATGCCCAATAACGTCGAACATATTTTGGTGCGCTTTACACGTGCTTCTCTGCAATGTATTACGATGATGCAATGGAAACTTTGCCCTTTTGTATGACAGTGGTTTCTCTTATTTAAGATGTGGAGTGGAGACTTTGTAGTCCACAGCTCTCTCTCCATTCAGTCAGAGAATGTCTGATGTCACACAGGACGTGAACCTCAGCCGTCATGGTAACATGCGCAGAAAAATAATTACTTTTTTTTGTTTGTTTGAGGAACAGTATTAACCGGTATTAACCGGTTACCATTATTTTTAAATAAGTGTTCCTGTTCCAGAACATAAAAAATAATAACGTTTCCGGTTTCGTTTCTGTTCCCTGTAAAATACAAAAAGTTCCCGGTTTTCGTTTTCGTTCCTTGAACCGGTTCAAAGCCCTGCTTTTAATTGTGTCTGATGGTGTTGACAGAAACAAGATGATTGGAGATAAGCCTGAGTTCTGGGGGCAAAGAAATACAAAATGGGGAGATTGGCTTTGTTCATTTCTGAAAAGCTAAGACCTTAGTCTACGAGGATATACCACATTGTTTTGTAATTCACTTGGGTTTTTTCTCTCAAAATTACTACCTGTTTTAGCCACTTTCTCAAGAATCAGTGATATACAGTATACTGATTGAGGCATAGGAGCTGGGCCCTCAGGTGTCAAAAAGTACCCAGGCAGATCCAGATCCCAGTCCAGCCCTGTTAGCCAGACTGTGCCCCCCAAGTGACGCAACACTTTCAGCGTTGTAACTAGTCAGGTCAAGAGCAATGCAAGTACTTTCTGAGTTCCTGAAAATACGGGAACTCCTTCCACTTTGTCGGTAAGCAAGCAACCCTAAGCAAACCAAGGGTGGTGGGTCAACCATGGCGTTACACTGCTGCTGGTGTACTTGATAGACCTATTCTAATATTTATTTCTTCACAATGCTACTATTACTATATCAGAACGCTATAAAGGACTATTAGGAAAGCACATCAAATACCTCCTCTTAATGTATGTTCTCCACAAGTCTTCTGTTGTCCAGTCTTGCACTTTAAATGTCTGTATGAGCACTGTCTATGTCGATACTGTCTTATGTCCATGTATGAGTACTGTCTATGTCTATACTGTCTATTTCCTTACCTAGATCAGTCTATGTCTGCATGGGAAAGCAAGAAATGTAATTTCAAATTCTTTGTATGACCAGTGCATGTAAAGAAATTGACAAAAAAAACAACTTGACTTGACTTGACTTGTTATGCTCTTGGTCAGACCAAGTCTCGAAGAGATTTGAACATTGATGATAATCAGGCTAATTCCACATGCCCCGTCTTCTTCAGCACCTGCACCCCAAATGTCTGTGCACGCCACTGGTGCATTTATTTTGTCCTGCTTCCACACTCAGTAGGGTCCTCCCCAATTTAATATTACAAAGGCACATATATTCTGCTGTGCTCTGTATTCACTCCAAACTCTGTAGGTTAATTAAATTACAACATTTGATTTGCGATCTTACTTCCCCATTGCACTTTGACAAAGGAGCGTGCAAATGAGGAAGAAGTTGCAGTATTGTCTACTTGCCCGGGAGTCCCTTTTTGTTTTGATTACAGTCCCAATTTCAGGATCGCAATGCTGTAACTTCTATCTGCCGCTGCCCCCTGGATGACACCGCCAGTATTTTGCGTTTTGGTCTACTGCATGTGCAGTCGGTTGCTTGCGGAGACGCGCGTGATTTCCGGCTCGCAGGATGTGTACCGAGGGCTAAATTGTGGCTCCAGGATAGGCCTATGGTGTCCTACAAAGCCTGTGAAAATAAAAGGATAAGGGTCATTCTATAACTCATTCTAAGGGTCATTCAGTTTTTTTATCTGCATTTTTGTAACATTGGTGTTTCCATGGTTTACACCATTGAGTGTCCAAACTAAATAATTACAGAGCTTAATCTCAAATTACTTTAAAAATATTTTAATGAAGATTAATATTTGTTTTTTTATTCTGAAAATCATGCGACTGACAAATGTTATCTTAAAACATAGGCATATATGAAAAATATATACTACTACACATTTGAAAACACACTGACACTGTCATTTAGTTAATTACTCTATCACAGTAGTAGCCTATATAATGTATGTAGGTGTACAGCACACTGACCTGGCACACGAGGATCAGGGCATTTCATGTTCAATCCAAGTTCTGCATAGAAACTAATGACAGCCTGTTTGCTGAAAAACTATTGGTCCGTTCCTACAAGTGTTCTGTGCAATCTTCTGTTTCCCTCATTCTGTTTCTCAGAGCTTGCTCAGAGTGCAACACAATGGTCTGGTCACAACAGCTCATTTCTGTAGGCCTACTTATCATCTTATTCTTTCAGTCAGGAGTAGGTAAGTCCACATTTGCTATGCGTCTTACAATCCTGTAAATATTCCACTGTGCTGTATAGGCCTATCCCTTACTGTAGTGAGTTGCTTTCAATATGATTGTGCATATGTATAGTGTAAATTATACATCTGAATAGTGTCAATAAAAGGCATTCTTTTCTTTTCTTCTCTTTTCTTTTCTTTTCTTTTCTTTTCTTTTCTTTCTTTTCTTTTCTTTTCTTTTTTTTTTCTTTTCTTTTCTATGCAGGGCAAATTGATGAATTGAACTTGTCACAGCTTCCAAAAACATTGCAGTGTCATGATTATTATAACTACTACTATTTTGTTGTTATTATTGTTGTTGTAAGAAAAAAACAACACAAATAGAAATATCTGTCTAGGTCAGTGATTCTCAAACTGTGAGCCAGGGCTCAAATCTAAATAGTATTTGTGAGTGTGTTGCTGATGACTATTTATTTGGGTTGTTTTGTTTTTTTGTATCGGAGGTGAGCCCTGAACATTCGTGAAAATTTCAACTGGGCCCCAAGTTGGAAAAGGATGGGAAACCCTGGTCTAGGCTATAGAATGTATACCCTATTGGACATAAAGAGAAAGAAAAACTTCAGGGTTACTGAATTGCTTTTTGTATAATAATACTATAATTATAACATTGTTCACAGATGGAGGTAATGGATATTACCACACTACGGTGGATCAGTGCCGCTCCAGCTCCAAAGAATTGAGCGATGTGGAGTACATTCGATCCAGTTGGTTTAATAAGGCTGAATATCTGCGCTTTAATAGCACTGTGGGGAACTGGGAAGGCTACACAGCATTTGGAGTGCAAAATGCAGAGATTTACAACAAAGATACATCGATTATGGGACAGATGCGGGCAGAGAAGGACAGAGTCTGCAGACAGAATCTCCCAATTGATTTTGAGGCCATACTATCAAAGACAGGTGAGTAAATAAAACTCTTAAGAGATTAAACCATTAATCTAAATAAATAAGATAGACAACCTAAAGGCGAAAACCTTTCATGTACTAATTTTAGATGAAATTCTCACCAAGACATACATTAAGTCTGCAATAACAGTAAGGAGAGTTATAGCCAGACATATTTATTCTCTGTGGAGGAAAATCTAATTACAGTTCGCTCAGGAATTATTAATATATGTAGCAATTATTCATATGATTAATATAGCAATATTTTAAGAGTTTCAGATTTTGTTTGCATGATGTTAATCATTTCAATATTGCAGATGGTGCTTACTCAACACATATTGGACTGTTCAGACATTAAAAGGAATTATTTATACATCTGGTGTACAGTATGTACAACACATGACGAAATATTTGATCATTTTAAACCAGGCCTACCAAATGATGTTTTAATGCAGAAATTACTAATGTTATAGCACCATCAGGGAAAATTGTGCAGGTTCTAGTCAAATCCTATTTTCTTAAATCTTTTAAATCATGCAGTTTTTCCCAGAAGTGGTGTTGAGTTTGGCAAAGCCCTCCAGCAGTGGCCATCCTGCTGTGCTGATGTGCAGTGCCTATGACTTCTACCCCAAGATGATCAAGCTGACCTGGTACAGGGATGGGCAGGAGGTGACTGGTAGTGTGATATCCAGTGAGGAGCTGGCGGATGGAGACTGGTACTACCAGATCCACTCCCACCTGGAGTTCACCCCCAAAGCTGGAGAGAAGATCTCCTGTATGGTGGAGCATACCAGTCTCAAGGAGCCTAAAGTGATCCCCTGGGGTGAGGACAATCATCATTCTCACATGTTGATAAATACACACGTGCAAGCTTGCATGCACGCTCGCAAACACTTTCTCTCACACACACAGACAGACAGACGCACACGCACACACACACACACACACACACACACACCACACACACACACACACACACACACACACACACACACACACACACAAAGAGCGTGAGAGAGCGAACACAGATTTCATTAGCAAATACGTATGCCTAAATGTTCCCCCAGACTCCTCCATGCCTGAGCCTGAGAGGAATAAGATTGCCATTGGGGCAGCAGGCCTGGTGCTGGGGGTCATCATTGCTCTGGCTGGATTCATCTACTACAAGAAGAAGTCCAGGACTATTCTGTAGTTACAGGTAAGGTACAATGTTGTTCTGTAAGTCACAATGTTACGCTATAATAAGATACAATTTGTAAGTTTAAGTTGCCATCAACACACTTCTACCAGTCAGGATAATATGTGTTATTGAACTGCCTTATACAGGAGGCAGGGTCTTATGGGCCCAGCTCTAATAGACCCATGTTGATATGATATTCAGTCTGTAAAAAAAATCGGACTCCCAGTGCCCCCTCTAATACATGGGACCCTGATACATGGGACCCTGGTGAGCCTGGTTTCTGAGGGCAAATCTTGGTGGTAGTCCAAGAAAACAGAAATAAATCTGGCAGGTAAACCATTAGATCAGGGGATCACAACCTTTTCCAACTTGGGGCCCACTTGAAATTTTCACAAATGTTCAGGGCCCACTTCTGACCCAATAAACAAACTCAAATTAATCAACAGACACAAAAAAGTATTATTTTGATTTTTAGAAAATGATTTCAAGGCCCACTTGGAATACCTTCACGGTCCACCATTGGGCTCCAGTCCACAGTTTGAGAATCACTGCTTTAGATATCCTAACCTCAAAGTGTCATTTAGTTATGAAAATGAAGAATATAGATGATTTACCACCACAACTAGGTGAACTTAACCTGGTTTACTACTGAACCAACATCTTGGAATACTCCCTGAACTCCTCTAACAAGAGTCAGTAATTTACGATAAAACATAAAATGTGCCGTCATTCGACAGCATATGACAAGGCTTAGACAATTGTGCTTGTTCAGCTATCTTAACCTTTGATTGTAATTTTTTTCCAGGCCTATCACAATATGCTGCACTAAAATTCAATCAAGGCATCTATCATCTATCAAGACATCTATCAGTTAAGGATAATTGGATGTGGTTTGGATTAACAAAATTTAAGGCTGATTTTGCAGTATGTTTTTTTTCATTGGCTTGTTGTATAGTGTAGCACACACGTGTACAGGACTAAAAGACGGTTTTGTTGCTGCATTTATTTAGAGATTTAGAATCAAAGTTTTAATATTTATTTCCCACTTGTTGGAAATCCTCTCTGAAAACTAACATGTCTAGCAAATGCAATGCTTTTAGGTGTTATGATATGGGATCAGTGGGCTGTTTGAATTAGTAGGAGCTCAGCTCCCTCCGCAGCATACATTAGGTACTGCAGGTACATTTCTTTCTGTACAGTTCTTAATAACGTCTCAATTATATCACCCTTTTCAATTATATAACCATAATTCTTTAAAATAGATTGAATACATTTTGATGCATATATTTTTCTGCTGTGTGTGTGTGTGTGTGTGTGTGTGTGTGTGTGTGTGTGTTGTGTGTGTGTGTGTGTGGTGGTGGTGGGTGTGTTGGTGGTGGTGTGTGTGTGTGTGTGTGTGTGTGTGTGTGTGTGTGTGTGTGTGTGTGCGCCTCTGCACTATATGTGTTTATGCATCTCTGTGTGTTTCTTGAACTTTGGAACGATTGTTGAAGATTATCTGAAGTAATTGCTCTGTTTATTTAAATAAAACAAGATGAAAGTCAGTTGATGTGTTTTGACTTAAAAAAAAAACTAAAAAAACATACAATTATGTAGGCCTACATGCACCCCATGNTTTACATGAGGGGGAGGGGATTCGTTCACCTTGAGGAGGTTTTTTTTTGTGTAGTCTTTTTCCCCATACAACATTAATACAATCTAATAACATCAGATGTAACATTTGGTCACCATAATTCTCATATAAGGGTGAAGGCTCAAATGCCAAGTGGTGCAATGGCATCTGATTAATTAAATTAACTAATAATTAGTAGTTGATATGCTGCAATGAATATGATTTTTAGATAGTCAACTAAAAACAAACAAAAAAAACAATAGTGGCACTGGCTGTCATTGCTCTGACCAGACGTGTGCTACAGTATACGCCACTAGCCTGATTATCATCGACGTTCAATCTCTTCTAGACTTGGTCTGACCAAGAGCATAACAATTAACATTTCCCAAACGGCATGGTTGACCCTCCTCTCTTGGTTTGCTTATGATTGTTTGCTTACCGACAAAGTGGGAGAATTTCTCGCATTTTCGGGAACTCAGAAAGTACTTGCATTGCTCTTGACCTGACTAATATCTCACTGACCCATATACCCTTATTATCATCTAAAAAGAAACAGCACATCACCACAGTCAACTTAGTTATTGTTGTTGTTGTATTACAATATTGCAATTGAACATGAAACCTTAACAGCCAAAAGGTTCTCACACTCCTTTGGATTTTTTTCTTCTTTAAGTTTTTTTTTCTTTTTATTCATTCATTGGCAAGCACGATGACGTTTCGACCTCTCTATCTTCCTCAGATTCACTGACAAATACAAATTAATGTTTTTTTTTGTTCAGCACCTGGGATTGCGCACAAGTAACTCTACAAGCACACCTTAACAGCCAAACCATCATCTATTTAATATTGACGAGGTAGGCGTACTATGTAGACACATTAAGAACCACACACAAGCACTGATGACTTTTGATGTTCATTCTGGACATTGGGGTGAGATAATCCAGATGGATTGAATTTCATGTTATGCTGAATCGAGATCAAGATTAATTTTATTATGTGCTCCGGGCTGGACTGGTAGTCTGGCATACAGGACTTTTCCCTGGTGGGCTGACTGTCCTCCGGGGGCAGATTTGTTTGGGTATTTTGGCCCACTATGGTCGTCCGTAGCTCAGTCCTGCATTAGTGCTGATCTTATTGTCTATATCTTTCTTTTTATGTGTCTATTCTTAAGATGATCAATAAGCCATGTTGGTCAAAGAACGCAGCAGTAAAAAAGTATGAGAGTGAGTCTATTGAGCTTCTGTGCCAGTTGCAGTTCCATATAGTTCTACAGGCAGTTCCATGTAGTTCTACAGGTACCTTTAGGAACCTTTATGTCAGAGGATTTGCTGATGCCTCTTGCAGGGCAATGGAAGTCAAAAGCATGAATTAGTTCTTGGAGGTAACACTGGTGTTCTTGAACTTAGGGTTAATAGCCCAGTGGTTCAAGAGGAAGACATGCTCAAGTTTTGAAGTGTATTTCGTGTCACCATTGCATACAAAGGGGCCTTCAGTGTACGCAGGGCCGCTGCTAAGGTATTGCAGGCCCTAAACATAACTGGTCAGGAGGCCCCCCTCATAATTAAATAATAATAACAGCAACAATAATAATAATTCATGTATAGCATTTGTTTCAGATACAACATATAATAGGTGAAATTAAGACTGGTGCTGTCACTTCATTGTTGATTTGTGACCACTTCTGTCATCTTCTGTCAAAGCTGTGAAGAAAGTGAATGTTGTGGCTACTTCAGTTCACTGCAAAGACGCAATGTTTTGTAATGTAATTTAATATTTTTAAGGAGGTTTTTTAGTCAATCTCAATTTAGGACGCCCCAATTTCGGGGGCAAAGTGGTTGAGGGCCCAAGCGCTCTGCGTGCTTTGCTTATGCCTAGCGGGGGCCCTGAGAGTACATACCAAAAAGTACATGATGAGTAAGAGTACTTGCACTTTGGCTTCAGTGCCAGGTGACTGTGCTGTAGAAAAAAAGAGTACGAGAGGTGATTTCATATATATAGTATGAAAGGTGATTTTATTGTAATTGGCAAGTCATTGTGCATTAAACAAGCCATGCCACTGCCGACACCATTTGTAGTAAGAAAAGAAAGGACAAGTCACCCTACTCAAAGCTATAGCAGAACGCCAAAGAGCCAGGCCCATTGACACTGCAGTGAGACGACAGCCAGATCCCAACAACCACAACATCACATAAACGCTCGGCACAAGTCACCTAAACACATTACATTACACTTAGCCGACGCTTTCATTTTATTCAAAGCGACTTGCAGGGATTATTTTTCAGGGTATTGGTTACAGTCCCTGGAGAAATGTGGGCTTAGGTGCCTTGCTCAGGGGCACTTCAGCCATGGATGGAGATGTAGGGAGAGGTCAGGTGGGATTCGAACCTGCAACCCCTAGATTGAACAACCACCTCTCTAACCACTAGGCCATGGCTGCCCCAAACACAACCAAAGAGTTGTGTGTCCAGGTATTGTTGGTTTGTTAATTGGTTGGTTTGTTTATAAGTTAAATCAAACATGTTAATTATTGTCCAAAAACTCAAGTTATGACTAATTTTTATTTTTATTTTTTTAATGGAGCTGCCTTAGCGGCAGAGGTGGATAAATGACTGATAGGGTCATCAGGCAAAATCCTTCCACCAATCCACTCAGCTCACCCATACACACTCATTGAGCACCCTTATTGGCAAAAATATTGATTGATTGATTGATTGGCAATAAATTGCACTTTGAATAAACCGATCATTTATTAAAACCTGATCATAAGCCATCTATTGATGAGCATGTACGGTAAATGCAGTCACTGTAATCCTCCTCCCTAGTGGCATAATAAGTGTAGGCCTATGTAACAAGGACCAGATGGGCACTACGACTTAGTATCTCAACTAACTATAAATTAGCAGTGGAAGAGAGATGCATAAGATTAGGAGATGATGCACAAGGGA
Organism: Engraulis encrasicolus; assembly: GCF_034702125.1. Lineage (NCBI taxonomy): Eukaryota > Metazoa > Chordata > Actinopteri > Clupeiformes > Engraulidae > Engraulis > Engraulis encrasicolus. The sequence continues at coordinate 44,377,894 of NC_085859.1, read as the reverse complement.
TTGTTTTTACCTGGAGCACCTGATTTCTTGATGAGTACCTGCTGTATTGTTGCTGGTTGCAGTTTTATAAGATCACCACTAGATATCATACGTGCACTACTTTACACATTGGAATGTTCATTAATAATAATAATAATAATAATACATTTTATTAATTTTGAGCGCCACTTTCAAGATACCCAAGGACACTTTACCAATCAAAACAAATACATAACAGTAGAGAAGTAAAACAAAGCTTCAGTGAATTAACAATAGGAGAGTAATTAAAATGCATAAATAAAATAGAAATAAAAGTACAATAAAGATAAATGTTTTCAAGTAAGAAAAAGAAGTAGAATGCATTTGAAAATAAAATAAAATGAGGGGAAAAAATTATAATATGTAAAATTAAAATAAAACTGATGATTAAAATATAGTGGAAGTAGCCTGTCAATGAAGTGTTAAAAAGCAGAAATGAAAAGTGGTGTGTCATTCAGCTTGGATTTTAAAAGTAGATAGTGAAGGAAACACTGACGAAGAGACAGTGGGAGTGAATTCCAAAGTTTGGGGCCAACAAGCACTAAATTGCCCTGTCGCCCATGGTGCGCAGGTGTGTGGAGGGAACTGTAAGGAGGAGTGAGTCAGAGGAGCGTAGTGTGCGGGTGGGATTGTATGGGGTGAGGAGACTTGGTGTAGGAGGGTGCAAGGTTGTGCTGGGCCTTGTATACAAGGAGGAGAAATTTAAAATGGATACGTGAATGGATAGGAAGCCAGTGTAATTAGATAGAGGATAGGGGTTAATGTTGATGCCAGGGTCTGGTGTGTGTGAGTAATCTAGCTGCTTGGTAGTTCCTGAATGTATTGTAGACGGTTTTAATCAATTTAGTAGGGAGACCATGAGTAGGGCAATGCAATAATCCTAATCTGGAGGTTACGAAAGCGGGATGAGGGTCTCAGCAGAGGTAGGGGTAAGAGAAGGGCGGAGTCTGGAGATGGTTTTAAGGTGGAAAAACGCAGTTTTTGGTGAGTTGTTTAATATGGGATTCAAATGGAGAGCGAGGAGTCGATGATGACGCCCAGATTTCTTACTTCAGAGAAGTGGAGGTAAAATAGTCATGGATAGAGAACTGAGAAAGATTTATCTTTTTAAGTAATAGATGGAGTGGCGATGGATGATGGCTTCGGTGTTTTGTTTTGATTAAGTTTAAGAAAATGTTGGGTCATCCAATTACTAATTTCATTTAGGGCAGGTTGATAAGTTAGCGAGGTGGAGTGGATGGAAGGTTTTGGTGTGAATGTAAATTTGGGTGTCATCTGCATAACAATGAAAAAATTTAGGCCATGTTTTCGGAGAATGTTAACCAAAGGGGAAGAATATAAATGATGAAGAGTAGGGGGCCTAGAACTGAGCCTTGAGGAACAACCATGTGTTAGGACTGAATTTGGAAGACCGAAAATCACCAATAAGATACAAACTGCTCCCTTCCAGAAATAGATAGGACCTGAACCATGAGAGTGCAGTACCAGTGATTTGCCCAATAGGGTTTCCAGCCGCTTGTGAGAAGGACGTTGTGGCGAGACTGGTGTCAAAAGCAGCTGTTAAATCAAGGTAGCAGGAGGAATACTGAAATGCCCTTGAATCCGCAGCTAACAAAAGGTCGTTTACGACCTTAGAGAATATATATAACACCTATTTTTTTACTAAGTAAACAATGAGTCATCAGGTCAAAGTCCCACGTGACTCATCATGAATCATCAGATCAAATCAAAGGTCCAAAATAAGATCAAAGTCCAAAATAGGTTTAGATATGAGTCATCTTCAATCATCTTCCATCCTCTTTCTATAGAAATGAATGGGTACCGAGTGGATGGGGGAATAGCCCAGGGCTACGCACATGACTCACCGAGTAGGCCTACTAGACACCGTCTCTCTCTACTACGGCATACCTGTCTATCACGTGAGGGTTTTGTCTGGACATGAGGGGTTTGATCAAAGGTCAAGGCCATTGGATGTATTTACTTAATATGAGTCCATCCTTCTTTCTAGGAAGAATCAACCAGTTAGGCCTAGGCCTACTAGAGACAGTACTCTCTACTAGGGCATGCCTGTCTATCACGTGAGGGTTTTGTCTGGACATGAGGGGTTTGATCAAAGGTCAAGGCCAAAATGTTTTACGATACGAGTCATCTTATTC
>NC_085859.1:44261339-44375620 GCF_034702125.1 Engraulis encrasicolus | reverse complement strand
CCATTGAGGCTCATCCAAAATAATTTGTTTGTCTAAGCAACCAATGTTTAGTTTCACTTTCACTTTTTCGCTCTCTGAGAACTAGCAATAGCAGGGGGAAAACCAGCCAGCCAGCCAGCCAGCCAGCCAACCTCACCTGACCTCAATAGCATGTCACGTCAACTACTGTGCAGCTCACAAAGTAGCCCAGTGGCTCCCAGACATCTACGTATATGCACCAAAGAAGATTTTTGCGACCCGACCCCGGCCCCCGGCCCCCGGCCCCCGGCCCCCGGCCCCCGGCCCCCATCCCCAGCCCCCGGCCCCCATCATGCAAAAAAAAAATGTTTTTGTCATTTTGCTATTATTATACATTTTATTACTTATATATTATTATTCTTCATTTAATTGCTTTTATTAATAATGCTGAATTTTTAGAAGTAGACAAGAACATTAAATGCATTAAGCATACAAGTGAATACTCTTCCTAACCAATTTGTGGAAAAGGTACTGTACGGCATATATTATTATATATGAAAGCATATAGGCCTACTACTGAAGCCAATACTCAGGTTGTCACTTCTCTCAGTGACCCCCCTGCATTATCATTTTTTTATAAATCATATAATAATGCAATTTGCGTCATGGCCATGGCTGCTGCATGTGGGTACTCACTAGTTTTCACGCCCTTTCAGCCCGCAGTTGTACTTACGTCTTACGTCATTTGGTAATCAAACATTTCAAACAAGCAATTTAGGGTTAGGTTGAGGGTCAAATGACATAAGTAAGACATAAGTACAACCCTGGGCCGAAAGAGCATGAAACTAGTGAGTCCCTGCATGGGCTTCTGCTGAAACAACAAACTTCAAGATGTAGGCTACCTTAAAATCATTTGTGGCGATGCATGCACTGTTGTATGATGTGTTTGGCATTATAACCAAGATGTAGTTCAAAATCAAAGACACACAAAACAAGTCCCTGACTGAGTATTTTATTTCACCGAATGTAGCCCTGTGTTTGTAGCAATAAGCAATAAATAACAACAGCGTGATTGCCGGTGTACGCGATTAACTTGTGGTCTGATCAACTGGGCATGGTCTACGACTTCTAAGTGCACACAAGAATCGGCCTAATTTGAAACAACTTGCACAACCACAGCTGAAGTGTTTGAGAATACAATCACGCACAATGATGAGTCTCGGAGATGTTTACGTTGGTTTACTTGATGTATTTACTGTCTGACACATCACAGAATAAGTTACAATACATGGTATTAGTGCGCTATAGTGTAGTGATCACTCCGCATGTATGGCACTATAGCTCCATAACATAACGCAAAAAGTGTCCTAATTTCCAAAGTGTAACATTGAACTTAAGACGCACCATGTGTCTCATCAAGCTGACGTGAACAGCTGTTTACCATGCCATTCCAAGTTAATCAGACCCCAAGTTAATCGTGCACATTGTCAGTAGTGTCGTCAGTGCCAGGATTCTTTCAGAGAAAATGAAGGCGGCATGAGTCCTTGTTTTTTTTTTGCCACACGCGTCATTTGGACATGAAGACAAATATAAGCTGATTAGTGTTGTCGTGTTGGCTCTCTTGTTCTGCGGCCTCTCACCTGGTGTTGGTTTCACGGCATCAGCATCTTCCACTATCATTTATTTTTGGCAAAACACAAAATGCTGGTGTGTGTAGGCAAACCTTGTGGAACTGAATGCACAGTCTAATCAGAGCAAATGGAGAAGCAAAGCTTTATTTACTGACAATCAGGGCCTCGTTTCCGAAAGGGCCTTACGTACTACTTAACGCTACGTGCTACTTAAGTTCACACGTAACACCATCGTAGAGCTCACGGAGCGTTTCCCAAAGCCAACTTAGCAAAGAACCATCGCAGGTTGACACGTAACTCTAAGAGCAATCCACGAGTGGTCAAGAGTAGTCTTAACGCGCTAAGATTGATCGTAGCGGCATGGCACAGTGGAGACACCCACAGGATATGAAGGGAAAAGAAGAAACCTGCGCATAAGATTGTTGTTTTAAGACGCGAGAGGCATGGCACAGTGGAGACACCCATAGGAAAAGAGGAAACTTGCGCTTCAAGTTGATGTTTTAAGACGGGAGTGTAGCCTAAATATCATGGCAGCACAGTTGACACTGCAACGAAAATAAGAAGGCAACATTAATTGTGGATGTGTAGGCCTATAAAATAAAAGTAATGTGTTTGGAAATATTTTACAGGCAGTAAAATAGTTCGACTGTGTTTGATAAACCTGGGCATAATTAAACTGTGATCAATCATAATTTGGGTGCTTCATGAACAAGAACAAGGCAAAATGAATAAGGGGCTTCGGCAACCAGAGACAAGAGTGTTGATGTCGGAAGGCCACTTCCGAAACTTTATTTATTTTATATTTTTTGAAGAAAAATGGTCAGCGAGTTGTTGCACCCTCTGTCATTTTCAAGTAGCCTAAGAAAGGGAAGGCGACGCCGAAAATACATGATAGTTGTAGGCGAAGGGTACGCTATGACAAAAAATAAAAAGGCAGCGATGGGGATTCTTGTAGATTTTTTGTTTTAATAACAGCAGACTGCCGTGCAAAAATGTCCTCACAGTTGTGAAAGTCTTGAGCGCGCGGTACTTTGCGCACCGCTCACCACATGTGCCAAGCTCCTTTCCCTTTTCCGACTCTAGTAGGCTAAGCAATAACAAAAAGGCAGCGAGGGGATGAGTCAATTTTGATGGACATTGTTTTTCATAACAGCATGACGTGCTCTCGACAGTTGTCAAGCCTTGAACGCCTTGAGGTTGTAACTTTGCGCATCCCAATTTGGAACTCCAACTAGGCCTAGGCCTACTTGTCTTCTTAAATATTAAGCTGCAGTAGCCAAGTGCACGCGATTTATCTGGGTCTTAACGGCGTAGCTCATTATTACCGTCAGTTGGGAGTTTTGCATGATTTCATTGTGTGTGTGCATTTTATTTCATTTGCCAACAATAGCCTAACTCCTGTCGATAGTTGCAAACTGCTACAAATGTAGTCCCACCCTTGTAAACAACTTTTGATACTGACACACGCCTTACATTTTGTAAATGGTTTAGCAGCAGATGACGGCGCAGTTCACTCCGAGTACACTTCAGCACCACATATGTGGACAGCGATCCTTAAGAGCGACGCTACGAATGATCTTAGAGGCTGTGCACGCGCGTTCATGTACGAGTGTCTTTGGGAAACAGTCGTAGGAAATCTAAGAACATTCGTAGGATCACTGGTTAACGACACACGTAAGGCTAAGAACCATCGTTATCGGGAAACAAGGCCCAGGTCAGCATGTTTGATGCTTTTGTTATGCTTCTCTTAATTTTTGATATCGGCTTCATCCTGATTCTAGATTTCAGTGGTCTGCTTCTGACGCTGGCAAGGGAACAAGGTTGACAAGGTACATCCACTTTAATAATAGTGTGCTGCCAGTTCCCCATTTCACAGAGCAGGGAGGCTATAAACTTAGTGGAAGAAAGTGAGAGTCCTCCTGTATTGTCTTGTGTTGCATAAATGGTCCATGGTATGAAGACTCCAGGCCAGGGTTACAAGTGTAATGTTTCTGCCAATCAGATGCTTTCATTTCATTTCACATGTCGATGTGTTTCTACATTGCCACCTCATGTGTCAGGGGCAGCTTTGGCCTATTGAATTTGGGGAGTTTTTCTCAAGATAGGGGGGTTACAAGTTCTGCACTCATAGCATGGAAAGTAATATGAGTGTGTGGCCTTGAGCAGAAAAGCAAGTGTTGGCTAAATGTGACTACGGCACCAGGGGACTTTCACCCCTAGAGAATTAACCAGAACACACTTCACTATTGACACGCAAGGTCTGTTGGACTAATGGACACCAGAGACCAAAGTTAGGAAAATATAAAATCACAATTAACAATGATAAAAAGTTGCTTTCACAATAATACTCAGTTTCACATCAACACACTCTTTCACTCACAATTACAGTATTTGTCGAACATGCATGTGGGGTAGACGTGTAAAGGGGACTAAAAGAAAACCTTGACAGGGCTGAAGCAACCCCAATCACTAAAGAACGCTGAACTCCACACATGCTCTCACCACAAGTGCATGGGCATAATCAGAGCCTGTTTTACCATTAGGCAGACTCTGCGACACCAAATCTGCAATCTAAAGGGCCCCCCAACAGTCACCCCAATCATACTAAATACCAGCAAATATAATACAAGAGGGCCCCATGTCTATATTTTGGCTACGGCCCCCAAATGGGTAGAACCACCGCTGGAAATAAAAACAGAACCTGCACTGTCCTGCACCCACATACACACCTGAAGTTAGAGTAGAGTAGAGTAAATGTATTGATCCCCGAGGGGAAACTCAGGTGTCAAGTAGCTTACATAAATACACATAATGCCCACATAACACACAAGTTAAAAAAACATAACATAAGACACATAACACACAAGTAAAAAAAAAAAGTTACAGTATGCCTAACGTTACTGTCCAGCAGGAACCTCACAACTCCACTTTCTGTTTATTTTTATTATCTTTCTTATTTACATTTAAAATATAAATCATTACTATTGGTCAGTCTCCATGACAATACAATGTATTATGAATGATCTAATACCAATGTTAATGATGGAATGTATTTATTCAGAACATAGTGGTTTAAATAAATGATAATAGGAACAGCAAGAAGGTAAAACCACATAGGGCCTACATTGTAAAAAATGCCTGTTGAAATTACGGCAAAAAAATGTCAAATTGCAACAGTCAGTGACCGTAAAATGTAAAACAGTTTATCTATGTACTAAATATGGCAAGCCACTATTTAGTCAAAAAGCGCTACATAACTTTATTTTTGACAGGTGTCATATGTAGAAAATACTGGACTGTTCTCTGTAAACGAAGATATTGGAAAATACCGTTAAGTGAGATGAAGTAGTCAAGAAACGGTACATAACTTTATTTTTCACTGGTGTCAATATGTAGAAAATACTGAACTGTTCACTGAAAAGAAAATATTGGAAAATACCGTTAAGTGAAGATGAAGTAGTCAAGAAACGGTACATGACTTTATTTTTCACTGGTGTACACATATGTACACAGCAAATTTGCCAGAGTTCGATTGATCAGAGTTAGACTGGTGTTCAGCCAAAATCTAAACATCAAGAGTTGCAGCAACACTACAGAGTGTTATTTGACTCCTCTGGATCCGAGTTGTTGAGCTAAGAGAGCTAGAGAGTTAATGTTTAACTCCCTTGAGAGTTATGAAAAACATGCCTCCCCAATTTTCAAATGTTTTGGCAACATGAGCAGCCATTTTTGTTGAGTCCCCTATAAGTGAACCAAACTCAATCATCTGTTAGTGAACCAAATTGTGAACCAACAGACAAAGAACTCTGTTCTGCTTTTCTTCACATTGTGTATACTACAAAAAGTAGGTGCTCTTTCTGGTCGTGTTAGGCTTTTTGTCCTCTTTTAGTCCAATAGATCTCTTGTGATTGCACTTGTTCCAGGTGTAACTTGTCAAACCACTGATAGGCTGGTTGTAACAGGCAGAGTTTGATGTCAACATTTGATTAGTAGCCATCAATGAGTATTAACTTAGAGTACAACCCTCTGCATGTGTTCTAGTTCATCCTGCGAAAAATTCTCCACCGCAATATTTTTTTCCCTTATTGGACTTTGAGGCTTTGCCATCAGAGTTTTCGATTGAGAGGCAAATTGACATGGTAAACCTCTTCAAAATTCAAAATATCTTTTTTTGCATTCCTCCTACCCATCAGAAAGCAATGGAGGTTATAATTAATTGAATATTAATTACTCCACAGAAAACATATGGCCTGTCTGCTTGTCTCCAGGTGCCTCCACGTTGTAGATTTGACAACAATGAAGCTGGCAACTGAATAAACTGTGCAACAGTTAAGGACTGCAAATGGCAACAGTTTGCACATTTTGCAGTAATTCACTGTAACTTATTATTTCTCCGGTAACAGCCTACAGTTTAGCCTCATTTAATGTGTAAAATATACCTATAGGCTAGTATAATCTGAAAAAGTCTACCTGGGACAGTAATCCCTTGAGCTCTTAGAAGTAGCCCAGTCTATTTGAAACTGTCATTCTACCCCATCCGAATCAATCTATCAATCAATTCCTGACCTCACCTGAGTGCTAAGGGCTGTCATGCAATGATTAACTTACTGCCTGCACCTGCCAAATGCTTCATCACTCGGGTCACATGGTTCACTTGAACATGTATTTAAACAGGGACTGTTGCATTGTACTGCTCACTGGTTGCTAGCTAGCTAGCTGGCTGGCTGGCTGTAAGGCCGGCCGGCTGGCCGGCTGGCCGGCTGCTGGCCTGCCTTCACCTGTCCGGCCCGGCTAGCAGGTCACGTTGTAAGGGTGGCTGCATGGTGGCTTGCTAACTAGCTTGTTTGTTAGCTTGCTTGCCCCGCTAGCTTTGGCCTTCATTTTCCTTAAGGTTATTTCCAGGCCTTTTTTAATACCCTTTTTTCATACCCTTCATTGATGATATTAGACTGGTCCACCTGCCTGCACTAGACAATCTGGCAATTGGGCATTTATTTAGGTATCTAATTAAGTTGATGTTTATTGGACTCCAATGAGTAGAATCAGTCTAATCAGTTGTCTGTGATTGCAACTCTATAATTGGACTCACCTGAGTATAATCAGTCCAATCAGTTGTCTGATTGTAACTCTATAATTGAACTCACCTGAATATAATCTGTCCAATCTGTTTTGGCAACCACTGCTGCCATAATTTTACCGTAAAATGTAAAAAAAAAAATACCGTTATTTATTTAACGGTAGGCTTTGGCAACCACTGCTGCCATATTCTTACCGTAAAATGTAAAAAGGAAATATACCGTTATTTGTTTAAAGGTAGACTTTGGCAACCACTGCTGCCAGCAATTTTCCGTAAAAACAACAGTTCTTTTTTTACTGTGTACTAGACAAGAAATGGCAGGAAAGTATTGCCTTCTACAGTATATGAAAAGCCTTAATTGGAGAGTCTGATATCTTAGATTGTCAGTGCTTTGAGTAAAAAAAGATGAGTCATGTCCTTGCCTGCAATATCAACTGTTTTCCCTTTCTCAGCAAAGCCATCTACAACACAAACATGCTGCAAACCAATGTGAAAGCAAGGCAGAACACCCAGGCCGGGTTGTCTGCTCTTGGCCTTCATAATTCATATGTAAAGTTAGGCCTATGTAAAATGTACAGTATGTGTTGGGTAGTGTGGGGTACAGAGCTGGCCTTAGGATCAGAAGGTTGCGGGTTCGAATCCCATACATCCCACACTCTTATGAGGGTGGTGTCTTACACCCTCATCCATTGTTGAAGTGTAGTCGAGCAATGTACCTAACCCCACATTCCGCCAGGGACTGTAACTACTACCCTGTACCTAAACTTTTGCTTTGGATAAAAATGTAAGTGTAATGTGATGTGTAAACCTTCTTATCTATGGGTAGATCATTCAAGGCACAGAGTGCGTTTACCACCTGACAATCAGCTGAGATTTACAAACAGGGTGGCTGCTGTGCATAGGCAGACAAGGCAGGCACCTATGGCATCAAATGTCTTGGGGGCACCAGTAATTCCCACAGAAAGTCCCATTGAATAAGGATGTCAAGTGGCAAAACATTAAACTTTACATTGTCAATGGCCACGTTTAAATGATGTTTTTAATTCAGAATTAATCATTCAGAATTAAGTAGCTCTGTCAAGATTACATTACACTTTCATTTAATTCCGAATTGTTAAGTGTTTACTTGATGTTTTCAAAGAGGAAATAAGCTTTGTTCAGAATTAAATTGAGTCAATTCTGAATGAAATGCCTCATATAAACGAGGTCAATGGTTATTCTTGTATACTCAGTATCTGTACGTGTAGCCTATATAGGCTATATGAAGGTACTCAGCTGTGCTCGATCATACTGTATATACAACACTATTTCTACATATGCCCATTTCTAAATGCACAAAAAAGAAAGAGGGCCCTCGCCATGGGCACCAAATTGACTAGAACAGCGTTTCCCAACAAGGGGTACGTGTACCATTTCGGGTACGCAAGCAAACTGCAGGGGGTAAATGATTATAACGGTAACACTTTATTGGTAACACTTTATTTTAGGGACACATCTATTAGCACTAATACATACAATATTAATGCCTGTGTAAGTAACTTGTAAGGCATGTACTAAGCAAAATAAGACAGTTGTTAAGCATGTATTCCCAAATGTCTTGTTCATGCCCAATTAGGGATTTATTACTACTATAACCTTAGTAAGTAAGTAATACCTTAGTAATAACCCAGTAAGCCTATATTTCTATTTATTAGTAAGTAGTAAGTGGCAGAATACAATGTGTATAAGCTCCCGACACACTGTGTGAAGAAACCCTCAACAGTGTGAAAACAGATGCAGAATAAGGGTCCCTATTCTAAAGTGATGCATTGGTCAGCCCAGATGGCTCAGGGCCTCTGCACTACCAAAGTCCTAGGGCCCCCACACCACCACTACCTAGCCCCCCCCCACCCGATCTACAAAGTGTAAGGGTATATCAAATAATTAATACTTACCCAGCTGAGTCATCTAGTTTTCTCTTGTTCATATCAATGAGAGGGAGGTAACAAGAGCCTATATATAGCAAGGATTGAACGTACACTTGTCAATGGCGGTGGGTTGGTGAGATGTAATTCTTTTTCATGTACCACTGAGTTCTACTTGTAAAAAAAACCCAAAATAAATGCAGAACCTTAGAATAATAGTTTTGAAGCAAAACTAAACTACTCTTTTGTGATAATTAAGTGAATGTTTGAGAACATTAGCTTCAAGAAGTGCAGTGCATGATGGGTACGCAATCTAGGCCAACAGACAACCTACCCAGCTCTGAGCCTACGTCCTTAGCTCCTCCCCTCACTTGTGAAATTTAGTTGCTATCCAAACAATTTGCCATGTACGTAACAACAGAAATATTATCATTGCTGCATTGGCCATGCATTGCATTTCTGACTAAGGGCGTAGCCTACCCATCATGCACTGCACTTCTTGTAGCTAAGTTTCTCAAACATTAACTTATTTATCAGAAAGGAATAGCTTAGTTTCGCTTCCAAACTATTACTCATCGTTATATTCTGCATTTATTGTAGGGTTTTTACAATTAAAACTAATTGGTGTATGAAAAAATGACATCTCACCACCCACCGTCATTGATAACTTTACGTCCAATCCTTGCTATATAATGCTTCCAATTACTCATTAACATAAGTGTGATCTTCATACCTACTGAGACTACTGTAGACTCTTAAATGTTCTTACACTTTGCTTCCCGGGCGGGGACATAGAGTGGGGGCCCTAGGTAGTGCGGGGGCTCTAAGCCATCTGGGCTGAGCAATGCATCACTTTAGAATAGGGACCCTTATTCCACATCTGTTTTCACACTGTTCAGGGTTTGTTCACACAGTGTACCAGGAGCTTATACACATTGTATTCTGGCCCTTACTGCTTACACATAAATAGAAATCTAGGTCTACTAGGTCCTTACTAAGGTTATATTGGTAATAAATCCCTTATTGTGCATGAACAAGACATTTGTGAATACATGCTTAACAACTGTCTTATTTTGCTTAGTACATGCCTTACAAGTTACTTACACATGCATTAATATTTTATGTATTAGTGCTAATAGATGTGTCCCTAAAATAAAGTGTTACCACTTAATTTTAGGGATACATCTATAAGCACTAATACATACAATGTTAATGCCTGCATAAGTAACTTGTAAGGTATGTACTAAGCAAAATCAGACAGTTGTTAGACATTTATTCGCAAATGTCTTGTTCATGCACAATAAGGGATTTATTACCAATATAACCTTAGTAAGGACCTAGTAGACCTAGATTTCTATTTATGAGTATGAGGGCCAGAATACAATGTGTATAAGCTCCTGGTACACTGTGTGAAAAAACCCTGAACAGTGTGAAAACAGATGTGGAATAATAGATGTCATTTTTCATACACCCATTCGTTTTAATTGCAAAACCCCTACAATAAATGCAGAATATAACAATGAGTAATAGTTTGGAAGCGAAACTAAGCCATTCCTCTGTGATAAATAAGTTAATGTTTGAAAAGCTTAGCTCCAAGAAGTGCAGTGCACGATGGGTATGCCCTTAGTCAGAAATGCAATGCATGACCAATGCAGCAATGATAATATTTCTGTTGTTAAGTACATGGCAAATTGTTGGGATAGCATCTAAATTTCACGAGTGAGGGGAGCAGCTAAGGACGTAGGCTCAGAGGTAGGTTGTCTGTTGGCCTAGATTGCGTACCTATCATGCTCTGCACTTCTTGAAGCTAATGTTCTCAAACGTTAACTTAATTATCACAAAAGAATAAATTAGTTTTGCTTCAAAACTATTATTCTAATGTTCTGCATTTATTTTGGGTTTTTTTGCAATTAAAACTCAGTGGTACATGAAAAAAATTAGGGGTGGGCATAGATTAATTTTTTTAATCTAGATTAATCTCACTGTAATTATGAAATTAATCTAGATTAATCTAGATTAATCTATATCAAAATGGCTCATTCAGAATAGGCACGCTAGCAAAATAATGCCGATTTTTTTTTTTTTTTTTCCCAAAATGCATCTCATCTTCAAAAAATGGTTATGTTGATACTTGGTGATGAAAACAAATCACTGCAATATTTGTTAAGTGTGTCCAATATGTTAGGAAGCATTTACAGTTATAAGATACTGAAATTTCAAAATGAACAGCGCTATAAGTTGTAGAGGCAAATACAGATAAACCTATCAAACATTTAGGCTATTTAAACAAAATTACCTGAATAATTCAGCATTTCTAATAGAGAGAGAGAGAGAGAGAGAGAGAGAGAGAGAGAGAGAGAGAGAGAGAGAGAGAGAGAGAGAGAGAATCTGCCACTGACTGTTAAAAAGAGCAGCGGCTCCTTTAAGAGAGGGAGGAGCTCTGGCGCAGTAGGCGCAGCAGGCTACTGGATATCTAGAACCTACAGCACTGGCACACGGCGATTGACAGTTTTTTTTTCCAGAGTCAGAACGCCAGAGGAGTTACAACTCGAAATGAATTCAGTTTGCAAAAAAAAAAAAACTCAAGCACGACAACCGCGAGGATTATNACCGCTTGACATGAGAATATCTCACTGAGTCGCAAATGTGCGCGATTGCAACACAAACATTCAGTGAGAGTAGATATTGACAGTTTCAGTTTGACAATCTTCAAAATGCATATCACACGGAATGTTTTGCAATTATGGCACAGGCAAGATTTCTGGAAGTTGTTTAGGCTGTGTGTTCCATGCAATGCGTGAGGAAATGTAGGCTATGTCGGGCTGGTAGCCTACTCACACACAATAATGTCTCTCTATGCTTCACCTCAAACAATAACGTCTCTTTAGTCTACCACTTATGAAAAAGCACTCAAACAACACCTACCACGGCAGAGGGATTACTGTTTTCAGCATGCAAACACTTCATATTTAGTAGGTCTGCTGAAGCAACAGGTGGAGAGGAGAAACGACTGGAGCGCAGTCTGAAAGCGTCTGTCAATTAAACGCTATGGTGACGTGCATACCCAAACTCCAAACCTATATTTTGAGAATAGATTAACGTGCGATATTTTCTTTGTCGCGCGATAAGAGTCTCACATTATCGCAGCACGTTAACGCCGACAACGGCCCACCACTAAAAAAAATACATATCACCAACACACCGCCATTGAAGTGTACGTTCAATCCTTGCTATATATAGGCTCCTGTTACCTCCCTTCAATTGTAATGAAAAAGAGATGACACAGCTGTGTAGGCATTAATCATTTAATATACCCTTACACTTTGTAGATCGGGGGGCTAGATAGTGTGGGCCTGGGTGGTGTGGGGGCCCTGGGTATCAAGGGGGACTTTGGTACTGCGAAGGCCCTGAGCCATCTGGGCTGACCAATGCATCACTTTAGAATAGGGACCCTTATTGCGCATCTGCTTTCACACTGTTCAGGGTTTGTTCACACAGTGTGTCGGGAGCTTATACACATTGTATTCTGCCACTTACTACTTACTAATAAATAGAAATATAGGCTTACTGGTCCTTACTAAGGTTATATTAGTAATAAATCCCTAATTGGGCATGAACAAGACATTTGTGAATACATGCTTAACAACTGTCTTATTTTGCTTAGTACATGCCTTACAAGTTACTTACACAGGCATTAATATTGTATGTATTAGTGCTAATAGATGTATCTCTAAAATAAAGTGTTACCATTATAACAAATGTATGGAGCATAGTCACATCAGAATAGAGAATGTGATTGATAGAACATGAGTTAGGGGGCATCATGGCTTAACAAAATAGCTTAAGGGGTACACGAGACAAAAAAGGTTGGGAAACATTAAATTAGAGCCTCCTATCTATGGGCAGATCATTCGAGGCACAGTGCGGGTTTAGCACCTGGCAATCCCCTGAGATTTCCAACTACACCTGGCCAAACTGGTCTGGCTGGATGCACTGCTTTGCCTTGCCGTGTCTTGGCAGAGTCTGCCCAGGTAAAGGTCATCACAGGACATTGGCCTTTTCTTATCTCTGCAGGTATGCACATCAGGTTTGCTGCAAAACATTTAGTTACATTTTCATTTGGGGACTGTAGTAAAGGGCTTAATTTTACCACAATCAGATTCCAGTGTGGGAAGTTTACGAAGGAAAGCACATTTTAGAGCATTATGTCTCTCTTCATCTGTCTCTGGTCTCTGTTTTATGAAGATGAGTCATGATGTACATGTTATAAAAACATAACAAGGCCCAGGGTAGAGACATTTTATTGATTTGTGGACATTAAGGAAATTAACCCTTAAATTCAGAGCTTTAATATAAGCTTGCTGATCAGGAAATGGAAATGACCAATTATGAACCTATTACTTAAAATAGGGCTGCACAATTAATCGAAAATAATCGAAAATCGTGATAAATTGGTGAAATCGTAGTCGTGATTTCAATCGTGATTTAATCGTGGCAATAGTGACCTACCTTTGAGAGCGTCCTTGAAGTCAGAACATACTGACAGGCTGGTGTTTCTGGCCAGAAATCTGTCCTAAGTTTCATGCTGTTGCCTTTACATAATTATTACAATTAATTTTATTTGCTCATCCCGTATTTAATTAATTCTTGGTTATATTTCATCTTATAATTTCCAAAAAAATCTGCAAAAAAATCAATAATCGTGATTAATAATCGTGATTACGATTTTGACCAAAATAATCGTGATAATGATTTTTTTCCATAATTGTGCAGCCCTAACTTAAAACACTGTAATTTTACAGCAATGTTCAGTGTTTTCAGAAAGTGAGCCAGATCGCCTGCAATTCCATCTGCAACAAAGGGCTATAGGACATCAAACTTCTGCATTTTTTTAAGCCAGGAAATAAATGGTCATAGAACATACAACTGGCTTACAACCAACACATCAATGCTTTTTTGTTGAAATGTTTATGTGCAGAATTACAGATAATTGTGCATACAGTGTTTTTGTGAATGACATGGAATTTTAAATTGTGTTACAGTAAATGGATTGCATTTGCTTAAAGGGCAAGAGGGTTGTCAGAGAATAGTAAAAGGTTTAAGGTCACCCTGCCCTGTACACCACGAGACCAACTGCAGGTCCAACTTCAATACCTTCCCATTTTCACAACATGATTAAGGTGACTTTACCTAGCAACTGTTTATGTCCACTGAGAGGATTTTATAATTGGTTGAGAGAAATGGTTCACAATCAGCAGGGACTTTTCCATGATGGTAAAGCCTGCCTAGCCGGTTCTCTTTAAATCACTGTGTGGTCAACATAGACTGAAAACAGTGGTCTAGTTTGCAAGAGGAAGTGGAGTTTTCGAATTCCATGTCGTGAGATTCTCGGTAGGACTTCATGCAAGTGCATATGCAATGAAGTGCTGATGCTGCTATGAGAGAATAGTGCCACCACACACACGTAACATAACATAACTGAGAGAAAACTATTCTCTACGAGATATTTCCTCGCAGAGTATATTCCATCGAAATACTATTGCAATCCCTGCCGAAGGCCAAAAGCTGTCTTTTCCCGCCCGGGCTACCTCAGGGGGTGTCCAGGGGGGTCCTGCCCCCTCGCCTCTGTGTCCTGCTTTAGCCTTGGATGGGCCACACCACATGGCCCAAAGCTCAGGGTGTGGGTGAAAAAGTTCACCATGGGCCTGGGTAAGCAGGTCCCTCCTCAAGGGCAGCTCCCAAGGCTTGCCCACTAGCAAGCTTGAAATCTCTGCCAACCATGGTCGTCCACTCCTGCGGGGGGCGACTAACAGCAGAGACAGGCATTCTAGACGCACTCTGTACAGAACCGTGTGGGACGCCAAAAGATCTGTGTGCGCTTTGGCCTGTGTGAGACGGCACAGGTCAACAGATCATCCAAAGAGGCTAGGACTTGCACACACTGCTTGCGCAGCGGGAGGAGTGCAGCCTCCAAACAGCGGGTGAAAACGCGGGGGGTCAGGGATAACCCAAAGCGAAGCACCATGAACTCGTAACACACACCCTCGAATGTGAAGCTTTAGGTATTTCCTATGCGGAGGGTAAATGTGAATTTGAAAATAGGCATCCTTCAGATCTACTGAATTGAACCAGTCATCAATTCACTGAGCGCATAACAATGGCCGGGGTCATCATTTTAAAACAGAAGACTCTGAAGAGCGTGTTCAGGCGCCTCAGGTCAAGGATAGGCCGTAGGCTGGCATCCTTCTTAGGCAGTAGGAAGTATCTACTGTAGAAACCATCCTGGGCCTGGGTAGGGGGAACAACGTGTATCGCTGCCTTAGCGAGTAACAACGTGATTTCTGCCCTTAAGGCAACAGCCTGTTCACTGTGGGCCACCGAGGGGACCACAGAGTGAAAGGTAGGTGGGCGTCTGCCAAACTGCAGGTGTTAGCCTCTCCACTGTATTTATAATCCAGGGGGAGTTAGTACATTTGGCCCATGTGTCAGAACGTCTAACGGTGAGACCGGAGAAGAAGGTAACGGGGCTGCCCCGGCTGAAATAAGGCCGAGAGGCCCGTCACGAGGGGGGTCCTCGGTTTCAGGGGCGAGCCTGCTACACAGACCACCTGCCCTTGCCGTCCCCCTTTCCACGTTCGGGGGACCTGCGCTGATCGCTGTGCCCGGGTGCTGGCTTTTTGAAGTACGCCTTCGAATGCGCATGTCCCACCGGGCTCGAAGCACGAGACACCTGGTGGGTGTCTTTACGGCCAGTGCTCGGGGAGGGCTGAGACCGGGTAGGGAATTTGGAGTGGGTCTGGCGTAGGTCACCTGACGGGGAGGGACCATGACCTTAAAAGCAGGCTGCTGATTGTTAAGCACCTCAAATTGTTGCCGGATAGCATCAATCGCTGCAGAGCCGAAGAGGCCTGACTCGGACACAGGGTGGTCCATGACCGCTGCTTTGTCCTTGTCACTCATAGACAAGAGGTTGAGCCACAAGCGCCTCAGGCCAACCACCGACTCGGACACAGGGTGGTCCATGACCGCTGCTTTGTCCTTGTCACTCATAGACAAGAGGTTGAGCCACAAGCGCCTCAGGCCAACCACCGATAACGCCATAGCACGAAGGCTAAACTTATTCCAGTCACTCTCGGCTCCAGCCGTAGCAACCCCAGGCAAGATGGTAGACCAGCAGGGTTGCCAGATGAGGCTGTTGATTTCCAGCCCAAAACATGCACAAAACCCGCCTGGAAGCACTAAATCCCGCCCAATTCTATTGATTTCTATGGGCAAAATTGGGCAGGTTTTCCTGCAAAATGCCATTTTTACCCACAGACGACCACCCAAAGCAGCCCAATTGGACGGGAAACAGCCCAATCTGGCAACACTGTAGACCAGCAGAGAGGAACGCCGTCTTCAGTCCGGTCTTCAAACACTTAGTCCGGGAGGCAAGGTTACTTTTAAGCCAGGCATACATTGTGCGATATTTTCACTCGTGGGTCTTAAGCTTCTGCTCACACTGCACGGTGGAATTTCACTGTTTAAAAGTTCACAACTCACGACTCACGTCCTCACACTACACGAGCCGACAGTCGGATGCCAGCGAAATGCTTCCACCGTACGACGCGACAGGCATGTTTCCCCGGTCTGCAGAGGATTGCACGATCGTGAGGCGAAATCGCTTGTCGTTACCCCATGTACACTGCACGATGGTGACGTGCATACCCAAACTCCAAACCTATATTTTGAGAATAGATTAACGTGCAATATTTTCTTTATCGCGCGAAAAGACTCTCACATTGTCGCAGCACGTTAACGCCGTAGGCCTAACGGCCCACCACTACTTTTAACTGACCGGCTCGCCAGTGGGACCACTCACTCTGCTGAAAAAAAGACTCAAATGCATCGTAACACCATCGATATACTGTAACATTACAGAGAGCATTAAGTAACAAATTAAGACTTGGTCATTACAGTTTTGGTGACAGTAGGGTTATGAAAGGCTCTGTGCAAAATGATTATGGAGCTGCATACGCAACAATCAAATTCCAATAGTAACCATATTGCCAAACGTTGATGAATTTTATTCAAATGCCATAATGGGGTAACAGAAAAGAGTGCTCTATGAAATAAAAGGGCCCAGGTTATACTCTTTTTCAAAAGAGTCCATAAACCTCTATATTGGTAAAATATATGAATAAAATCAAAGGAAGTAGACTAAAGTGCTATACAAATCCAGTTACAATTATTATTATTATTATTATTATTATTATTATTATTATTATTATTATTACGGTAACACTTTATTTTAGGGATACATCTATTAGCACTAATACATACAATATTAATGTCAGTGTAAGTAACTTGCAAGGCATGTACTAAGCAAAATAAGACAGTTGTTAGACATTTATTCGCAAATGTCTTTTTCATGCACAATAAGGGATTTATTACCAATATAACCTTAGTAAGGACCTAGTAGACCTAGATTTCTATTTATGAGTAAGCAGTAAGGGCCAAAATACAATGTGTATAAGCTCCTGGTAAACTGTGTGAACAAACCCTGAACAGTGTGAAAACAGATGTGGAATAAGGGTCCCTGTTGTAAAGGGAGGCATAGCTCAGCCCTGAGGGCTTAGGGCCCCCGCACTACCTAGAGCCCCCACTCTACCCAGACCCCCCGGGCAAGCAAAGAGTAAGAACTTCTCTGATTCTGCATCGTTCTAACGAGATATGTAGATCTCACTTATTTCATATAGTGTTCAATTCTGTAATTGGAAGGATTATATAGCAAGGATTGGACGTAAACTTCTCAATGACGGTGGGGTGGTGAGATGTCATTTTTTCATACACCAATTAGCTTTAAATGTAAAAACTGTACAATAAATGCAGAATATAACAATGAGAAATAATTTGGAAGCAAAACTAAGCTCTTCCTTTGTGATAAATAAGTTAATGTTTGAGAAACTTAGCTCCAGGAAATGCAGTGCATGATGGGTACGCCCTTAGTCAGAAAAGCAATGCATGGCCAATACAGCAATGATAATAGTTCTGTTGTTACATACATTGCAAATTGTTTGGATAGCAACTAAATTGCACGAGTGAGGGGAGGAGCTAAGGACGTAGGTAGGCTCATAGCTGGGTAGGTTGTCTCAGAGTCATGAATAGGAAAAGAGTTGTGTATATCCCATTGGCATACGTGGGCAAGGGGCGGGGTCTATTTTCCGTGTCATGGCTCCTCCCTGTAGACTTCAAGAAGTTCCATATCCGGAAGTGGGCCCCGTAGACTTTCGTTTGACTGTCGACACCTTTCTCGGTAAGTTGATAAATGGGAGAACAAATCGAAATGTTTTCTGTGTTTCAGTATCCGTTGTCTAGAGTATAGCCTTCAATTATGTAATTGCATGTGGTTTGCATGAAAATTGCGATGTCGATGTTAAAGACGAACGCTGTTTAGGAATGAATAACCACTTCTGGTAGCTTAAGTTAGCATAGCGGCTTGGCTCCGGTCCAACTTCACAAGTGGCTACGTTACAATCCTATACAATGCGCTACTATCTGTATCATAAACGACTGTGTTTTCTACTTCCCACATTCATATAACGCCATATTACCCGTGTACATTCGTGGTTTGATCTTCCCAGCTATTTGAATGCATGTAGCTGCATGTGGTTAGCGTAGCGAGTAAGCATTTACGTGTGGATGTGTTGGCTAGCTACAAAAATTACAATTGAGTCCCGAATATTAAAGTACTGAAGTTGATGACCCCAGGTATTTCAGAAACCGAGAAATATATATTTCTGTTGAGTAAACCATGGATGTTTGCTGAACAGTTGCTGAACAGTTTGCTGAACAGTTTTGAAGTTGGCTAGTCGAACTACTATGCACAGTCCGTAGCCAGATGTGCACCGCATTGACAATGCGCCGTATACCTGTATTTCTCCTTTTAGCTCTGTGAAATCAAATAGTTTCTGATTGATTTGAATGAGTGGTGGATTAATGTCTATTTTTTTGTCTGCCAGTCTATCACTCCTCTATCACTCATCTGTTTTGTGTGTTTGATTAGGGACTTTGGTTCGGCATACACTGCTGGCTGTACCTATTGTTGTCATTACTACCATGTGGGACACAGTAAGATGCGTAAGATGCCTTGTGAATCTAAGGTAATTATTGTACTGTCACTGATGACCCCTGAACAGATTGTCAGTGCCCTTCCTAACTTCATGTGTTTCTTTATTTCATTGCTCCAGCTGTGTCATATTCACTCATCATTGACTGATGACCCCTGAACAGATTTCCGGCCCTTCTTCATACACCTTGTCTTCCACCTTCACAGTCATGGTGTGTATATTGTTATTACAATGTGATTCTTCATTTCATTGCTCGTCTTCATACAGCTTGTCTCCCACCTTCATCTGGTTCTTCACTTAATTGCTCCAGGTGTACCATATTCACTGATAATGATATTTGTTGTTCATATACAGCAGCATAGACCCCTTTTACAGTTTTAATTTTCTGTCTATTTCAATGTTACACGTTGAGTATGACCGCTGCATGTCTGTGTTGTTGACAGGCACAACACTCAGGAGTGCTGTGAGTTGCATGACACCTGCAGAGGCTCCATACTACAGACTACTACTACTCGGTACTACAGAAACCGGATCACTTGACAAGCCTGTGTCCTGTTTTGGCCTTCCACACTCTGTAGGATTGCATAGGCTCCATTTCTTCTCCCACATCACCATTCCAAAACAACTCCAGATGTTTCGTTTGTATTATGGCCAGTTTCTTTACATCTGTTACACTACCTGTGTTTTGCACCCAAAACTGGACTGCTCTATCTGTTTCTTGTTTTTTATCATTATCACTTGCATTGCTGTAAATACGTTCCATTAGCTCAGTTTTGCAACTATGAAGTGTACATTTTTGTTGTTGTATTACTGTTACGCTGAGCAAAAAGAAACCTCAAACCTTACTCTTAGGCCTATGTGAATTCTTCATGCGTGTCGTGCTCTGTCAACAGTTTTATGCTTACAAAGCATTCCAAGTGTCTGTATGATGTTCTACCTTTATGCTATGCCTTCACACAGTTAATAACAAAAGGTATACGGTGAATACAAAATGCATATTCACACTAGGTTATTGTCTAACTTGGCACCATAGCAGTGAGCATCCAGTGTATTTCTGTGTTCAAAACATACATAAATACATTTTTAAAAAAAATTAATTGACCCACTCAAGTACTGGTTATACAGTTGTTGTCTTTTTTTAATTATAATTTATTTAGTCCACATGACAGATCCATGGCCCTGCTCCATGCCACTGATTCAGAGTCGTGTGTAGGGACTACACGTCTCTGCCCTGATCCTCTTCACTCTGCCTGCATGCAACGATGCATGTTTTTGGCAGGTCTGATGCAGCCTCATAAAGGCTAAAGCTGGCCTGCGTCTCACTGCTAGAGATCTATAGACATACAAGTGTATGTGATTAGTTTTTAACGAATTAATATTTGTAGTGTAAATAATGAACACAACGCTTTTGCGATTACAGTCAAAAGCTACCAAGAAAGTTAGCATCTCATAGGTAAGTGGCGGGCTCCTGGCTAAGCTAATGGTGATTTCCCTCAAAACGTGATAAAAACACACCAGTTCTGCGACAGTAGCGTGTAAACAACACAGTATTTTATATCACCTAGATGTACTAGACGAATTACAAAAAAAAAATGGGATGGATCCCGTTTGTGTGCATATTTATTCAATGCTTACCGTAGAAAGGCTTATTCTGCTCAGTAGAAGTCAATGACGGCTCTCTGTTTGTTTAGAACTCTAGCGTGTCTACACAGCCACTAGGTGACTTTCCCGCCGAGATCAAAGGTAGGCGTAACTCTGTTATCAATGGCTCTGGGTTGTCTGTTGGCCTAGATTGCGTACCCATCATGCACTGCACTTCTTGAAGCTAATGTTCTCAAACATGAACTTAATTATCACAAAAGAATAGTTTATTTTCGCTTCAAAACTAATATTCTAATGTGCTGCATTTATTTTGGGGGGTTTTACAATTAAAACTCAGTGGTACATGAAAAAAATTACATCTCACCAACCCACCGCCATTGACAAGTATACGTTCAATCCTTGCTATATAAAGGCTCCTGTTACCTTACCTACATTACTATGAACAAGAGAGAACTGGATGACTCAGCTAAAGGCGTAAGAATTATATAATAAACCCTTGCACTTTGCTGATAAGGGGGGGCTAGGTAGTGAGGGCCAGGGTGGTGTGGGGGCCCTAGGTAACAAGGGGGACTTTGGTAGTCTGGGGGCCCTAAGCCATCTCGGGTGAGCAATTCATCACTTTAGAATAGGGACCCTTATTCCGCATCTGTTTTCACACTGTTCAGGGTTTGTTCACACAGTGTGTCGGGAGCTTATACACATTGTACTCTGCCACTTACTACTTACTAATGAATAGAAATATAGGCTTACTAGTCCTTACTAACGTTATATTAGTAATAAATCCCTAATTGGGCATGAACAAGACATTTGTGAATACATGCTTAACAACTGTCTTATTTTGCTTAGTACATGCCTTACAAGTTACTAACACAGGCATTTATATTGTATGTATTAGTGCTAATAGATGTATCCCTAAAATAAAGTGTTACCAGTATTACTAAAGAAAGCAATGGCTGTACAGATCATTAAGACAGTATGCAAAGAGTGTGCATACAGTATTAATGGAAGGAATAATCTTATGGGCATCTCCCTACTGTGTGGGGACAACACTGTGTATGGCTGAAAAGAACATTATACATTATGTGGACAAACGGGTATTTAATTGAGTAGGTTTTGGAATAAGAGAGAGGCAGGTTAAAATTCCTGTGTCAGTGGAAACAATGCAAGTCTCCTCCTGTACCCTGATCAATGGATAAAGTCAGGGCCACTGACAGCTTTTGCCAGGCCCAGGACAAACTCGTATGAAAGGCCCCCCTAGCCAATACATACAATCTAATGAGGACCCAATTCTGGGCCCCCTCTCATCCTGGGCCCGGGATAACAGACCCCTTTGCATTATAATGCACATTATAATTACTTATTGCGACACCCATGATGTTTCATGATGTTTTATGTTAACAGTAATGAATAACCATGAATCTATAATGCTTTATGAATCCAAGGGTGTTATGAGGATATAAACTACAGGCTGCCTGATTGGGCTGAGAGTAGGCCTACATTATGATTAATTATAGATGCATATACAGTCAATCCGGAAAGTATTCACAGCGCTTCACTTTTTTCACATTTTATTATCTTACAGCCTTATTCCAAATGCTACGAATGAATCTTTGTTGTCAAAATCCTACACAAATTATTCCATTATGACCATGTGAAAAACAAGTTGTCTTGACAGTTTTGAAAATGTATAAAAAATAAAAAACAAAGAATTCATATTTACAAAAGTATTCACAGCCTTTGCTTAATACTTTGTAGAACCACCTTCGGCAGCAACTACATTATTTTTTTCATTTCGAAATGAAAAAATGATTAAAAGGGAGGTCATCGGTGTGTGTTTCAACCTTTCAGTACATTGAAATTGTACATTTTGAGTCTGCACCTGGCTAAAATGGATGGGTGTGAGTTTTGAATGAAATCCTATGGAGAGTATCATGATCTGCTTCTGTAGTCACAGTGCATGTTGACATGCATGCTTCTTTAGGTGTAATTCAGATTTCCAATGTTGACGGCATTCATACATCCCCAAACCATGTCAGTCCCACTACCATGCTTGACTAGCCAGATGATGCACTTTTTTTTGTAAAATTCACTTGTTTACCACCACACATGCTTAACACCATCTGAAGCAAATTTGTTTATCTTGGTGTCATCAGACCACACAACATGGTTCCAGTGATCCATATCCTTGGTCTGTTCATCTCTCTTGAGACTAGATAGTCTAGATCAGGGGTGTCAAACTCAAACTGACCGAGGGCCAAAATCTAAATCTCAGATGAAGTCGCGGGCCGAATTCAATATTTAAAATACACTGAAATTGTGCATACAGTAGACTTCAAGCTACTTCCATGTGCTAGTATGTCCCTACACAAGTCTGGACCCACTCATAATTCCTATAATGCAGAACACGTTCCCATCAAATCATATTTTCTATATATTAATGGTGTGTGTGAACCAATTGTAATATTTGAAATGATCTCGCAGGCCACATAAAATAGTTCCGCGGGCCAAATTTGGCCCTCGGGCCTGTGTCTGACATCCCTGGTCTAGATAGTCAAGTCAAGTCAAGTCAGCTTTTATTGTCACTTTCATCATATGCACAAGACTTACAAAGAAAAATGAAATTACGTTTTCGGATAAGACATATACAAAACTGACATCTTTCAGACTGACATAAAGTGCAAGACAGGACAGGTAACAGTGATGGACTGGTAATAATGGACAATAATAAATAATACATACAGTACAAATGAACATTTAACATTCAACATTTAATATTCAACATGTAACAGAGACAGATAAATAAGAATGCAGACACTACAATAATAGAAATAAATATAGCTGCAAGCAGCAATGCGGGGCCAAGCAGACAGTCCGCCTAAGTCGCCATGGCAACAGAAAGAGCCGAGCAGGCAGACTGTAAGAGGCACGCAGAGTTCATTTTTACAAGCAGAAATATACCTTGAAATTTGATACGTGACCTGCTGGTGGCGCTAGCGAGTGAGCTGGAGATCTGAAAGTTCTTGTGGGGAGTCATGGGATAGCCAAGAATGTGTGTGACGATTCCCAAAAGATTCTGACCATGGGTTGCTGAGATATGACCATACTTCCTGTTTGGGGGTGTTGGGAGAATTTTGATTGGCTGTCACGGCCGGTACAAGATGTAATGAAAACCTTTTTACAGATCTATTCAGAGTGCTCCAGAGATCATGTGTATCAAGTTTTGTGAAAATCCTACTAAATTTGAAGGATGAGGAGCATTTTATTGATTTTCACCAAATCCGAAATGGCGGACATTCTATAACTGTGAATATGATGTCATAGTTGGATTCGTCTTGGCCCAAGGATTTCAAGGGTACCACCAGATTTAAAATCGAGCATGTGGTTTCAAAAGTTACAGGCAGAAATGTAACTAAAACTTTGACCAGCTGGTGGCGCTGGATAGTTTGACCTAGCGACCTGTACTGAACATTTTTTGTTGAGTCATGGGATGGACAAGAATGACTGTGACAATTTGCAAAATATTGTGACCATGGGTTCCCAAGATATGACTTCACTTCCTGTTTGGCGACTTTTATGCCATTTTTGATTGGCTGTCACGGCCAAACGAAAACATTACCACAAAATCCAAAGCTTATGTGAGGCTCGGTCCAGAGATGCTATATACCAACTTTCAGAAAACAATGTCAAAAATTGAGGGAGGAGACCCATTTTTAGTGATATTCACAAACTTCAAAATGGCGGGAAAACTATCCTGGCGGAAAATGATGTCATAGGGTGTATTGGATTCGTCTCGGCCCAAGGATTCCAGGGATACCAAGCGGTTCAAAAGTTTCAAGCAGAAATGTACTTGCAACTTTGGCCTGCTAGTGGCGGTAGAGGGTTAGGGCTGTGCGTGTTGCTGAGCCGGTCCTGAACGCGTGTGCCGATTTTCAGCATTTTCGACCATACGGTTCTATGGGCTGCCATAGACTCCCAGAGGAAAGTAAAATAATAATAAATATAGCTGCAAGCAGCAATGCGGGGCCAAGCAGTAAACTTGCCCAAGTCGCCACGGCAACAGAAGGAACTGCAGCGCCCCCTTTGGCCCAAATCTCGCCAATGTTGGTGTGCATTCATTGGAGGGGAGTGTGCTCACATGAACCAAGTTTATTTTGAATCCCTTAAAGGCCTGCCGAGATATAAGCTCACTTCCTGTTACCTGTTGGTGGTGCTAGAGAGTTTGAGCTGGGGATCATGATTTTTTTTTGGGGGGGGGGGGGGGAGTCAAGGGGGGGAGACTAGTGTGTGTGCAAAAATTCCAGCAGAATCTGACAAATGGTTGCTGAGATATGACCTCACTTCCTCTTTCGCCACTTTTACAACAATTTTGATTGGCTGTCACTGGCAAATGATAAGAGGCATAAAAAATCTTTAAACACCCTGAGGCCTATCAGCCTGAAGATGATCTGGACTGTTTTGCAGGTCATTCTGACAAAAATGGTGTGACAAGTAGCATTTTATTGAATTTTACAAAATTCAAAATGGCGGAATTTCCCTTCTGCGTTGACATAACGTCATATAGTGCGTTGGATTCGGCTTGGCCCACAGATTGTAGTGATAATAATATATTTTACATTGTGCATATGGTTTAAAAGCTACAGGCAAAAATGTAGCTAAAATTTTGACCTGTTGGTGGCGCTACAGAGTTTGAGCTGGGGGTCTGATTTTTTTTTTCAGTAGGTCATGGGATGGACATCTATGTGTGTACAAAATCCTAGCCGAAACCGACAAAGGGTTGCTGAGATATGACCTCACTTCCTGTTTCCCCACTTTTACAACAATTTTGATTGGCTGTCACGGCTTAACGATAAAAGATATCTAATATTCCTTGAGATCCCACATAAAGCTCAGTACAGAAATAAAATATACCGAATTTCGGGCGAAATGGTAAAAAATTGTGGGAGAAGTAGCATTTTTATTTAATTTCACAAAATACAAAATGGCGGGAAAACTATCCAGGCAGAAAATGACGTCATAGTTTGCGTTGGATTCGTCTTGGCCCAAGGATTCCAGGGATATGAAGTTTATGAAAATTGTCCCAACGGTTCAAACGTTACAAGCAGAAATGTACCTGCAACTTTGACCTGCTGGTGGCGCTAGAGCAGGGGTGCTCAGACTTTTTCATCATGTGAGCTACTTATTGAAATGGGTGTTAATATCTACCAGGGGTTCAGGGGTTTCTCCGCCATGAAAATTTGAAAATACAGCTGTTAGAAATGCAATTTTAACAATATGAGAATGTATTTGTATGAATACACATCAATAATGAAAGGTGAATCAGCGATGAATAACAACCTCATACCTTATTTAGGCCTACTGTACATTACGCCTGTTTTTGATCACAAAGGGAGACCATACTGTAGCATCAAGTTTATGATCAATTTAATTTTCATAAATGAACATAATATTAATGAAGACTTAATTATGTGCCCTCTTGGTTTCTGGACAGATTTTATGTAATCCCCTTTTCACTTTAATATGAGGGCAGAGCGATTTTCTCCCTCCCTGAAGTGTTATTTCATGTGTGCATGCTTGCTGTCACCTATTTGAAGTGATGTTGGTTTGGGATTTCATGGAGGACTTTTTTAATGCCACTGTGAGAAGTAGGCAGAACAGCGGTTTGCGGGCGTTTGGCGTTTTCACGTGGATATTGTCTTCGTGGACGTTACAGACATCCCAAGTTCCAAAAAATAAACAAGGAGACATCTACTGAATGAACAGAAAAGCGCGCTCTCTGTCAAGCGGCCGCGCTGAGCAGACCATTTGAAAAGACGCGCCTGCACTCAGGTTAAACAGGCACACAGCATTCACTCTCCCCTCGCACGCGTGCCTATGAAATCTAATCGAAGTAGCCAACTCCACGCTCAATGCGGGAGTTGCATCCTGCCTGCACTTCTCAGAGCATTGTAAAAAAAGCAGGGGATTGCCGGTGATTGGGCTGTTGTTTTCTTCTCTGGCTGTTTCTTTTGAGCTGTGACGCTGCCTGTACTAACTGAACATATAGCGAACGGTATCTGCAAACGTCTCATGCCGTCCCATTTTTTTTGTGCTCGGATGTTATGACTTATGAAGAGTTTGTTGAGTGTGGCGCTTGACACTGACAGTTATCCTCCTTATCTGAAGACGTCGTTGTGATTATGGTATTTAGTGTAGACGCCTGAAGTTAGCCTGTCAGATTCTGGGTATCAGGGAACTTTTTTTTTTTTTTAAATGTCCTACGATCTACCAATACTGCCTCCGCGATCAACTGGTCGACCACGATCGACGCATTGAGCACCCCTGCGGTAGAGTATTGGGGCTGGGGACCTATAACTCGCTGTGGGTAATGTTAATGCTGCCTCAAATATGTCTGCCAATGTGACGGAGATCATCTTGCACCTGTTCACCCCCCTCGGGGATCGAACGTGCGACCTCGTCAACTACAACGGTTCGGAATGGGAGACACAGTACGATACCGCTGGGCCAAGAGACTAGTCTCTCGGCCCAACGGCACGAGACTGTATGAGGCTATCGGAGGGAGGTTTTACCAACGTTCCACGCCAACTCTGTGCTAGTTAGCCTCCGTTACACTCTCTCCCTTAAACCTCACTCCCATCCGGGTCACGGCACCACTGTGACGGAGATCATCTTGCACCTGTTCGTCCCCCTCGGGGCGCGAACGTGCGACCTCGTCAACTACAACGGTTCGGAATGGGAGACACAGTACGATACCGCTGGGCCAAGAGACTAGTCTCTCGGCCCAACGGCACGAGACTGTATGAGGCTATCGGAGGGAGGTTTTACCAACGTTCCACGCCAACTCTGTGCTAGTTAGCCTCCGTTACACCAATTTACAGCATTTTCCTATGTACGGTTCTGTCAATGGCTGCCAAAGACTTACAGTCGGAGAAGAATGGTGACTATAGTACAACGGATTGGTGAGTTGATCATGCACTTTTGAGTAAAAGCATGAAAATTGGTACACATATACTTCTTCCTATGCTCATTAATGTTAGCGTTGGAGGCGTCGGGAAAAATGAAACATTTTCAAGATGGCCGCCAAATCCAGTATGGCCAACCCAAATTAATGAAACTACCTGACACGTTGTCGTAAAAGCATGAAAATTGGTACATATATCCTCCTTAATATGCTGATTAATATGATTATTGGAGGTGTAGTGAAAAATTATGAATGTTCAAGATGGCTGCCAAATCCAATATGGCCAACCCATATTAACGAAACTACCTGACACTTTGTAGTAAAGGCCTGAAAATTGGTACACATGTCCTTCTTAATATGCTGATCAATTTTATTGTTGGAGGCGCCGCGAAAAATGCTGTATTTTCAAGATGGCCACCAAATCCAATATGGCCAACCCATATTAGTGAGTATTGAGTAACCATCATGCACTGCATCATAAATGCCTGAAATTTGGTAAATACATACTTTATGATGTACCTATTAATGTTAGAAATGGAATTGTTGCGTAAAAACAAAATTGAAATGTTCAAATGGTCATCAAATCAAATATGGCCGACCCATTTGCAGTAACAGGAATTGTATAGCAGATGAGTGAATCCACTATGCATGTTGTAGTAAAAGCATGGAAATTGTTAAACATTTCCTTCTTTTTGAGCTGATTAATATTAGATGTGGAATCATTGTGAAAAAAACAGAATTTTCAAAATGGCCACCAAATCCAATATGGCCAACCTTTATTAACTACCGGGCACTTTGTGGTAAAAGCATGATAATTGGTACAGTTACATCTTTATGTGCAGATTAATATTAGGAATGGAGGTATGAAAAAAATATCTGAGTTTTCAAGATGGCTGCCAAATCAAATATGTCTGACCCATATTAGTGAAACCACTATGCCTTTGTACTGTACACCTTTGTAGCAGGAGCATGCAATCAGCACATATACTTATTGATATGTATAATAATGTAGAAGGGTTCACGTGAGAAAGTGTATGCACGCACACAGACATAGACACAGACACAGACACAGACACAGACACAGAAAGACAGAAAGAAAGACACAGACAGACACACACACAGTAATAGTCCTAAAAAAATATGACTCTGGAAGTGATCCTAACACAGCCTAATTTCGAAACATCAAACCCTAGCCTAATGTTATACAGTATATATAGTTATATGCAGTGTTACATATTGTGTTACAGTACATTAGTGAAACCAGGGCCCAATTTGACGTGAAAGCATGAAAACCGATGTATCCTTGTATTAACATCATCAAAAAATAAAAGAATTTTCAAGATGGCCCCACATCAAATATAGCCAACCCATAGATGTATGAATGGTCATAAAATATCCTATATTGATCTTAGAATATTTTTTTCTGTACTTGTAGTAGAAAATATGATTACATTTGAAGTTTGTACTTTGATGAGTCAATACATATTTTAGTCACATTTTCAATGGATTTGAGTCATATCATTGAAATAAATGTGCACAACCATCACTCAAGTACTGTAGGTAGCAAAACAAAAAATTCAAATCTTATCAACTTCACCTTGCATATGATGTATAGTTTGCGTATGTGGTGGATTTTGGTGATGAATGGCGTAAAAAGGAAGTAAAGTGCATGTGTAAGATACAGTATATCACGAAAGTGAGTACACCCCTCACAGTTTTTGCAGATTTGTGAGTATATCTTTTCATAGGAAAGGATTACAGAAATTTTACTTGGACACAATGATTAGTGACCTTTTATCAACATATTTAACCACTTAAATTTCTTGTTCACTCAGATTAAAACAAAGTACAGCCATTAATGTTTGAACATGTACTCACAAAAGTGAATACACCCCAGATTAAAATCCGGTAGAGAAGGGGCTGTGTTGGCTCGAATAGTCTCGAAATGAAACAAAATGAAAAGGGATG
This sequence comes from Engraulis encrasicolus, assembly GCF_034702125.1. Taxonomy (NCBI): domain Eukaryota; kingdom Metazoa; phylum Chordata; class Actinopteri; order Clupeiformes; family Engraulidae; genus Engraulis; species Engraulis encrasicolus. Next base: position 44,346,413 of record NC_085859.1, on the reverse strand, counting down.
AAAAGGGAGGTCATCAGTGTGCGTTTCAACCTTTCTTTGCATTGAACTTTTACATTTTGAGTCTGCATCTGGCTTAAATAGATTGGTGTGAGATTTGAATGCAATCCTATGGACACTGGCGTGCACAGACATTTTGGGGGGCAGGTCCCGGGGTGTTGGTGGGGGGCATGTGGAACTGGCGGCTGTCACACTTCGGTTATAATTATAGGCCTATATTTTTTTTTAATCACATTTTAATGAACATTCCACAGTAAGCTAAACCAAATATTTAAAAATGTTTAAAATTATGAATATTATGTAGGAAAGTTAAAATAATTAGATTACCATGCCGAGAGCATAATTTACCGCATGGACTAAAAAGTGTACTGTCGCTTTAACTGTGCGTCTCCCGCCGTCTATTACAAATGTGATTTGGCGCGTTGCATAGGCCTATTTCATCAGGAGGCCGACGTTTTCCCAAACATACATACATGAATCCTCTCGCTGTTTCCCAAACATTCTACAGAACAGGTTCATCGTTAGAACTGAAACTGTTTGAGCAACTTCTGGATTCATTATAGGCTAATACAATCATGGTAGGCCTACACTGTGTTAATTGTTGACATAACTTGGGCTACCTCTTCTGCGGTAGATTTGATAAATGCACAATTAGCAAAGTCTCATTATAAAAGTCAAGGCTCTATTTAGATCACTTCCAAAGTCACTCACAAGCAACTTTCAACATCTTAAATAGGCTATTGACTGTTACCTGGCTGGAGGGGAGAACGGTGGGGGCTGCCCGCCACACTGCTGCCTGCGCAACGCGCTTCCGAATCTGTCAGTTCAAGCGCGCTCACGTTGACAAATGGAGGGATGTGTGCCGTTGGAGGGGGCATGAGGCATTATTATTACGCGATTTTAATTGACAGTCATGTCTAAATGATGATGGGAACATCGACTACAGCGTTAACCCTACATTTAAGGAATAAAATAATAAAAAATAAAAATAAAAAACGAACTTTCAAAAGGGCACTTTTGTCCGTTAAAGGCAACTTGGTGCTGCCCAAGCAACACCTATCTGTGCACGCCTATGCCTATGGAGAATATCATGATCTGCCTCAGTAGTCACAGCAGAGACGTGCGCTCAGGGTAGGCAGGGTAGGCACTGCCTACCCTAGGATACATATCTTAAAAATAAAAACTAACATGTGTTTTAAAAACTATCACTGGGCAAAAAGGCTCTGTTTCAGGGGATGTTTGTATGAAGATATTTCTGGATATTTACAATATACGGAGATATATTGGTGCCAATTGTCATATACTGAGCATATCAAAATCCCGGAATGGGACAGTTTCGACATGAGACATATCTGGATGCCGTATTCTCACCTGATATGACACGTGCTTCCCGTATTTGATGCAGATACTCTCGCGGATATGTTCCATTCTTGTTGTTGTATATACCCGGATATGTGAGGCATGGGACGACCCACACCTCCCACGACCAGGCAATACATTGATTTCACAGGCATTTATGTAGGCCTACATGCCTTTATCACGCTAGGTGTTATTAGCTTCTTCCACAAAGCTGTTACAACAATGAACTAACACTTACTGGACAATGTTTATCTGTAAAGGACTGTGCACATCTCAGTATACTTTGTATAATGACAATAAATGCTTTCTATTCTATTATATTACTTACTACAACTTAGTCTTGAATGGTTACCATCCTAATCACGAGTGAGAGTTAGGCCTACTTAAGCCGGGCATACACTGTGCGATATTTTCACTCGTGGGTCTTAAGCTTCTGCTCACACTGCACGATGGAATTTCACTGTTTAAAAGTTCACAACTCACGACTAACGTCCTCACACTACAAGAGCCGACAGTCGGATGCGAGCGAATTTTTCCACTGTATGACGCAACAGGCATGTTTCCCCGGTCTGCAGAGGAGGGAACATGCGCACCTGAGGTGGAGATGAGGTCGCGCTCAACAGCGAATCGCACGGCCCTATTAATTTGTGCATGTGAAGTGTCAAATCGGGTCGTGGCATTGCTTTAACTGTGCGATTTACGCACGAGCCACGACCAGAATTTCAAACCGTTTTGATTTTCTTGCGACCCTGCGATTGCACGACCGTGAGGCGAAATCGCTTGTCGTTACCCCATGTACACTGCACGATGCGAGACTCACGATTGACCTGCGATTGAGCAAGAAATCGCCCCGACTCTCAAAAAGTCGTGCGAGTGCCAAATCCGGGCAAAATCGGGGCAAAAGTCGCACAGTGTAAGCCCAGCTTTAGGCTGACGTTAGGTTAAACTGCCCTACAAAAGGTAAACAGCAGTGCCAACAATGAAACGGAGGGGAAAAAATGCCTTCAATGTTTTGGTGTCAGGTTAGATATTATAGTTACTGCAAATTTGACATAACAATATTTGTAAAACAGGGCACATTTCGACCATACATTTTTGTCACAAGATAAAGGAGGTGTTATGAATATCATTTTTAGTTTGAACACAATTTTGACAAAATAGGCCTACGGTAATTGGTTACTGCACTTTGCCTTTGTAAGGCAGTATAATTTTCAACACATAATATGACACAAATCTACGGCAAAACAACAAATAAGTCAACTTTAAATTACTGCTAAATCCCAGCTAAAATCATATTATAACAGACAATTATTTTGTTGAATGTTCTTTCTTTAATTTCTTATTTTACATTTACATTTAATCATATTTCAAGCTTTGTCGGCCGCAGAAGGGGGGTTGGGGGTCACGAAGGGAGAACCGGCCACTATCGGTCACTCGCTGGCTGGGCTTGCTGGCATCGATGAAGTACGCCTGTAAGGTGCGCACTTCTCCATCTCAGACAGAGCACAACAAATGTGCACTTGTTTCCCCATCAGACACAAGGCTGGCGTCAGCTCCTTTGAGGTAGTCGAGGTCGTCCTCCTCCAGGACATCCTGCGCCACCAGCACCACTGCTTGAAAAGCAACAAAAAAATAGGGCAGTTTTAAACAATGTGTTAAACATTTTAAAAAAATGTGTACTGTTCAAAACCTACACTCATGCTCGTGTACCATGGACATGCCAAATAACGGGCCACATGAGATAATACAGCAGGCTTTTCACAAGATTATCCAGCCGATCAACCAAGCATAGTTCTATTGTGGTTTATCCACAGGAGTACAGTAGCTGTCATAGTAATAACCCTTACAAAGATTAACCATCTACTATTTAACTTTGGTATAGTATTTGCCATAAACCATGGTTCCCCCAAACCACGCGTTTTAAAACTATGGTCCCCCCCATGTTTCCTTATGCTTGCATTTCTTAAGCCTGGTTTAGACTCGTCCTTTAGTTGGAGGACACGTACCGTCAGCAGGGGGGTAGCGGCAGATCAAGTACCCAAACGGCTACCACGCCCTCCCTTTTAGCGCTGAAAAGACCCCTTGCCGCGATCAACGTATATTTCTCCCAGGTTGAATTATTCTGCCACTGATCCCCCCCCCCCCCCCCCCACCCCACTGACAGTATGTGTTCCCCAACTGATGGAGGAGTCTTTTACAATATATATATAGCCTATTGTCTTCATAATGACAGCACAGTGCAGATGGTGACAGGAAGCGAGTTGGGGGAGAGAGATGTAGTACAGAAGATTAGTAACATAATCGTTCACTTTGGTATAAAAGCATGAAATTTGGCACAGATACTCTCTAAGGGTCACTTTTTGGGAAAAAAGCGCTGGCCACGCAAAAATTCAATATGGCGGCCATTGCTACTGAATGGTTAGTGGAAAACCCAGTAAATTTGTTTTAAAAACATTACATTTGGCTGAAATACTCTCTAAGGGTCACTTTTTAGTAAAAAGCACTGTCCGCGCAAAAAAAACAATATGGCGGCCGTTTTCCAAGATGGCCGCGCTTTCTACTATTCCACTATTGGTTAGTGTAAAAGCCACTTACTTTGGTATATAAACATGACCTTTGGCTGGAATACTCTCTAAGGGTCACTTTTTTAGAGTAGAAGCACTGGCCACGCGAAATTTCAATATGGCGGCCGTTTTTCAAGATGGCCGCCACTTCTATTAAATAGTTAGTGTAAAAACCATTTACTTTGGTACAAAAACATGACATTTTGCTGATATACTCTCTAAGGGTCACTTTTTAGGAGAAAAATTCTGGCCACACTATAAGTCAATATGGCAGCCATTTTTCAAGATGGCCGCCTCCCCTTCTAATGGTTAGTGTAAAAGCCTTTTACTTTGTTATAAAGACATGAAATTTGGCTGAAATACTCACTACGGGTGACTTTTTTAGGAAAAAAGCTATGGAACGCCAAATGAGCCACGCTTAATTAAATAAATACAACAATAAATAATTAATTCCATATGTCATTAATTAATTTTAAGTAGAATTAAATAATTAAAATTGGCATTAAATACATAATTTATGAATTAAATGGCAATTTATATAATGCAATGTTAAATATTTATTTCGCAATTCAACTAATTATTTAATTAATTTATTTTATTATTTCATGTTACGTGTGTTTCAGCACATCATTAATTAAATTAATCTGTCAATCTCACCCATCAAAGTCAGTGGGCGGAACCACTGACATAAACGGGCGGGACTAGTGCCAATCTGGTGTTATCGACTGCTTTGGTCTGAAGCGTAACACCGTCCTACATGACATGAATGGATCAAGGAGGAAAGCTGCTTCTATTCGAAATATGACCAAAAAGGGTTGTGAGTGATTGGGACTGTAGCACTGTCAACATTTCAAGTGGAAGGCTTAGAGTTTTATCTTTAGGAAAATGTATTCGTAAAATTAGCTTGTTGGCCATGAAGTTTTAAAAGGAGTGGATGCATGTTGTCGAGATACGTTGAGAATGACAAGTGCCTCCAAGACAAGTTCTTCTTGGCTTCCTCGCGGTCTATCCACGGCTCCGGGAACCAAATCTCCTCCATCATCGTGTTAGTTGTTTGACACACTTTCTCACAGGTAATGTAGACAATTTTGAAAGGCATTTGCCGTTGTGTAACCTGACAAAACGTTGGAACTAGCCGGCTACGTGGTCTCATTTTCACCGTGGTAATGCTAGTTGCATTTAGCACAGTCAGAGTGACCGCAGACAAGGAGTTATTTGTTGGCAAAACAAAGTAGATGGTATGCTAGTGTAACAGGTTGGACTAGGTCCCCTGTTAGTGTGCATGTTGTAATTGAAAACAGCTGCCCGTGTGGGCGAGGGTGGAGCCCTTCCGGTTAGTATAAATTGCCTACTATGTTGTCTGTTAGCCAGGTGTGGCTAACCTCAGTACCGGTTGGCGCTTGGGGAAGCCCTGTACGCTGGGTGAAGTAGGTGATGTTGGCGTGTTGGGTGTTGGACCCACACTGGAGCGCGTAGAGCGCAGCTGAAATGCGGACGCCAGGTTGCCGCATGTAGCCTAACCGGCTCGAAGGTAAGCCCTTCTGTGTGCACCTGGCGATAGCCAATTATGTTTGTACTGTGGCTAACGAGATGTTGTTTCACTGCAGCATTGCATGGTGAAGCAAGGGTCAACCGTAGACTTCCAAGCTCGGTCCAGTGCTTCCCAATTGCAACTGAAGGTAATTTCTAATTAACCGTTACTCTGTGCCTGTGGCTTTCATGCCACACCTTGCTCATTGATAATGGCATTTCCCTGGCATTAACCCAGTCTGTATTGTGCTTTCTAGGTTGAGCACATTATCGTCAAGTGGCTGGGGTGGGGGGACGCCGCCGTCTTTTCCCGGTGTTTGTGTTTGTTATTTTGCCTTTTACCACCACGAGCTCTTTTAGTAGTGGCAGGTTGTTGTTCTTTGCGCAGGTGCGTGACGCCTTCGTCTTTCAGCCATACGGTCTGACACAGTCAGCTCCAATCACCCACCCCTTGGACAAGGGATGAGTGATTGGAGACTGGCTGGTTGAGATTAGTAGTATCATCGTGTAAACTTGTTGGTGAGGTGTAGATCCCCTGAGTGGTATAGTAAACTCTCTGCCAAGAGGCCTGATTTGATAAACATAGGCTACCTCTTCACTGTGAATCATTTTAGTGTGCTGTGACTTATTTTGTTTATTTTGATTATGTTTTGTGTGTACAGTTTTGATTGATTGCAGTGTTATTTTGCATTCGCAGTGCAGTGTGTAGTTAACACACTCAGTAAATTACCTGTACTAGGCCTACTCAGTGCTCTCGCACTTAAGCCGTCACCGTTTCACGATATGTACCTGTATTGACTTCAGTAGAGTTAAGACTCTGTTTGTGTAGCCTATATGGACTCAAGTGAACTGTCTGCTCATTTTGAAAATGAATAAGACTGAAAGCAGAAGAAAATAAAAACTATTGTATGTGCAACAGCTGTGTCATCCTTGTCATCTAGAACCTGTCGGGGAAAATTGTATTTTTAACATCTGGGTTGTCTCACCCTTAACGAGACTGGCGTAGTCACCTTCTAAAACCTAATTGCTTAAAAGTTAGTAATTCTACCAACCTCCACTCTGCTACACTAAGAAACATTACCAACGTTGTTCAATAACAATGTTGGCGGACGCTCCAGTTTTTGAATGGGGTCGAGACGTCAGCCAGCCATACTCTTCTAGGAGGGTGCTAGTGCTAGAAAAATAGCATTAGCAGGCATCATCACTACACAAAAAATTACCAGTTACTTATCACACCATAGAAAACAAGCAAGTATGAAGTGATTAATTTGCGAATTCAAGGTGGATAGCTTGGTCACTAGCAAATGGTATGAATATCAAGAGTACATTAAAGGTAGTCTCCCAGTGCTTGGCTTACTAGTTCAACTTCAGAACATTCTGGGACTAGATCTGTCCAGTTATGTTCATGAGCGGTCCGAGACTATTTTCGCTCTCTTGAATATGTATGAATCCTGTACTGTCACGTAATGCAGTTACATAAGTTAAACTGATATGGTATATTGGTATGTATACATTTGTTGTTTTAAAAATGTTGCATTTTGCCTTTGTAGGACAGTAGGCCTACTGTTGTTATCAATGTAATAGTATTCCACAATAGGCCTACTAGAGTAGCCTCAATTATTGTTTTATGTACTTAATGTGTTTATGTCTGTCATGTGTAGCTATACTATCAAGTGCTATAGCGTTCTTCACTCTCTCACTCACTCACACACACACACACACACTGGTTTTATTCAGAACATTGTGGAAGATGAATAGAAGTAATCTGTTGTAAGATCTGCTGTAATTCCCACATCTGTATTTTCAGAAATAAAAAGGGGATACTGTGACCAAACCGGCCTACTGATGTCCATACAGACTAGCCCTACACAAGACAATGTCTGTCACATTGGTGCCATGACCGAGTTGGACCTTCGCCCAACCGGGATCATTCTGGACATCATCTGCGTTGTGGTATTATACAGTATAGTGCGTATATTGCATCCATGTATGGAAATGGTAAAATATGTAACCCACTTGTACCATCTTAATGTGGTACAATCAAACCTTATTTGACTAATCAAGTGTTGAAGTGATACTGTTTAGAGATTTTAAGATTTATTCTGTAGAGCTTTCTTTTAGATTACTATTTTATCTTAACCCTTCCACGTTTTTTGTTTTGTTTATTTGTTTGTTTTAATTCTTTATCTGTTAAATGTTTTTTGTGTGTGGGTGTGAGAAGTGTACCACCCACTGCAAAACAATTGCCAATACTGGGACATAAGGCTACTACTACTACTACTGTGCTATTTTTGGAAATAAGCTCATATTACACCTCCCTGGCTGTGAGTTAAATGATTGAGTTTTACCTTTCTCTAGCCGCCAGCTGGTCTCATAGGATTCAATGTTTATCACTAGCATGGAGCATGGAGGTAGTATTTGCACAGCCATACTCTGAAAACGATTGAAAGTACAGGAGGAAGGTAAACCTTGATCATTAACTCAAGGGGAGGAGTAATATGAGCTTATTTCCACAAACGGCACAGTATCAATTTAGCTGAGATTGCAAGCTTGCACTGATCATGGATCATCTGACTTTATGTGTATTATTTATGCAGATAATCAACAAAGCCTGACTGCCCACAACACCTGGATCAGAGAGCCAGTCCAATGAAATCTGTCAAGAAAACCGCAGATAAACAAGGCCTGTATCATCATTGTAGTCTAGTACTACACTTTTATTACACGAAGACAGAACATGACATGCTTGTATCATTGCAAAAAAAAAAAAAAACTAACTATACAATCAGTCATGCACTCTCAGACGCACTCACTTACTATACAACTCACCACACACATGTTATCCATTACAATGTGTTCATTCAGCTCTAACATACCCACATTTTTAATTTAAAAAACCCTCAAATCTCAAGAACCTGAATGCAGCGTATATGTGTCTCCAGGCTACAATGGGTTAAAGCGCTGGAGGCCAGAAGGAAAGTAGAGTGATTACACTCATTCTCAAACTGGGCGCAATGTGGACAGTATTCCAAGTGTGCCTTTAAATAATATTGGTTTGTGGGTTTTGTGTTGTTTATTGGGTCAGAGGTGGGCCCCAAGGTTCAGTTACACCATAAGTTGTAAGTGATCACCATTCTTTGTTACACCATGATTTTCCTGTGTATGTATGTATATTCCAGTTCAGTCTTGTTTATATAATTCTGCACAACTTGGTTTATCTTTCTTCCCATGTTTAACTGCAGTCAACCTGCCATCCAAGCCGAGGCCAAACACATCATAGCACTGAGGTGGTCAACCAAGGTTGCAGATAGGGATGAGTTCCACGACTTGTCCACCAAGACCAGAGGAGGCTGCTGCGGACAGCTCCCCTGCGAGAAACCTTGCTATGCCCAGTATAGGCACACAACTCTAATTTCACTGCATGTTTTAGTATTTGTATGCATGCAACCTATAAAACCTTTAAATCTTGCAATTGATGTAGACTTGTAAGCCATCTTTAAGCAACTAATACGTTATTCTAACCTCTTCACATTGATACACATTTTGTGCACTTCAGATCAATTTCCTGTATTTTGTTCTTGCTCTTTCCCTGCAGAAACACAATTGAACAGATTTAATAAATGTTCGTCTTTGTCAATAATTGTATCTTCTTCTTTTCAGCATGAACTGAGCCAAGTTAACTTTCTAGTCAAAGTATCTATTGGAGGCATAAATAACAAGAGGAAGACTAGCCATCAATAATTACAATATTTACAAGCGGTGAAAGAGGCACGGAGTGGACTATCCAAATATGCCACATATTTGTTACAGTGAAGAAGTTGTGATGCTGTAAATGTTAACTCCATCTACAGGCTGCTATACAGGTCATTCTCAAATAATTAGCATATTGTGTTAAAGTTCATTTTTTCCCCATAATATAATGATACAAAAATAAACTCATATGTTTTACATTTATTGCACACCAACTGAAATATTTCAGGTCTTGTTTTGTTTTAATATTGATGATTCTGGCATACAGCTCATGAAAACCCAAAATTTCCATCTCACAAAATTAGCATATCATGAAAAGGTTGTCTAAACAAGCTATTAACCTAATCATCTGAATTAACCAATTAACTCTAAACACTGGTAAAAGCTTCCTGAGGCTTTAAAAAGTCTCAGCCTTGTTCATTACTCAAAACCGCAGTCATGGGTTAGACTGCTGGCCTGACTGTGTTTAACATTGAAGTCAATGGCAGTGGCATTGCATGAGGGTTATGAAAGCCCAGATATCATTGATGCTTAGCTGTCGGCTGTTTTTTGTTCTTTGATCTGGTGACCCACACTTCCCTCTTCATTATACTCCATAGATTTCCATACCAAGTTTTTCTATTTTTAAGAAAAATCAATTCTAATTTGCCAGACATGAAACCCCATTCAAAGTCAATGGAAAGTTCTGTCTGGCAAATTAGAATTGTTTTTTCTCAAAAATACAAAAACTTGGTATGGAAATCTATGGAGTATAATGAAGAGGGAAGTGTGGGTCACCAGATCAAAGAACAACAAACAGCTGACAGCTAAGCATCAATGATATCTGGGCGTTCATAACCCTCATGCAATGCCACTGCCATTGACTTCAATGTTAAACACAGTCAGGTCAGCAGTCTAACCCATGACTGCGGTTTTGAGTAAAGAAAGAGGCTGAGACTTTTTAAAGCCTCAGGAAGCTTTTACCAGTGTTTAGAGTTAATTGGTTAATTCAGATGATTAGGTTAATAGCTTGTTTAGACAACCTTTTCATGATATGCTAATTTTGTGAGATGGAAATTTTGGGTTTTCATGAGCTGTATGCCAAAATCATCAATATTAAAACAAAACAAGACCTGAAATATTTCAGTTGGTGTGCAATGAATGTAAAACATATGAAAGCTTATTTTTTTATCATTACATTATGGGGAAAAATGAACTTTAACACAATATGCTAATTATTTGAGAAGGACCTGTAGACTGTTAGTTTTCCACAAAGAAGCCTAGAGTCGAGACCTTTGTTCAATCTTCTGACATGCTCTTACTCTTGACAAATGGGTACTATATCAGCTTTATTACTTTATTGAATCCTAAAATTGTCCAGCACGTATGAATTGGACGTTGTATCTTGGAGTAAATAAGCTACTATCCAGATTTCAAGATCAATGTGAGCTGAAAGAATTTTTTCATCCCTGCGCAAGAGGCCAGGAAGGTTTGTCAAAGGTCGGAGTAAGTCTCTTTTTTTTTGCGACTAATCGTGACTAGATATATCGATTAGTCCAGTGTTTCTTAACAGGGGTGCCGGGGCACCCTGGGGTGCTTGTGTGGTATCGGATGAGATGCCATGTTACGGCTTGTTGGTTTGGGGTGCCTTGAAATTTTTCATGAATTGGAAGGGTGCCTCATCTAAAAAAAGCTGAGAAACACTGGATTAGTCGACTATTAAAATTATCGTTAGTTTCAGCCCTAGTAGGTTCTATGAATACCTTCAATACAATATAGCTGGTATGCTACAACTGCTGATAATAATTTGCCCCTGTAGGGCCTAGGGGCCTACAGTATTTTCACTTCGATAAACCCTTAACTGTCACTGTAAGGGTTAGATAATCATTATTGGTCCACTGTTAAACAATTGAGACATCTATTGTAATATTATAATAATAATAATAACTTGGTTTTATATAGCGCCTTTCAAGGATGGATAAGTGTTTCGGTCACAGAGTCAGAGAGTGAGGGCCGGAGTCTGGAGATGTTCTTGAGATAGAAAAAGGCAGATTTGGTGATGTTTTTGATGTGAGACTGGAATGAGAGGAAAGGGTCAAGTTATTATGTGTAACAATTTTGAGTAACAGTGTCTACCAAAGGGAGTGTGTCTATGTTCCCACAGCCCGTCCCACATCACAAACACTGAAAACAAAAACAAAACAAAAAAAGGGGGGGGGGGGGAATTAGACTGAATTGTCCCGCAGGCCAATGGTACTGTTCCACCCAAAAACCTTTCCCTAACCTCATTGAAATCGTGCCTAACAGTCTCAGTTAACACCAGCCATACCTACCTCTAACCCACAATGTAATAACCATGCTCTACTCATAATAGTAGAGATGGACTTAACTAAACCACAACCTGGGTGGAATCATGCTTAAACCCACGTCAGTACACAATAACAATAGGCTACAATACAAGATAACCTCTGTGGAAGCTATATGGGACTAATGGGATGTGGGAGCATAGGGCCGACCCCATGTCACATGTACATTTAGAAGTTACTACTTTGTGGCCATGGTATGTCAGAAACGTCAAAGTAACATGATGAAGTTGGTTTTGTCAGGGGTGATGGTGAAAAAAAATCCCGAGCCTGAACTTTTCCCTCTGCTCTAACGACGACGACAAGATACTGGATAGTGATGTAACGTAGGCCTATTTCGACACATTATTCAAACATTTAATAGCCTGTGTATGACCATTATTCAAGCCTGAAAGAAGAAAAAAAAAACCTGAACCTGTAACACTTTCTGAGGTAAGAATAACCTAATGGCTAATTGTTATCAATGTTTTTATTTTTGCAAACTCTGTCAAGCCTGAAATCGGGCATGGAGCCTGAATACTATCAGCCCTGTTTTGTTGCTGTTCCTGTCAGCATTCTGCTGTGGTCTGTGGGGCATTCTCCTGCAGTCACTTCTTTGGTAGGTGCGCGGCTTTGCCATCAGTTCATCCGTCCCAGTCCCATCTTCACTGTAAAAAGAAAAAAAAAGCTTTTGGTCAAGAAAACCAATGGAAGCAGTAGCAGCTAGCGAAAGAGAGACGGGCAGTAATCAGTTGCCTGGAATAGACGTAGCCTACTGTACACGTTACAAAGTGTGTGCTCTAATGTTACCCAAGCTATTAGGCTCTAGTATGTTCACTCACATCGCTACTACAGTGAAGTCAGATTGTTTCGACGAAGCAGCTAGTTCTACATCTCAAGGACTAGGTTCATTTAGGCTACATGCATGCACAGATTTTTCAAGGATGGCTGGGCTGGGACACTCATGGCACTATCCACTTGCACGTCAAATGCACACGTCTCATCCTTGCTCAACAACATATCACATCATGGGCTTTTAGTGAAAAAACAAAAAAACAGATGAATATACTATCTGCCATAGCCCATTATATCTCAACAGTAGCACAACCACTATCTGAGTACACAGTAAGCTAGCTGGTAGACAGCTGCTTGCTAAGGTTAGCCATTCGAATCCGTTCAAATGGAACTTGCTTAACCTAGGTCAAAACATTAACCATGTGTAAATTTACACATTTTTATAAAAAATGGACTTACCTGTTGAAATGTTGATCGCGGTGAATGAATGCTGGCGGGACACCTTTTACCTCACTGATCTGAGTGATTCACTAATACCTACACACGAACGTCCGACAAAATCTTTCCTATGATCAGCTCTACACTCGATCTGTTTTGACTTGATAGGCAGTGCAACCAATCAGATTTTAGGACACGCCCACATACTTTGATGGGTGAGTTTGACAGATACAATTATTTCATAATGTGCTGAAACACGCTTGCCATGAAATAATTCAATAATTACTTAAATGGTGAAAGGAGTACTTTAAATACTTTTCCACTTTAAATAAATTAATGACACATTTAATTAATTATTTGTTGGCATATTTATTTAATTAAGCGTGGCTCATTTAGCGTTCCATAAAAAGCACTGGCCAAGCTAAAATTCAATGTGGTGGCCGTTTTTCAAGATGGCTGCCATTGCTACTAAATAAAAAAACATTTACTTTGACATAAAAACATGACATTTGGCTGAAATGCTGTCTGAGGCCCACTGTTTTGGCTACCTAAAAATTCAATATGGCGGTCATTTTTCAAGATGGCGGCCATTACTACTAAATGGTTGGTGTAAAAGTCGTTTCGTTTGGTATAAAAACATGAAAATTGCCCTAAATGCTGTCTGAGGGCCGCTGTTTTGGAAAAAGGCACAGTGGCTACACAGAAATTCAATATGTCAGCAATTTTTCAAGATTAGCACCAATGTCCTTGACCATCTTTACCAAGACGGCACTCAAAAAGATGGTTTGAAATCCCTTTTCAGAGCCCACTCTGATGGCAGCTATTGCCCAAGGCTATGTGACCACAAAGCGCCCACACATTGTCAGGCTATGCGGTCGCAAAGCTCTCACCATACCGGCTCATCAAAAGCCATACACCACTGGCCTTGTTGTATTGAAAGTCTGGACCACATGAACATTGTTGATTGCCAGGTGGTGTACTGTTGCTACAAACTGTAAATTTCCCATCGTCAGGGCTGGATTAACCCACAGGCTAGTTATGGCTGCAGTCTAGGGGCCCCCACTTGCCAGGGGGATCCAGCTGGCTAAAGGGGGGTGGGGAGTGTGGAAGACAGAATTGTGACAAGAGGCAGTACTAAGATTTGTCTCCATACATTTAATTCTTAAATTCTAGCTCGTAATGACGCTGGCCGTGTAGCTTTGCCGCGGCATTTCCTGTCAAACTGTAGCCTAGAGGCCCCAGTCCATCTTAATCCGGCCCTGCCCATCATGCTTTGCAACATGACTGACCACAGTGTCCTTGCAGATATCAATAACCCAATGTGTCACCTCATTTGATCCCAGCCAACATGCTCCTTGTGCGCCTGAGTCATCCTCGGGGCTACTCAGATTCAAACTTGAGGATTCACCTATCCCTGAGCATTGGAAGAGACGTCAACAGTGTCCCAAACTAGTGAAGGGCGTGGCGATTCTTTCGCGCCAGTTCGTTCTCATCGTTCAGTTCATCAGAAGAATTCGTTCGTTCACAGTTCGTTCAGTCGTTCATTTTGATGACGTCACGCCACAGTGCAATAGCAAGCAATGGGGGTGAATGCCGACCGAAGGAACCAGTTCAGTGAACGAGAGGAGGGGGAGACAGGGAGGAGGACCCCATTACTTGGCTTGTGTGCTTCTCCTCTTGTCCAAACCTATCAATTGAACCCATTTTGCATATTAGAACTAATATCATTAATATAATTTATTTAATTAACAGCAGCATTCATTTTTTGTAAAGGGCTAAATTACACGCAATGGGAGTGAATGCCGATTGCCGACCGAAGGAACTAGTTCAGTGAACGAGACGAGAGGAGAGGGAGAGACAGATTATTACTTGGCTTGTGTGCTTCTTCTCTTGTCCAAACCTATCAATTGAACCCATTTTGCATATTAATATTATTAATATTTAACAGCAGCACTCTTTAAAAAAAGGGCTCAATTACACGCTTCACTTACAACTAAAAGTATGCCTGCCTTGTGCCTTTGTCTCTACCACCACGTTGTTTATTCGTGGTCATGGAAACTGTTGCTATGCGCCTAGTCTGAGTAGGCAGGCCGTCGTTCGTTCGTTCATTCGGCATCGCAAGCTGTCTGTGCGGCTGTGTAGTAGTCCTGTCCTAGATCCAAATACTAAACCAAATATAGGCAAATGTGTTAAAGCTCTGATAGCAGTACAAAATACCACTTTAAGAAGTGGTGCTCCTCTGCTGCACACACAGAGCCTTCTGGCCTTCAAGCCTGTAGCCCTACAAGTTTAGATAAAAATGCAGATGAACATTTATATTTTTTAAATTCCTTCAGAGCCATCAAAACCCTTACGTGGTTTGAACAACTGCATCATTTAGGGACATCATGATTATTTCGCATATGTTTGTTGCCAGATGGAAAATGCTGAATTAGCGTCCCAAAAACCTCAAAATGATGTTGGGAGGAAATTTAATTTCATATCGTAGCCTACAAGATGCAAATTCAAGTTGCAAGGCATACAACTGAATGACAACTCTGAAATTATCGTACAACATGTTTTCTGACCGTACAGACGGCAAAATGGACAAATAATGGTACAACTACGATAATCAAATCTGGCAACAGCAGCACGAACCACGCGATGTTAGATTGACGTCACGTTTACTGAGACCAACCCACATGGTCAGAACGTGATGAAGACGCCCAAACTTTTCCACCAGCTGGCACGTGAACAAGACGCCCAAATTAATTTTTCCACCAGCTGGCCGCTGTTGTTGTCTCCAATGCGCGAACAAGGGACGCTGTCGCCTGCTTTTCGACGTTATCTTAACTTCGACAGGTAAGTCACAATGACTGTGTGAAATATATTGTTTATATGGTTAATTACAAACTTGACGCTCCGTGTCAGGTCAGCTTGTAATGGAGACGCATGAATATCAGCTGGTTTGTCCTGGAATCCATTAGTAACACGCTAATATAACAGCATGTGCCGACATACTGCTTATTTGAATTGGAATTTGTAGAACCACCTCACATTTGTCTTATCCCCTCTTGTCGATTTAAGTATTCACAACATGGACGTGACCGTGCTACTATTATAGTATTATAATAGTGGGCGCTTTCCATCTTTCGTATTTCTAGTAGTATTGTGGTAAGGCCAACTGTTAGCCAACAACAACCTGGGTGGAAAGTCGCGTGCCAAGTGATTTCCCTCGGCTGGCACGGTATTCGAACATTTATCCCTTCCTTCTCCGGGAAATGGATTACACTCAACGGTTTAATTTTTAAATATTTAACTTCATCGGGAATTTGCTTAATGTTATGCAGTCATTTAACGTTTGAGACTGTAAAGCAGTAAAGCACATGGCACAGCAGTGACTCGATCACGTGTAGGTCCTACTACCGCTACTTCTGATTTTCTTTGTCTTTTTTTGTTTGCTTTTTAAAGTTAATGGCGAAGAGAAGACCCCATTGACTGAAGAAAAAAAGGGATGTACACCGAGTTGTGGGCTACAAAGATTTTATATAAAAGGTAAGGAAAAATGGCAACAAAAACTTGAACTTGAAATTGTGAAATTATGTGTGTGTGTGTGTGTGTGTGTGTGTGCGCGCGCGTGTGTTATGTCAATCAACTTGGAAACTTACATTTAACTTCTAAACGTGAAAACTAAAAATGTTGTGTGTTCGTGTGTGTGTTCGTGTTTGTGCGTGTGTGAGTGAGGGAGGTGTGTGTTTGTGGTAGAGAGAGAGAGCTTGAACTTGAAATTCCATTAAACTTGAAAACTTGTGAAAATTGTGTGTGTGTGTGTGTGTGTGTGTGTGTGTGTGTGTGTGTGTGTGTGTGTGTGTGTGTGTGTGTGTGTTCTCCGATTTCAGGGCACTGCTGCCTCACTCAACGCAGGCGTGTTCATTCCTGCCAGTTGGCATTGAGGAAGACCAGCTGCCGGGCTTTTGCGGGTTTCAATCTGCTCCGACGGTCGGAGATGATGGATCCCATCTTGCTGAACACCCGCTCTGACGGAACCGATGTGCCAGTTATGCAGAGCCTCTGCCTCATCAAAACGGCCAGCCGGGGGTAGATCGCCTGCCGAGTCTTCCACCAGGTGAGCGGATTCTGGGACCTAGGCAGGAGGGCTTCCTGAGTGTAGGACCTTAACTCCAGCGTGGCCTCAGCGGTGCTGTTTCCCTGAGAGACGAGGCCCGACACCTGCTCATCGAAATCCCTCCAAATCAGGCTCTCCTCCGCTGAGGCTGATGACATGTCAGCAGAAGCAGAACCTTCTCCCGCACCTCCAACCTGGGGTCCAGGGATGGGCACCTGTGCAGCTGCTTGGGTAAGCCTCTGTACTGCCTCAATGGCAGCCTGGCCGTCGGAAAAGGCCTTCTTTTTGAACCGTGGGTCCAGGATGGATGACTCTGATAGAAGGGTGTGGTATTCCATCCTGAGGAACCTGTTGGCCATCTGGTCCGTGAGGGCCCTCAGGAGGTCCAAGGTCATGTTTTCCTTGAAGTGGTTTGACCTCAGATGATTGGCCGTCATCCTCTGAAGGCCCCTCGCCAGGAGGATGATTTTTGAGGCGGTCACATACCTGAAATATAATTTTTAATGAATTTGTTATATGAATTTGTTTTAATGAATTGTTCTATGAATATTTATTATATCTATTTATTATCACACCCGTTGTCCCCCCATTTTATGTATTTTAATGAATTTGCTGTTTTATATATCTTGTTAATTATTTATTATGTATTATATCTATTTATTGCACCTAATTCCTACCCCTTATCCCATCCTTATACCAACAATCAACATATAGTTCCACCTTGCCCAACCCCACAGTTTATGTATTTTAATGAATTTGCTATTTTATATATATTATTTATTCATATTTATTATATCCAGTTATTGCATCTGTTCTCATCACATCATTCCTCCCACATTTGACCCCCCCACCCCCATCCCACTCTGTATTTCAATTAACTATCTGATCATCTCAGACCCCTTGTCCTCAACTATGGAAAATGGCTGGAGATCTCCCCTCCTCACCTACCCCTTATCCCATCCTTATACCTCACAATTTCAGCTCAATGTACAGTTCCACCTCGTCCCACCCCCCAGCCACAATGTGTTTTATGAATTGATTTTAACTGGTCATACTTATTTTGATGTATTTATTTATGTGTGTTTGAGTTTATGTATTTTAATGAATTTAATGGTTAACATTTCTTATTATGTATTAAATCTTTTATGTGAAGTCACACCATTCCTACCCCTTATCCCATCCCTATAGAGGCAGTCGGTTGGTATGCAAATGAACCAAAAATGAACAGGCGGAACATTCGCAGGGTCACACGCAGCCTCAAAATGAATGGCAGTGAATGAGAAGCCAGCGCACTGGAGGGTAAACTCTGCTTCTTTAGGCTTTTAATCGTCGGGAGCACTTTGATTCGAAGTCCACTGCCTGCGTGGTGAATCCAGGGAAACGACTATAAAGTGGCAGAACCATAGATATGTCCCAACGACCACCAGTTATCAGGCATGAAAATCCCTCACCTTTCGGCGAATTTCGCCGTTTTGAAATCAAAATGGGTAATTTCTGTGAATCGTGTAGATCCGAGGAGAACATTTTAGGGGGGGGGGTCCAGCGAGGAGAAAAGTGTAGCGCCAAGTTACTGTATCATTGTGTAGCGCTCTACCGCATAAAACAAGATTCCACAACCGACAATGCTGTTTGACCAATCACTGCATTTGTCGCTGTCGGCACAGCCAATAACGTGAACGAGCTCAATCTAAGTCCCGCCCTTCATACTTATCTTTGAAAGCGTTTTAAACAGGTGAAGCTTTGGTCTGCGGGGCTGGCGTGGTTGTATCAAATATCTTTCTTTTTAGTTCTAGAACATCTCTGATTATAAGAAAATGTCCAAACGATCTGTCACAGATAGTCTACACGTTTCCCAGAGAGGTAGCTATTTGAGATCATGATTCTTGTTATGAGAACATCAAGACGCAAGCATTTCGATGAGAAGGGAGTGGATGTAGTTAGCCACAGAAGTTAAGCTGTTTTCCTAATAATTTGAAACCGCATTTGCCCTGCCCACGTGAAAAAGTATTTATTCTCAAAAGAGCTCCCTTAATGAAAGCTTGGGTAGGCTTACGGTACGTTTTCCTGACGGCTATTTTAACGGGTCTGTGCGCTACGGAATGGCGAAATAGTATGCGCTACGGCCGGGGAAGAAGCGCATATCTACGCGAGGCATCCAACGTCATGCTTCGAATGCTGCGGCTTCTAGCACGCACGAGGGAGAGGGAGAGGGAGAGGGAGAAAGAGCGAAGCCTAACTTAGTCAATCGTTTGACACGGGACAAATTGTTTTAGGAATCATGCCAAGTTTTTTGTAATCCCTTGGTAGCCTACATCTAAATGACATATTAAAAATCTAGTGGAACATGGTCAAACATTTTTTTCACGATCAAAGTTGGAGCTTTCCTATTATTTTTTTCATAGGGAAACAGATATACTAGGTGCAAAAAAATTTTTGTATTACAAGTTGTCTGAAATATGATGATTAACTGTTCAAACGAGATCACAACCAGGCAAGCGTTGAGGGGACATTGGATAGTGTTGAGAGGGGTGCTTATTTGCCATTGCGGGGCATTAGTCTATTTTATTTTTAAGGGGGGCATTGGCAGGGTTTTGATGAGGTCAAGGGGGAATTTATTTTTAAAAAAGCCTGAGAACCAAAACCCATTCTATCTATCTATCTGTCTGTCTGTCTGTCTGTCTGTCTGTCTGTCTGTCTGTCTGCCCCCCTCATCAGACATGACAGCATGACAATCATGAAGTAACGAAGATGGTTGACAGTTCTTCTTATGTTCACTGTCCCTGGGTCGCTACAGTATGCTCAAAATTCATCATTTAAAGACGGTTTTAGCTAAATTTTCTCCCATGGGAGACCATGCCCCCAGACCCCCCTAGTATGACTCAACACTATCCCCCAAAAACGCCACTGCACACCACACATTCGCGCGCACCGCTGCAGCACACGCGCCGCTCCGTGCCACCGCGCCACGCCGCACCTTTCTCACCTTTTTCACCCCTGACCCGTTTTCATGCCTGAGTTATAGAATCCACAGTCCCCCCACCAAAACTCAGTCTGACAGCTTAGTGTTGGTGGGGGGGACTGTGGATTCTACAATTGTTTGTGGTCGTTCGGACATAGATATGGTTCTGCCACTTCATAGTCGCTTCCCTGGATTCACAACGCAACTTAACCAGTGGACTTTGAATGAAAGTGCTCCCGACAATAACAAGTCTAAAAAGGCAGAATTTACCCTCCAGTGCGCTGGCTTCTCATTCACTACCATTCATTTTGAGGCTGAGAGTGACCCTCCGAGTGCCCCGCCTGCTCATTAGCATAGCAGCCGACTGCCTGTATACCCCACATTTGAAGCTACCCCATGTATTGTAATGAATTATCTGAGGTAAACAAACTGCTGGAGTGTCCTTCACCATAGCCTGGCACTTCAGTATTCTTTCAGGGACTGGGAGAGCACTTTCCTACCAGGTAGTGTGTAGGATGGGTTTAGCGCCTATGTGATCTCCCTGAACCCCTTGTTCTCACCTACCCCTTATCCCATCCTTATACCTCCGATCAACATATAGTTCCACCTTGCCCACCCCCACCAACCCCCCCACCCCCGTTTGTGTTTTAATGAATTTGCTATTTTATATATCTTGCTAATTATTTATTCATATTTATTATATCTATTTATTGCATCTGTTTTGTGACCCCCCCCCATCCATTTTATATATCTTGCTAATTATTTATTCATATTTATTATATATATTTATTGCGTCTGTTTTGTGAACCTCCCCCCATCCCGCTCTGTATTTTAATGAACTATCTGATCAACTCAAACCCCTTGTCCTCAACTATGGAAAATGGCTAGAGATCTACCCTCCTCACCTACCCCTTTTATTTGATGAATTGATTGTACTGTTCATATTTAATGTGCGTTTGATGAACTAAGAGTTATTGTGTGTGTTTATATGTATGTATTTTAATGAATTGATGTATTTGATGAATTGATCGAACTGTTCATATTTATTGTGTGTGTATGATGGACTAAGACACACTAATGCCACACTACCGCCCTTATCCTCCCTTCTTGCTGCCTGTAACAAATTTGTATTCATGTATATTTATTTTTAAATTCATTGTATTTTTCATTGTTGTAGGGTCTCCCAGCCATTTCTCCTCCCTTCCACTAGAGGGCGCTGAGCCCAAAAGACTGTTTACAATGTACCACTGAAGGACGCCCCCTTACAGTGATCTACAGTAAGATTTACAAAACCATGCTACAAACAATGCCCTGTCTCTCTTTTCCGTTTGCTCTGAAGCAGGACGGAGCTGCGCTGCCGTGCAGTACAAGAGACTGTGCACACAAACTCTGAACATAGCTTTTATCTGATATTTAGGCCGAATACAGATAATGTAACGCTTAGTTCATCCCTAAACAGCTGTAAGTTCATTTTCTTTGCAAAGTTTCAATCAGAGACAACAGAGTCTTTGGTTTCTACTGTTGGAAGGCAGTAGCCCATTAACAAGTCGGTAGCCTGGACGTTCCTGCTCAAGACTTCATCCGGATTCATTTGTGGAACTTTGCATCAATTGTTTCACGCCTAAAGCATCGCACGGCCGGGCTGTGCGAGCAACTTTTCCCAACCCTTCCTGTCTCGCTGGAGCGGACGTTTGGAGCAGACTTCGTGCGCTGTTGGACACTCGTCTACACACCGAGAATCGGACATTCGGACCCTGCAGACTGCGAGAGCTGCAGGCCACTCTCGTCCACAACTGAGGATAACCACTCTCTCTCCTGAAAAGGCTGGAAGCCTTTTCATCTCCTTCACAGTAGGCATATCTGGGCAATATTACTCTACTGTCAGTTTAGAGATGTTTTGAAGTAAGCTTAGCTGATTTTCATATACATGTCTGATCCCCTTTTGTCTCCCCTTCTGTTTAGTTAGCAATCTGCTATCACTAACTCTCCCGGTTGTTTACTAGTTGCTACGTCTCATTCGAAACGATCGGAGTGTTTTCAAGCATTGTTTGGACGCATATAAATGCTCGGAACGCTCCGTGACCCTCTCGAATGCGATCGTGCAATTTCTAAACATCTGTGCGCGCGCGTGTTTATTATTTTTTTTTTGTTACTTTGTTTATTGGTAGGATTGTTCACAAGGCTTACAGTTCATTTCAATATAACACATTCATCATCATCGTCATCATCATCATCATGATCATCATCACCATCCCTTTTTTTTCCCCTTCTCTCTTCTTGTTTCTTCTTAATTTTTTTTTTTTTTCTTAATATTATTCAATGACTTTTCAGCCTACTACCAGATAAACTTTTTTTTTTTTTTTTTCCCAAATACGTAAATGACAATAGACAGTTGACGCAGACAAACATATAGACAAAAACAAACAAACCAACAAAGACAGAGAATAAATAAAATAAAAAATAAAAAAAAGCACTTCAACTGAAACCTTACGAGACAATGAGAGAGAGAGAGAGAGAGAGAGAGAGAGAGAGAGAGAGAGAGAGAGAGAGAGAAAGAGAAAGAGAGAAAGAGACATTCTATAGCTCACCTGTAGGTGTATGTGTGTGTGAAGTAGGTGTTGTATTGGATGTATGTATGTGCTGGTGTAGAGGGTGGGTGTGTGAGGGCATGCAAAAGCTGTGAAAGATTTGGAAGCTTATGTTGTTGTTCTATTTTCAAAGTAAAGACACATATTATTGCAAAGATTTTCTGGGTACATTTCTTCCCATTTGTGTGAGCACTTTCTAGAAAATAATATATTTTTTTCCATTTCCAAAACATTTTCTATTGTATTATACCATAGCTGGACATCTGGTTGTTTGCTTTGTTTCCATAGTTTTGTAATTTGCTTTAGTGCAGTGAGTCTTAGAATATGAAAAAAATTACGGTGCGTTCTTTTTATGCTGTTCGGTAGGTCAATTCCCAATACATTTACTGGTGTTAGAGGTTGTTTAAGATCAAAAATGTATGTGACAGCTCGCTTTAACCTCCTCCCAAAATGGTTTTATTTTAGAACATGTATAGAATATGTGTGTATGTGACCCTTCTTCTCCACATCCTCGCCAACATTTTTTGTCAGCTCCTGAGATATGGGCACATTGTTTAGGTACCATAAAAAATCTTTGATTGACCTTCCAGCCAAACTCTTTCCAGCATTTGGACTGGGTTGTTTTGAAAGTCTCTTTCCATAATTCACTCCAGGCACTATCTGTAATAGTAATTAGTAATTCATTCTCCCATTTTTCTTTTGCCTTGCACTTTGTTTTTGTCATCCTTTGTATTAGTTTATAGGCCTTTGCTAGAGCACCTCCCCTTCTACTTTTGTTTCTATTTTCTAACAAAAAAATTAAAACTTCATTAGTTGCCTTTTCCGCCTTTTGTTGTATATAGCTCCTGACCTGTAAATACTTGAAGAAATGTTTTTGTGGTAGACTGTATCTCTCTGCAAGGGTTTGAAATGAAACTACTATATTTTTTTCAAAAACTTGTGCAAATATGGTCAGTCCTGTACTTGCCCAAGTGTCCAAAATGTTGTCATCTTTTTGTGTTCTAAAATCTGGGTCGTATCTCATTTGTCTTAGCCGTACGCTTTCAGTATTGATTTTTAAATGAGAACATAACTGTCGCCAGATCTTTAATGTATTTCCAATGCAGAATGTTTGTAGATGTTGCTTTTGTGTCACTTTTTTAAGGAAAGGTAAAGAGCCAAGTAGTCCATTCGACAATTCTCTTTCAATATTGATCCATTTTATTTGTGATTCCTCTCCCATCCAATTCATTATTGTTAAAATTTGTGCTGCGAAATAGTATTTTTGTATTTGTGGGGCCCCTAAACCTCCCTCTTCCTTTGGTTGAGTTAATGTCTCATATTTGATTCTATGTTTTTTGCCATTCCAAATAAAGTCTGCAAATTTTTTATTCCAAGTTCTGAAAAAAGTTGGAGGTAGTGAGACTGGAAGTGCTTGAAACAAAAAGAGAATCTGTGGGAGTACCATCATTTTAATTGTCTCTACCCTACTATAAATTCCATCAGGGATTAATTTCCACCTATTGAGATCTGATTAATCTTTAATTCTAAAGTATTATAATTGTTGTTATACAAGTCACTCAAGTCCGGGCTAATATAGATCCCTAAGTACTTTATTATCTGTGAGTCCCATCTAATATTATAATGTTGCTTTAGATCGTGGTCCATTTCCCTGCCAATTGTTAAGGCTTCACATTTACTTTTATTAATTTTATATCCTGAAATTGTACTATAATTTTCTATTTCTCTCCCATCAGTTGATGCAATGATTGTTTTGGGGCTGTCAAGTAAAGTATTATATCATCAGCAAATAGTGCTAGCTTGTGTGTTTCCTGTCCTATTGTAATTCCTTTAATATTTTTATTTTGTCTAATAGCTATTGCAAGAATTTCAATGTAAAAGGTAAAAAGAAGTGGAGAGAGGGGGTCCCCTTGTCTTGTTCCCCTTTGAATTAAAAACCGTCTTGATAGTGTACCGTTTGTCTTTACAACTGATACCGGGTTTGCATATATTGCTTTAATCCATGTACAGAATTTTTCATCAAAACCAAAACTTAACATTACTTCAAACATGAAAGGCCATGAAACTAAATCAAACGCTTTTTCTGCATCCAAAGTCAATAAAATTAGATTTTCGTCATTCTTTTTTGAGTAATCAATTATGTTTAATGTTCGTCGTATATTATCACCCAGGAGACGTCCCGAGATGAAGCCACATTGATCGGTATTTATCAAATTAGGAATAATGTATTTTATCCTTTTGGCAAGGATTGATGTTATTATTTTATGATCAGTATTTAATAGAGATATTGGTCTGTAGGATGAACAATTTTTTGGGTCTTTTCCTTCTTTATGAATCAAAGTGATAATGGATGAAGTCCATGTTGGAGCCCATCTACCTGTGCCCAGTGCATGGTTGTAGGCTTTTACCAATAAGCTACCAAGCTGATCTTTAAATGCTTTATAAAATTCATTTGGAAAGCCATCATCTCCTGGTGCTTTTCCTTGTTTTAGACCTTGTATTTCCTCATTTACTTCTTCAAGTGTAATAGGCTTTGTTAATTCAATATTATTGTCTTGTGTTGCTTTTGGTATTTCAAGTTTTTTAAGATAATTCTGAATTAGTTCTTTATCATCTTTTAATTCTGTTCTATAGAGATCTTCATAATATTTAGCAAATTCTTCTGCAATCTCATCTTTGTCCATTATAACTTTATTTTGACAGGTATTTAGTTGTGTTATGTGTGTCTTCTCTTGCTGTTTCTTTAATTTATACGCCAGTATCTTTAACGCCTTTGGTCCACCATCATACCGCTCCTGTTGTGTAAATGTCATTAGTTTCTCAATTTCCACCATGCGTAATTTATCTATTTTTTTTCGTTTTTCTTCTAACTCAATCTTAACCTTTTTACTGTGTGTTGCACTATGCTGTTGTTCTAAACATTTTATTTCATAAAGTAGTTGTTTTTCTAATGTTTCTTTAGATCTTTTCCTTGCGGAGGAGTAGGATATTATTATACCTCTTAATACAGCCTTTACTGCTTCCCATAGTGTGATGGGATCTATATCTGGCGTGTCATTTATTTCTATATATAATTTTAGTTCCTTTTTTATTTTTTCTACGAAAGTTATTTCCTCTAAAAGAGAATTGTTAAATGTCCACAGGGATTTACCTTTTTTACAATTAAGTTTTAGAGACAGAGAGATGGCAGCGTGATCAGAAATATTTATAGAGCTAATTTGACATGAATTAACTAGTGTGAAATTGTTTCTATACATGAAAAAATAATCTAACCTATTATACACAGAATGTCTTCCTGAGTAGCAAGTGTATTCTTTTTTACTTGGGTGGAGTGCTCTCCATATGTCTACCAGTCCAAATTCTTGGCATGCCTTCCTTAATAAGTCAGCATTCTTTTCAGATTTATGCAGTCTCGTACTTGTTGAATCTATTTTTGCATTCATGACAAGATTTAGATCCCCAGCTAGTACAGCTATTCCTTTTGCTTTTGTCACTAATACATCTATTAACTTAGTCATAAATTCTATACCAGCGTCTGGTGGATAGTATATGTTTAAAAAAGAAAATTGTATCCCTTCTATTTTACCTACTACAAGAACATATCGTCCATCTTTGTCTGTAAAAACTTCTTCCATTTCAAAAGCAATGTGATTTTTAATTATTATTATTACTCCCCTTTGCTTTGTGTTATATGAACTATAATATATTTTACTATTTGTTATTTTCTTTAATTTCTCATGTTCTTCTTTCTCCAAATGCGTTTCTTGTAAATAAATTATATCTGCCTTCTCTTTTTTCATTTCTAATAAGATCTTCTTCCTCTTTATAACATTGTGCATTCCGTTCACATTCAGTGACACTATTTTAAGATTATACATGAGGTAATAAAATACTCTTTGCAAATGCTAGTGTGCCATACGCATATGTGTAATTATGTGTGATTTGAGCTTGCAGTGGTGTAGATACAGGTAAGCCATAAATAACAAAGGAAAACGAAATACTTAAACACATACAATAGACAAAGAAAAAACGAATAGACAAGGACTCACATACAGAAATCAGGTTCCATCTGTACTCCATCCGTATAGGACGGTAGCTCTTGGTGATTGATGTTGTAGGCATCCTTAAGATCAGGGTGTTAGCCAACATAGTCAGCAAACTCATTCCCTATTGCGCCAGTTTGTTTTAACCCCCCACCCCCCACCCCAACCCCTATGATTCAAAGTGATTGCCCTAATTTATACCAATCATTATCTTCAATCAAAAATAAAAGTTAATCCAGTTTCCAAATAAATAATGTTATTAGTATACCTCTGGATAGTGCACCCAGACTAATTAAAGCATTTTCAGTAAGATAAGCCTAGTGTTTATTTTTAACATAATACCAAAATTCATACTCTGCTGAAAAAATCAGACAAGAGGCAATAGCAACACAAAATTAAACAATAATTAAATTAAATCCAGTATATTATGAGGTGCTATCCTACACCCAAAGAGGCTTGATCTGCCGAGAGAGAGAGAGAGAGAGAGAGAGAGAGAGAGAGAGAGAGAGAGAGAGAGAAAGAGAGAGAGAGAGAGAGAGAAAGAGAGAGAGAGAGAGAGAGAGAGAGAGAGAAAGAGATCCAATACTCATAGCCATAACTTAGTTACATTCACATACTCATACTCCCCAGACCCCTCCCCCCCCCCCCCCCCCCCCCAACCCCAACCCCTTCCCTCCACCCCAACCACCCCCCGAGAGAGAGATAGAGAGACAGAGAGAGAGAGAGAGAGAGAGAGAGAGAGAGAGAGAGACATGCAGCCATCCCGAACCAGTCACTAGGTAATGCCATCACAAATTCAAGTAATTAAAGTAAATCCAATAAATTATGAGGGCCATCCTACACCCAATCAGGCCTGGTCTGATTTGAGAGAGAGAGAGAGAGAGAGAGAGAGAGAGAGAGAGAGAGAAAAGACGCAGCCATCCCGAACCAGTCACCAGGTAGCATCGCAAATTCAAGTAGCCTAATTAAAGTACCTCCAATAAATGATGGGGGCCATCCTACACCCAAGCAGGCCTGGTCTGCTTTGAGAGAGAGAGAGAGAGAGAGAGAGAGAGAGAGAGAGAGAGAGAGAGATGCAACCACTACATAAACCATATCATACTTATTTTCAGATACTCCTCAAATCTTCCATAATCCACTAGGCTGTCGGTCTATCCATCATATAGTCCTTTGCGCTTTAATTCTTTTGCTGCTTGAGCTGCGTTCGAAAAAGTTGTAGTTGATCCGTCACTGTTGAAGACTTTTAGCTTTGCTGGTGGGAGAATGTGGCTTTTAACATTGCGTTCTTTCAACTGTAGCCTAATGGGTTTGTACAATGCTCTTTCTTGTCTTACTTTATAGGTATAGTCGTTGTCCAGGAAGATCCGCTGGTCCTTGTAGATGATTTCACCTTTTTGCCATGCCGTTTGCAGAACCTTCTGTTTCACCTCAAAGTCACGAAAGGCCACAATAATGGGTCTTGCCGAGTCCCCGCTCACTGTTTTGGTGCGGTGGGCACGCACCAGGTCTAATTCTTCTGTGACCCCAATGTTCTCCGTGATGAATTGTTTTAGAAATGCTTTCATGTCCCCGTCTTCACTTTTTTCAGCCACATTGTAAAAACAGACATTATTTTGTCTGGACTTGTTTTCTAGGTAATTCACTTGGTCAGTCAGTTTATCAATTCTTGACAACATAGATTCGGTTATTGCGTCTTTCCCCGCCTCACAGTCATCCAAATGACTAACTCTTTCTTCCAAGTGATCGATCCTACTTCCCATAGATTCCACTTTTTCACGGGTCTCTTTTGTTGTTTGCATTAAGCTTTTGATGTCGCGCTCACTTTCCTGACGGAACTCCTTCAGTTCATCTTTAAGGTCTTTAAATTCCCTCAGTAAAGATTCTTTTAGTTGATCAAACATTTGTTGGATATCACCTGTCGCCGCCATGTCTTTTTCTGGGTTCTTCTTCTTCTTCGTTTTTTTCTCAAATTTCAGCTCATGTAGTTCTGTTACCTCTTTCGCCGATCGAAGGTTCATTCCTTACTATTTTTAGATATCATTATTTCATTGTTAGTTAATTTCAAAATTTCCCGGGGTTGGTGAGGACAAAGGGTTTTCAAGCTGACGTTCACGGCCTCAACCGGCCCTGCCTTGATTAGCTAGCCAGCTGCTAATCTCCACAGCATACGCTGTTCCTACTGACACACAGTCACCGCTTCTCTCTCTCTCTCTCTCTCTCTCTCTCTCTCTCTCTCTCTCCCTCGAGAATAATCACGCTTGTAGAAACCCCAGGGCAACCCCTGTACCTCTCGGTACAATTTGAGTAGAACCTTCTCACTGTACTGTCCGCCAGACAGTCATTAATTGTCCTGTGCTCTCTGCAAACTTTCTGAGCTCGTGCTAGCTAACGCTAGCCGGCTCTGTGTGCATTCCCATACCTAGACAATATTTCCCCACGCATGTGAGTTGCCATATTTGTAGTCGACTACAGATATTGCTCTAGACAACCCGTCTCTCACACCCTGCTCTGTCTCGGTTCTTTTCTCTCTCTCTTCCATTCGGAATAGCGTACATTAATTACAGAAATCCCAGACACCGTTGCAGGCCCCTAGCCTCACCGGAGAGCTAGCTCTACCTGCTATTACCTTAGACTAGGTAGCTACTAGCTACCATAGCCTTTTGTTCTGCCTGAACTTTCTGTAGCCAATGTTAGCTTGGCTTGACCAAACACACACACGCGTTTGATCCGCCATTTCGTGTCCACAAGGCCCACACACACACACACACACACACACACACACACACACACACACACAAACACAGGCTAGAAGCCTCTCTTTCTCCCTCTCTCTTTTCCCCTCTTTTCTTCTTTTATTTTCTTTCCTTGTTTTATAGTATTTGCGCCTTATATTTGTATTATTCCATTTAACCGACATTGAATGTAATGCTTTATTTAGATTACTTGGTAGTTAATAAAAGTTATTCATTTGATTTTATTGCATTTTGTCTGTTATTGCATTGTGTACGTACGGAATCAACTTACTTAGAACTTTGGCCCTGCAACTGAGTTTTGTGCCCCTTGTGTTGACCGTCACAGTGAACAGTTAGGTTTAAGTCTCATACCTTGAAGGCGACTGCTTCATTGTACTGCCAATCACAACGTGCACAAGTACTCCTATTAGTCTTGATCTTTTGCAATTCATTGTGAAATACTGAGATTAATATCCAAATCAAATGAGACTGATTTACTTATGAGACTGATTTATTTATGAGACTGATTTATTTACCTTTTTGATTGATTAATTGTGACTTATTACATAAGTCGAGCTTATTACATAAGTCATAATTGATAAATCTCCCAAAACGCGATTGCCCCTACATATTTTGGTTACCCATGGTATGAGGAGTTATTCGTCGAGCCCATTAATGTAATCTCAATTGCATAGCTGCAATTACCCCTACATTGTAATGATATAATTACCTTTCTCCGCTGATCTCAATTGTAACCTCCTCAAACGGCTGCAGCACCTGGCAGGCCTCAGTAATCCCTGCCCACTCATTGGGGGAAAGGGTGGGCAGATGTGGGCACACAAGGGCCATGGTGGTGACGATTGCCTCCCTCATCTCAGAAAACCTCCGCAACATCTGCAGTGTCGCATTCCATCTTGTGGGGCAGTCCATTATCAGCTTCAGCTCTGCCAACCCCATTTGGCGCTGAGCTGTGCGCAGCTTCTCCGCAGCGACAGTGGACTTGTGAAAGTGGGCCACAATTGTCTTCACGCTCTCAACAGTCTGATCCAATACAGTGAGTGACCCACGGACTATGAGGTTCAGAGTATGCGCAAAGCACGATAAGTGCTTCCAGTTGGTCTTGCGCACAGCCAATTTAATGTTGGAAGCGTTGTCAGTGACACACGCTACAACCTTCTCTGCCACGCCCCACTCCTCGGCAATGGCAGTCAGTTGATGGGCGAGGTTGTCTGCAGTGTGCCGCTCGGTGAACTCGAAACAGTCCAACAGGTAGCTCTTCATCTGAAAGTCATCATCAACAAAGTGGCAGGTAACTGCGAGATAGCTGCTGGTTGTTCGTGATGTCCAGCAGTCTGTGGTGAGGCAAACTGCTGGAGCCTCTGCCACCCTCTCTTTCACCATCGCCTGGCACTTCACAAACCTTTCAGGGATCAGGGACTGGGAGAGCGCCTTCCTACCAGGCAGCGTGTAGGATGGGTTGAGTGCCTTCGTGAATTCCCTGAAACCCTTGTCCTCAACTATGGAGAATGGCTGAAGATCTGAGGCAATCATTTTCACCAACTTCTCATCCAAATTTTTTTGCCACACGGCATTCATAGGGCGATGCAGGAAATTAGTCATGGGCACTTGCTCAGGGGGCGCCACTGACCTTTGCCTCCGCTCTCCTGCGCGTGCCTCTTCTTCAGGTTGTGCCTGGTGTAAGGTTGGCTGCTCCTGTACCCTCCTCACCTCTGCAAGCCTGAGAGTAGGGTGTTTATTCTTCAGGTGCCGGTGTAAGTTGGCAGTAGATCCTCCTTTAAAAGAAATGGGGACCTTGCAGGTGGTGCAGGTGGCCAGTGTGGTGTCACCACATTGTTGGAAAAAATTCCAAATCGCACTTTTTTTTCTGATACTCATTTTCTTTGTCTCTCGAGAATTCTTGTCAGTGTGGTCATCAAATAATAAAAGGTCAAAATGTCTGCCCCCAGCTAGGTCAACATCAGACAAACCAAAGTGTGTGTGTGTTGGGGGGGGGGTGGTGTGTGTGTGTGTGTATGTTCCTTCTAAATATAGTAATTGAAACTCTTGCTTTTTCATATATTCATTTTATTTGAGATTAAAGTTGTTTTCAGTACAAAAATTGTGTACAGAAGCATACAATTTACATACAAAATGCACACACACAACACCACCACCACCCCCACGCACACCCACCCAAGTTCAAGTTCACGGAAATATTAATAACGTCAACAACTTCAACTGTCTTCTTGGAAGATGGCGGGGAGTGGGGAGCCACCGGGGGAAAGTTGAGTTCATATAAAGTTCATGGAAAGTTCAAATAAAATGTTTAAAAACGTGCTTGTGTTACATATGTGTTGATATTGTTTACATGGTATGCATAGTTTCTTTTTTACTGGCCGCGATTATTTTTACAACCCAGACAACAATGCGTCCCGATGACGCTAGGTAGGCTACTGCGGTCAGTGTGTAAGGTAACGGTGCTAGCTCGCGGCTAATGGGGCCAACAAGCGAAAGACTATTTTGAATTTAAATGCTTTCGGGTGAATAAGGCAAGTATCAGGCGGACATTGTATTTTATTACATACAAGTATTGTTTTAATTGCCCACCACCACCACATTATTAAATTGGCCGTAGTGGTTTTCAGCATTCTGATAATGGTATCTCCCGTCCCAGTCAGTAGCTACTTGCCGCGGATGGAAAGGGAAAGACCATTTTTACAGTCAGTGGCTGTGCTGCTGCTGCAGCTAAGGCTGGAGGATGAGTGATACCCGAAGTGGGTACTTCTCTTGTCCAAACGTATCACATGAAACCCATTTTGCAGATTGATGTTGTTTATTTAATAGAACCATCCATTTCAAAGAAGTCCACGCTCATTTACAAGTTGCATTAAAATTAAAAATAACTAGACGTATGCATTTGTCTCTGCCACGAAGTTGTTAGTTCGTGGTCATGGAAACAACCATTGGCTGCGCGCTGGTGACTGAGAAGAAGTTCACAGTTCGTTCGCTGTGCTGTGTAGATCTAGTAATGTATTTATTGAACAGTAGCACCCATTAAAAGGGAATAAAGGATCAAAGTTGCATTAGAAGTAATATACTACGCCTTTGTCTCTGCCACGTTAGGTTGTTTATTCGTGGTCATGGAAACCATTGGCTGGTTTGCCTACTACTCGACTGACTGACTGGCCTCTCGTTCACGAACTGACAGGTCGTTCGTTCGCGAGCTGTCTGTGCGTCGTGCGACTGGACTGTGTAGTAGATCCAAATTATAAACCAAATACCTGGTGTAAAAGCTCTGGTAGCAGTAGCCTACTAAAATATCACTCACTTTTTTTAAGAGATAAAGTGGCGGCCCTTTGCGCAGATTAAAATGCTCATTGGACGACCGCCCTTCCGCTACGGGCTGATAGGTTGCTGATTCACCAATGAACGAAGTGAACGACGAGAACGAGAGGCGGGGAACTAGTCAGAGTCGTTCACTTCAAAGAGTCGTTCAAAACTTCCGGTTCGTTCGTGAACGACACATTGCCACAGATGAGCTCACCTATGGCCACACCACTGTAATAAAGCACCACATTCGACTACAGGACGAATGCTCATCTCCAATCCACTGAATGTTTTTAGGTCTCATGTGGGTATGCTATTGCTACTGAACTTTATAAAGTTTTCAGTGATGACGAAGATGTTTTATGTGTCACAACTGTCTGTTCCAGAGACAGACAAGTAGTCCATGCAGATGAGCTCCAGTGGGTACGCGGTGGTAAGGCTCCATCCATTAGTGCAGTTCTCTGAAGAACAAATTCCCATCTGAAACAGCGCTCACACCTCAAGCACTTCCCTTCAATGTCATTGGTCATGTCAGGCCATAAAAACCGGGCACGGGCAAGTTATAGGGCTCATTCTGCACGGGTACAGGTCTTTTCGTCGAATGGATTCTTGAGAGGGGACCATTCGAACAAAATGTTGGACCATTCGTATAAGGCAGGGGATCTTTCGTCGAGGACGTTCCGTCTACCGCAAAAGCCTACGAAAGGTCCTTAAAATTGAACTAAAGATCCTTAGGTTTCAACTAAACGTCCCTTCAGCCTGCCTATATTAGAAATGTAAATCAGCTTTTTTAATGCTCATTTTAACGGGTTTTCTTCAGCCTGCCTATATTAGAAATGTAAATCAGCTTTTTTAATGCTCATTTTAACGTTTTGTTTATTTAAATAGGCTATGTAAATCAGCTGTTAAGTTTTGTTTTTTGTTGATTTAAACATGTAAATCTATAAATAAAATGTACTTACTCATTTTAACTGGTATGTTGTTTTTTAACGTTTAGGCTATGTCGTTACATTTTTTTGACAATTTACGTTTATGCCCTTACATTTTTTGACAATTATCTAGACAATATTTGAGAAGCTTTTTTTTCACTTTTACGCCGTTACTTTACTCCGTTACATGTTTTGACAAATATCTGTAGGCCTATGTTACTTTCTACTCCTTACATTTCTGGAACAGTATTTGAGTAGCCTGCGGGCAGAGAGGCGGGACCAAGCACAGCCTGCTCTTAGAATCAGAGCAGTGCGGTTTAATGCGTCTAGAAGTGGACTATTGACCCTTGTGCTCGCTTTGAATCAGACAGAGCGCGTCTATGCTATTAGACTAATCTAGAATAATCTAGAAGTATTGACCATTGAGCACATTGTCATGCAGCGAGTTTTCTGACTTTCCGGTAACTTTTTAGATGCGAAGCACCAGCAACAAGAGAATGCTGTCTGCCGACACTTTGATGTTTCTGATTCTGAATGACAACAAAGTTCGCGCATGAGCCAGAACACTATATAACATTGTTGAAAACATTACAGAACCCATGCACCTGTGTTAAGTCCATGGCTACAGTAAAGAGAGAGAGAGAGAAGTTAAATCGCTACATTAACACTGCATAGGAGCGCTCTCTCTCTCTCTCTCTGCCCGGCGAGGCAATGTTCTTGCAATAGTTTTATTCATTGAATAAGCTGGTAGCTGCCTATTTTGTTTCATATGTCTTTTATTGTTGGAAATCGTCCATCGATCCGGTCAGGCTGCCTATTTTAGGCTATAGGCCTGTTATTCCTGTGTGTCCTATTTCTTTTGTTCGAAGTCTAAATATGTGGTAAAACTGATTTACTCGAGATTCATATAGGCCTAATAATGGCACAAATTGAATGACAATAAATAGTTCGCGCATGAGGCAGAAAAATAACAGCGTCGGAAAACATTATAGAACCCCTGCACCCGTGTTAAGTCCATGGCTACAGTAAAAAAATAAAAAAAAAAAGAGAGAGAGAGAGAGAGAGAAGTGAAATCGCTATGCTCTCTCTCTCTCTCTCTGCCCGGGTTTTTTGTTTGTTTTGTTTTTAAACGACAAAGCTGGTCTCATAAACACCCGTTTGCTTCTGATTTCTGTGGCAGTTGATTACTAGCCAACTGTTGGTGGATGCAATATTGTCTGTGCAGGTCACTGTTGGACAGTTCTGGGAAGGTCTATGCCTACATACTACCAATGTCAGATTTTACTGGAATGACATGTCTCCCCCCTCTTCCAAACTGACACCAGACAGAAAAGATAGGCTACTTTAAAACATTAACATGACTCCATGTTCAAATAGAACCGAAAACAGTTGCAGTGTTTCTCAACCTTTTTTTTAGGCAAGGCACCCTTTCAATTAATGAAAAATTAAGGCACTCCAAACCAACAAGCCGTAACATGGCATCGCATCCAATAACACACAAGCTTAGAAAAGTAACACATTTGGAGACGTCACACGACCTAGGTTCGAAGTTGCAGCTGACTGGGGCGACCTATATTTAGGCCTGCTTTAGGCTATTGTGCATAGATAGCAGATGAAAGATTTCACTGACCAGCATTAACTAATCAATTTAGTCAAATATCTATTATATTAGGCTACATAATTTATTTATCAGCCACGTTTCCAGGGCACCCCTGAACACCAGCACCAAGAGAAAGCTGTCTGCCGACACTTTGATGTTTCTGATTCTGAATGGCAACAAATAGTTCGCGCGTGAGCCAGAAAACAATATAGGTCCTAACAGTGTTGAAAACATTACAGAACCCATGCACCTGTGTTAAGTCCATGGCTACAGTAAAGAGAGAGAGAGAGAGAGAGAGAGAGAGAGAGAGAGGTTAAATCGCTACGTTAACACTGCACAGGAGCGCGTTCTCTCTCCGCCGCGTAAAGGTCTTTGCATGAAGAAATGAAATGGTAATTGAATAATAATTTGGCAGTATTGCAGGGTGTATTAAACCCAGTGTACATTGGGGTTTGGGAGAGCAAGGAAGAGAGCAGCATCTGTGATTAACCGCTTCGAAATGTGTGCGTAACCCGTGGGTTTTGTGAAGCTTGAAGTGTACCGCATTAAAAAAAAAGCTTTGTTTGATTTCCTGTTTGTATTTTACTTTGATGTTGCCTATAGTCCTCAGTGTATGGCTATTTTCAGTTGACCCCCTACACGTTTCTTTCTGTCCTGTAGGATATTGTAAATAAATCGACCGTTTTTTTTATCATTTTGATTTCGGACTTAATTTAGCCCTTCAATCACCCCTCTCCAATTGCAAACTTTACCCTGATAGAAGAGCATTCGCTACCCTGCACGTACTCGTTAAGCACTTGTCTGACTGATTTTGGCTGCTGCGAATAAGGTAGGTCTATCTTATAAAAAATGGCCTGTCCCCATTTTGGCTGAAGTTTGACACTACGGACCAGATGACAATTGCAGTCTTGCCGCCGGTCTTGGAACAGTGCGCTCTCTTTCCGAGCTTGACTTTGACTACAGACACCGCTGAACATTTAACAGTTGTTTAGGCTACTGTATTGACAATTGCAGTCATGCCGCTTGTCTTGAACTGCGCGCTCTCTTCCCGTTCCATATCGTGACAGCCAGATGAGAAGCGCAAAGGTGGGGGCTATCCGCGATCGCGGAGGAAAGGTGTCAACATCCACAATCTCACTGAATAAATAGCCTAACCCTTGACCCTCTTGAATACTTTCTAAAGCATGGAATTAATTTTCCATTAATAAGGAAACATGTAAGAGTTATCCTCAATCCTCCCCGATAATGTTTTTGTCATAGGCCAAATGTTAATGTCCTCCCCAACACAATATTGCGACACACGCTTGACACAATGATAGGCCTACTAAATGAGTTCAATGTTCTTGCAACACTTTTCCCAAGAAAAGTCAGTTTTCATTTCGAGATTCCAGAGCAAATCAGCTGGTACTGCGCTGCTCGCTTGCTGTTCAATAAACGTTGAACTGAACCGTGTTGTGTGCGTGTGTGGCTATGTGTGTACCAATCATGATCGTCCATGCTCTTATCATGCAAATGACATGTCATGCAGGCAAGGGCGTCTGTTTGATTTCAAAAGTGCTGGCCCGGACAATTAGGCCTATCATAAACCCAGGGATTAAAGTAAAAAAAAATCCTGAGCCTGAACTTTTTGGTGCGTCCACGCGACCCTATACGATACACGGTGAAACGAGAATTTAATTGCTTTTTAAGCTTAGTATTTACACTTCTGTTTATCTTATTTATCTTATTCTGATGTGGGTGCCATGTCAGGGTCAAAATGATGAATGACTTGAATGACTTTTGCAACTCGAATAGGGCCTACCAAGGAGACCAAAAGGGTGTCAATAGCGCTAATCATTATTACATAATTACATACTTATTATGCATAATATTATAGTTACATGGGCTATTTCATCACAAAAGCATGAGAAAAGTATGTGTAGCAGAATATGACCAACAAAGATTGAAATACCATGACATGTTAGATACATAAACCCTAGTAACAGAGAACGGAAAAAAAACGTTTGACTTTGGTTCTCTAAAGGTTTGGTTATAACCAAACCAAAAATCTACCACTTAAAAACGTTCCTTTTGGTTACGGTACAAACCAAACAAATACTAACGTTCTTGGACT
Organism: Engraulis encrasicolus; assembly: GCF_034702125.1. Taxonomy (NCBI): domain Eukaryota; kingdom Metazoa; phylum Chordata; class Actinopteri; order Clupeiformes; family Engraulidae; genus Engraulis; species Engraulis encrasicolus. The sequence continues at coordinate 44,309,263 of NC_085859.1, read as the reverse complement.
TTCAGGGAACTACTCATATGAAACGTTAGCTAGTAGTTACGCTGCTACCAATCCACAACGTTATGTTAAGTTGTTTTTTGGTTGTTTTCGGCCTAAGTAAGGTCAGCCTATGCGATTTTTAAAAATTAATTTATTATAATTTATTAATTGTTCATTATCATTATTGCACCAAAGTGCAAAGAGTAAAATGCAAAATAGGATATATCATAGCATGAACACGAATAAAGGAACGGTGAAAAAACGTAGATGAACCGACCGGGAACCATACAAAAAACGTTCTGAGAACAAAAAAAAAACTTTCCTGTTAACCCAATTATAACCGTAACAGACCCAAAAACAACGTAAAATAACCGGGAAAAAAAACCAACGCCTCATGTTCCGGGAACATTCTCGGAACGGAAAATTGTTAGTAGGGACAGAGGTAAAATCATAATCTTTGGTTACTTAGGCCTAAGTGTTTAATCCTGCCTTAAAAGAAAAGAAAATGCAAATGCCTGGACATGGCTGAATAATAATGCAAAATACCTTTAGTTTTAACGAATTACAAATGCAAATCAACCAAATTCATTAATGTCATTTTGGTGGCTACTATGGAGGACTAAATGTTGTCTGTGTCTGTAGATAGATGGGTTCTAGGTTTCTCAGGGAAAAAAAGACTGCCTTGCTTCATCATCAAGCTCAAGTTGTTCTGTCCATCACCAGAGAGCAGTGTTATTGTTAGCCTCAATCAATGACTAGAATTCCACTGAAAACTAAAGCCATCAACAAGCCATTATGAGACATATTATTTAACGATCTCACAATCATCATGAAAACGGCACCTTGAGATGTGAATGATGACTAAAAACGTGCCAATGACAGGAAGTATACACCCAACAACCAAACCTGTATTATACTACAGCTAGTGGGATGAAACTTGCTGCTGTCTGCGCTATTTGAGTCACTTTCAAGTTGAACACAGTTGATCAGTTAATATTTAGGTGGTGTAGTAGCCCGACTCCTCTTAGCTAAAACATTAGCATAAAAGTTCGGTAGTTAGCGCGATAACAAAACTCAGCATGAGTGTGGCATCTGCAACATGCTGAAGTGAAACTAAGCTTTTTTGTTAAATTCTAACCCTCATGTCTGGGGGAAAACAGAAACGCCATCCTGTCCCCAGTGTCCAAGACGGGGGTCCCTGGAGCACCTGCTCAGCAGCTCCCCAAAAGCCCTGGGAGAAGGGCGCTACCGTTGGCGCCACGACCAGGTCCTTAAGGCAGTTGCTGACAGCATAGCCACAGCCATCAACACCACCAAGAGCCATGGCAGGGTGCAGACCATCAAGTTCCACAGAGCGGGAGAGAAGCCTGAAAAACAATCACACGCAAGGTCAGGTCTCCTCACCACTGCAGCTGACTGGCAACTGCAAGTAGATCTAGGCAAGCAACTTAAGTTTCCTGCAAGGATAACATCTACGCGACTGCGACCCGACATGATCATTATGTCAGAATCCACCAAGCAACTGATCATGTTGGAACTTACCGTTCCCTGGGAAGAGCGTATGGAGGAAGCAAACGAAAGGAAACGCGCCAAGTACCAGGAACTGGTAGACGAGTGCAGGAAGCAGGGCTGGAGAACTATCTGTGAGCCCCTGGAGGTGGGCTGCCGAGGTTTTGCAGGGCGTTCCCTCTGCAAAGTTCTCTCGGTGCTCGGCCTCACAGGGGAGGCGAAGAAGAAGGCCATCAGAGCCGCGACTGAAGCCGCAGAGAAGGCCACAAGGTGGCTATGGATCAAGAGGGCAGATCCGTGGGCAAGAGCTGCTGGGACACAGGCCGGAGCTTGATCACCTCCGGTCGGGTCGCCTGGGTGAGGGTGTATGATGTTGAGAGACCCGAAACACCCAATGATCGCCAGGAATCACATCACTGATGATGTGTCCCAGCGCATCCGAGAGATGTATCTTTCAACTGTTAATCTGGCCTAGCCAGTGACACTCAGGAATAGACTGGGTGGCAACCAGGGATAGTCTGGTGACAACTGGAAAGACAGATGACACCCCGGAAAGACAGCAAACGGAACAGGAAGGGCCAGCACCCCGACCTGACTCTTCCGTGAGGGAGAAACCCACCAAACGCTAAGATATACGCCCCAGGGGAGCCTGAGAGGGGGGGAGAATGAGAACCCCAACCAGACGGACCTTACAGCATCGACACAGGACAACGGACTTTCGACCATGAATTCAAGATGCATCTGCGGAAAAGTATGCAAAATTCCACGAGGCCTAAAGATACATCTGGCCTGGATGAAGTGTAGGGACAAAGAAAGTATACTGCAAAGCACAGGACCTGGTCCTGGTGAGACGCAGGAGGAGCCGGGCCCGGAAGCACCCCACAGTGCCCAGCCCCTCCGAGCAGTAGAGCCTCTGAATCCCTGCCCAACAGTCCAACCAAAGCGGATCAAGTGGCCTTCAGCCAACAGCCACACAGTGTGGGAACAGTTTGATTCAGATGTGAGCCAGATCCTGGAGACTACCGCCAAGGGAGAGGTGGACAGGCGGCTGGAGACCATGACTGCGATTATCATCAGCTATGCTGCAGAGAGGTTTGGCCACCTTGAGAGCAGGAGCGTCAGGAACAGCTACACTCTGAACCGCAGAGCCGCCCAGATCCACAAATTACGCCAAGAACTCAGGAGTCTCAGGAAACAGTACAAGGCAACTAGAGAGGAAGAGAAACATCCACTCGCTGAGCTCCGCAACATACTGAGGAAGAAGCTCATGATGCTACGCAGGGCAGAAGGACATCGAAGGCGGGCAAAGGAAAGAGCAAGAAAGCGTGCTGCTTTCATCTCCAACCCCTTCACCTTCACCAAGAAGCTGCTAGGGGACCGGCGTAGTGGCAGCCTCGTTTGTTCACCTGCGGAGGTAAATGCCTTCCTCCATAACACCCTCAGCGACCCGGAGAGAGATCAGGAACTAGGACCGCAGAGGGCCCTGATAACCCCGCAGGCTCCAACAGTGGACTTTGCAATGAGAGAGCCCAGCTGGACGGAAGTGCAGGAGGTTGTGAAGGGGGCAAGAACAGCTTCAGCCCCCGGCCCCAGTGGTGTTCCATACACTGTATACAAGCGCTGCCCTCAAATTCTGCGACACCTGTGGAAGATTTTGAGGGTGATATGGCGTAGGGGAAAAGTTGCAGGCCAATGGTGACATGCGTAGGGCGTTTGGATCCCTAAAGAAGAAAACTCCAAGGACATCAGCCAGTTCAGAACTATCTCGCTGCTAAGCATCGAAGGAAAGATATTTTTCAGTATCTTATCACGACGGCTGACAGAGTTTCTTCTGAAAAATGGCTACATTGACACCTCTGTGCAGAAGGGCGGGATTCCTGGAGTGCCTGGCTGTCTTGAGCACACAGGAGTGGTGACACAGCTCATCAGGGAAGCGCGAGAAGGAAAGGGAGACCTGACCGTGCTTTGGCTGGATCTTGCCAATGCGTACGGCTCCATACCGCATAAACTGGTTGAGCTTTCACTCCTGCGGCATCATGTTCCCAGCAAAGTAGCAGATCTTATCCTGGATTATTACAACAATTTCAGGTTAAGAGCCACTGCTGGGTCAGGTACATCAGACTGGCATCGACTGGAGAAGGGCATAATAACTGGCTGCACCATCTCTGTCATTTTGTTTGCCCTTGCCATGAACATGATTGTCAAGTCTGCAGAGGTGGAGTGTAGGGGACCCTTGACAACATCAGGTGTACGGCAGCCCCCTGTAAGAGCCTTTATGGACGACCTAACTGTCACCACCACATCCGTCCCAGGCAGCAGATGGATCCTTCAAGGCTTAGAGAAGCTCATCGTATGGGCAAGGATGAGCTTTAAGCCGGTGAAATCTAGATCTCTGGTGCTCAAAAGGGGAAAAGTGACGGACAAGTTCCGTTTCACTTTGGCTGGAACCATCATCCCATCCATCTCAGAGCAGCCAGTTAAGAGCCTGGGGAAGGTCTTTGACTGCAGCCTCAAAGACTCCACCTCAATCCAGAGAACCAACAAAGAGCTGGAGGACTGGCTGAGGCGCGTTGACACATCAGGCCTGCCGGGGCGGTTCAAAGCTTGGATTTACCAGCATTCCATCTTGCCCCGAATCCTGTGGCCGCTCCTGGTGTATGCGGTGCCCATTACAACGGTTGAGGCCATGGAGAGGAAGATAAGTAGCTTCCTGCGCAGATGGCTTGGCCTGCCCCGCAGTTTGAGCAGTTCTGCCCTGTATGGCTGCAGTAACGTCTTGCAGCTCCCGTTCAGTGGACTCACTGAAGAATTCAAGGTGTCCAGAACACGGGAAATCCTGCAGTACAGGGAGTCCAGGGATGAGAAGGTGGCATCTGCTGGGATCCAGGTACGAACAGGAAGAAAATGGAGAGCAGACAAAGCTCTGGAGGTGGCAGAGTCACGGCTGAGGCAGAAAGCCTTGGTGGGGTCCATAGCCTCAGGGCGCGCAGGCGTGGGATATTTCCCAACAACCAGGGCGGATAAGGCCCAGGGTAAAGAACGGCAGCGTCTTATCCAGGAGGAGGTGCGAGCAGGCGTGGAGGAAGAGCGGACCAGCAGGATGGTGGGAATGGGCCAGCAAGGTGCATGGACTAAGTGGGAGAACGTTCTGCAACGAAAGGTAACCTGGTCCAACATCTGGAGAGCAGACGTTCATAACATCAGGTTCTTAGTCCAAGCTGTATATGACGTCCTACCAAGTCCAAGTAACCTTCATGTCTGGGGGAAAACAGAAACGCCATCCTGTCCCCAGTGTCCAGGACGGGGATCCCTGGAGCACCTGCTCAGCAGCTGCCCAAAAGCCCTGGGAGAAGGGTGCTACCGTTGGCGCCACGGCCAGGTCCTTAAAGGAACAGACCACCCTTTTTTGATTTTCACATATTTGCAGTATTTCCAAGCATTATTTATGAATGTGCATATAATTTTCGTCTATGTGTTTGCATTGCCCCGTTTAACAGTATAGCCACATTAGGCATAGCAATGCAAGTCTATGGTACAAAATAAAACACAATCAAATGTACTTATAAACCATTTTAAAATTAATGTAAAATTCACTGGAGTGTAAAACGGCAATTTAATTCCGTCCAGTGACCACTTGTGGCTTGATGCTAAAGATACCAGTTACTTCCAGTGATTATGCTAAGCTATGCTAATAATTCTGATCCAATAAATCTAAGTACTGAAAACACTGAGACGAAAATGATATGCACATTCATGAATAATGTTGGGAAATACTGCAAATATGTGAAAATCAAAAAAGGGTGGTCTGTTCCTTTAAGGCAGTTGCTGACAGCATAGTCACAGCCATCAACACCACCAAGAGCCATGGCAGGGTGCAGACCATCAAGTTCCACAGAGCGGGAGAGAAGCCTGAAAAACAACCACGGGCAAGGTCAGGTCTCCTCACCACTGCAGCTGACTGGCAACTGCAAGTAGATCTAGGCAAGCAACTTAAGTTTCCTGCAAGGATAACATCTACGCGACTGCGACCCGACATGATCATTATGTCAGAATCCACCAAGCAACTGATCATGTTGGAACTTACCGTTCCCTGGGAAGAGCGTATGGAGGAAGCAAACGAAAGGAAACGCGCCAAGTACCAGGAACTGGTAGACGAGTGCAGGAAGCAGGGCTGGAGAACTATCTGTGAGCCCCTGGAGGTGGGCTGCCGAGGTTTTGCAGGGCGTTCCCTCTGCAAAGTTCTCTCGGTGCTTGGCCTCACAGGGGAGGCGAAGCGGAAGGCCATAAGATCCGCGACTGAAGCCACTGAGAAAGCCACAAGGTGACTATGGATTAAGAGGGCAGATCCGTGGGCAGGAGCTGCTGGGACACAGGCCGGAGTCTGATCACCTCCGGTCGGGTCGCCTGGGTGAGGGTGTATGATGTTGAGAGACCCGAAACACCCAATGATCGCCAGGAATCACATCACTGATGATGTGTCCCAGCGCATCCGAGAGATGTATCTTTCAAAGAATAACAAAGTACCGGTATTCTCTTACTGTTGGTGTTCTCACAAGTAGTTGTAGATTGAAGCACATCTTCCTACAACCTCTTCCAACAACCCCAGAAAGTAATCTGGTGATTGATTCAGCCATTATTTTGAATGGAACTACCGGTAGCATAATGCACAGGCAGTGGTTGACATTTAGGAGATGAGACACAGATAAAGGGTCGGCTCGCCCGCTCCACACTCCGGGAGATGCTGTGACAGCTCTGTGAGCTCTGTGACAGTTCTGAGTTGGGTTCAGAAATTATGAAAAGACACAGAGGGATCGAACGTCTGTGGAAAAAACAGAACCTTGTGTGTTGTTGACAGCTAATTATTAGCACTGAGCAGAGAAGCTCCATCAACACTGTATGCTTATCGACATTCTGTAGGGCCAGGCTATGTCCAAACACACAATGTCCAGTTTTATTCATGTTTTTGACGACAACGGCATCACCATTACATAGCATGCAGTTTACCGGTAGTTATCTTTACACATATTTCTGCTCATAGAGCAGTAAACGGTGCAAGGTGCCTTGCCATGTACAGTGAGTTGTTTACACTGCTCTGTGACCGCGGCATGAGAGCGGCGAGTCGGTGACTGCTAGTAGACCGGCTGTGGTAGTCCAACTCGAGCGAGATACTGAAGTAGCACGCTTTCCTAAGACCTGCCCCTTTCTTCTTCTGATTGGTTAACAATGCTAGTTTTAGTGCGCTCCTTTGCTACCATTGGCTGACAAACGCAGGAGGGATTTCGGTTGTCTTTTTATTTATTTATTTACCGTCAATTTATTTCCGAGTATTTAAAAAAAAAATAACCCACGGTCAATCGCTCAAATCCGGTATAATCTGGAGAACTTTAATCCCTGTAAACCTGATAAGGTTTGAAAAGTGCTGGGTACAAGATAAGGCTACTTCCGATTTGAGGTTTCATGAAAAATAGCCTAATACGCATTGGCGTATTGACGCGTAATGTGGCCATATTACAAATTAAAAGCCATCTGCGCTGTCTTGTTTATTTCTGATATCCTGCGCTGAAGTCATCTTTATCATAAATACTATTAATGCAATGGTAACTGATTGGTTAACCCATCATAACTAACTACATGTAGCCTTGCATAATGGTGCACGTCAATTTGTTGTCATAACTTCGCTCTGTCCCTTTTGCTTTCCTCAAGCAATTCACCCCTTTTGTTGTCATTGTCCCTGTTTTACTGTTAGTCTTATGGACCTAGGGCGTATCGATCACCATCATTTGCCTGAAACCTGCAAACTAAACACTGCATTCGCGCAGACACACACAGCATTCTCTGTGTCAAAGGAACCCTTTCTCCGCGCCTGTGCGGCATTCTCCTTATCGCTCCTAGAATGGCAATACATGTTGGCAGACTTTATTTTGCATAATTCACGATTATCTGGATATATTTGGCTAGGTTACTCAGCAAAGCACATCAATAACGTTAGTGAGGTAACTTTTGGCGTGCTGATACAAACACGAACAGTGAATTAAGACGCAGAATATTGATATAGGCTACTTCCCCAAGCATAGGCTACTGAAAAGGTCCATAGCTATTGTATTCAACGCCCTTTTATAGGCTCTGCCTGTATCAGGATCAATAGGATAAAGATGATGGTCAGGGCGCACATCAGTGTTTGGGTTGTCTATGCTTTTTTCTAGATAGAAATGATCCTGTTATGAACCCGAGTTTTAGTAGATATTGCGCAGTGAACGAGGCAGCCTGCAAACAGTTTGAAGCGCAATGTGGCTGTAACAAGTTAGAAAGTAGCCAAATCGTGTTGCTTGTTAACCTTTTAAAATTATGAGCGTTCCACGAACTATCTTTCTTTGCGCACGCTATAAACTATGGTTAACTATGTATGCTTTCTAATGTTGGTAAAGGCGGGACAATGTATTGTCCACATGTGACTACGGAAAATACATGTCCCTTCGGAGATAACAGCACTCCGCCTTCGGCATCGGGGGTGTTATTCGCCCCTTAGGGAAATATTTTCTTATAGCCATGTGTGGACAATACATTATCCCTTAGGTCTACAGATGGTGTAACTTCAATCTGCTCATTACCGTGCCGGGCCGCGGCAGCGTACCGTGATCATTACACCCTGTGGCCATTCGGAATGCGGGGAGCAGTATAGCACCGCTTTTGCAGAGCAGCGTCTGCCTGTGTCTGTGGTCTGTTTGTGCTTCCGTCCTTGCCCGTCCCCCAGTTTTAGTAGTAGTAGAAATACAGTCAGCAAATTGCATGTTTTATTTAGCATTGGGCATTTGATAGGGCATTTGATAATAACACAAGTGTGAGCCCTAAACAAGACCACAATGTGAATTTAAACTCGACTTTTTTTCTGTCTTGCATTCACCGTCTCCCAATCCGTCCCTAACTTATTTCAGCACTATTCAAGCCAGGAACGGGTATCCTCAGGATACAGAGTTTGCATACCTACTACAATTTGAACCGGTAAAGACAATTAAAACCGAGTCAATCAGACAGGAACACCATTGTAATTAAGTGTGTCCCGTAACGCCAGCATGAGAGAGATCGAATTTTAAATTTGGCGAGGACATTGTGTTGCACGTAACATTGGGCATTTGATAATAACAGAAGTGTGCGCCCTAAACAAGACCACCATGTGAATTTAAACTCGACTTTTTTCTGTCTTTCATTCACCGTCTCCCAATCCGTCCCTAACTTATTTCGGCATTATTCAAGTCAGGAACGGGTAGGCTATCCTCAGGAGTTTGCATACCTACAATTTGAACCGGTAAAGACAATTAAAACCGACTCAATCAGACAGGAACACCATTGTAATTAAGTGTGTCCCGTAACGCCAGCATGAGAGAGATCGAATTTTAAATTTGGCGACGACATTGTGTTGCACGTAACATTGGGCATTTAAAAAAAACAAAATAAACNTTGGGCATTTGATAATAACACACGCGTGAGCCCTAAACAAGACCGCCAGTCGACAGTGTTTTGTTTTTATTATTCTGCATTCATGCCAGGAACGGATTGTGAACACTTATGACTGCTTCTTTGGAGGCTGGATAACCTGTCACACCACGACGTGTCACAAAAGGCTGTGCACTGCCTTTTCTTTTTTAAAAACACAGCAGTCGTATTGTCACGGGGGTGACAAACTTGGACTAACTGTTATTCTCACTGATTGCAAATGTTTGCAGGTGCCAATGGGAAGAGGGAGAAAGGTATGGAGAGAGAACAGTTTCAATATTAAGAAATGAATGTCACACCACTCACCAATATATTTCGTGATCCACAAACAAAAGTAATGACATTCACAAATATAATTCATACATTTCATGATCCACAAACAAATGTAACAATATTCACAAATATAATTCATGATGCACAAATGAATGTAACCCCATTCACAAATGCCAGCGCAGTTCTATTAATTTGCAAACCGGTCTACATATATTCGCAAACCCTATACATATTTGTGACTTCCATTGTATTTGTGTGTGGATTTTTGAGACTGTCCTGACGGTATATGACACACAAATGTGCTCAGCCAATCACATCAGCCGGCGTTCGAGCGTAAGGTTGAAGACATTGCGCTTCTATTACGCAGAGAAGGCTACTAGTGCGAAGCCACCATAGATCTTTATACACCGATCAGAGGAAATAACCGGAAGTAGAGCCATTACTGAAGTGCTCCCTGACGTAAACTCGTAATTGAAGCGTATGAAGTTCCTGACTTTCACATCATCTTTGTACAAATATGTCTGGATCTGGACTAACGTGTGCCGTAATCGGATGTCACAATAACAGCAGAACGCTAAAAATGTGGAAAAAGAGCGTATGTGCGCTTCATAGTCCACAGTTTAAAGAGGATTGTCCTTGTTGTGTGCCCTACGGTGTACAGCGCTTCCCCGGCCGTGCTGAGGATGAAGACATTCGCAAGATATGGATTAAAAACGTACACCGAAAGGACTTTGCCCCCAAACAAGTATTCAATGGTATGTATTTTTATTTCTAGGTGGTTAGTGTAGTTAAGTAGGCCTATTGTAAGCCAGTGTCTATGTAACATAAACTGGTGGCAACAATTATTTAGCTTGGCTAGCTAACGCTAGTTACGATTATTTAGCATTCTTTCATTAATACCTAAGTTTCCCCAGGAGTGGGAAGAGCACCATGAGCCCCATGGTTATCTGTTCTGTGTGTCATGGTACATTTGTGTGCTTATTTTCGATTATTTGTGTATGTGTGTGTCCTTTGAAATGAAAATGTGACCCTGGCAACTTAGCTAATTCTTTTGTTATGCTAGCGGAGTTTTGGCAAGGCTAGCCAGGTTACACTGACTTTAATAGATTCCCAGATTGACGCTCCCATCTCAGGACGCTCCCATTTCATCTCGGTCCCACTAGCCAGACTATCGGTACCACCGCCATATGACGGAGCCAGTTATCTTGTTGATGTTAGTTTTTTGTTTCTAACCCTAACCCTAACCCTAAACCTAACCCTAACCTTAACCCTAACCCTAAACCTAACCCTAACCCTAAACCTAAACCTAACCCTAAATTGCTTGTATGTGGCAGTATATGATAATACGTGAAATATAATCGGGTGGGACCGCACGTCCGGGAGTGATAGAAACACCTGGGACCGCACGTCCGGGAGCGAACTCAGTTGGGAGTATCAATCCCCTTACCACTTTGATTCGAAGTCAGGCTAGGTTTTGGTAGCACCATGAGCCCCATGGTTATCTGTGCTGTGTGCCATGGTACATTTGTGTGATTATTTACGATTATTTGTGTATGTGTGCCCTTTGAAATGGAAATGTGACCCTGGCAATTTAGCTAATTCTTTTGTTATGCTAGCGGAGTTTTGGCAAAGCTAGCCAGGTCGTGTGACTGACTTCAATAAGTCAGGCTAGGTTTTGGTAGCTTTTGTTTTGTCCATAACCTAGCCCAATTTTATTTTCATCTCATAAATCGACCACCATGTTTGTATTTGTAATAATGTTTGGCATTTTATTGGAAATAAAGTGGCGGGGACAAGCTAGGTTAATCTCAAAAGTGGTAGGCCTATGGACATGTCCCCCAACACCCAGACTGAAAATTACACCCATGTCTGTAACCCTTCCTCAACAAAAGATAATTTTCGCTATCCAACCTCAGTGTACATGTCTTGCTTTGTCCTGTATTTTGTCTAATGTCTGTGAGAATGACTGCAGCCATGGCAAAGATAATTTTCTGTTTCATGTGTAACAGTCAAGCATATTTGTTTTTATCTCATCTTATTCCCACCCTCCTTAGGTGTGTGGAGTATACTTCCCTGACGGCAGACCAACGCAGGAACACCCATATCCCATATTTAATATGGGATATGAATATAGTGTAAGTTTACATGTATATAACAAATAACTTAGTGCTTTTTTTCGTAATTACCTTAACCATATGAAGAGTTCAGATGCAAAACCCCCTAAGTGCCTTTTCAGAAAATAATCTTAATTCATTTTTATTTAATACAAAGCTATCAAAATTGCATATTTTTTAAATTGTATTTATGTAATATAACTTTTTATATGTATTATCAAGTACATGAATGTAAACCAAACCAACAACAGGGTTCTCTAAAAATATAGACGTACAGGTCTTCAGAAATGGAGTTAGGGGGTTTTGCATCTGAACTCTTCATATGTTGTTAAAGTACTTTTGGAGCGATTTGCCTCCAGACGTTAGAGACTCTCCCATCTGCCACTACTTTTTAATCTAGGCTTAAAAAGAAAACACACACACATTTTCTTAACTTAGTTCTTGACTCTTAGTTGTTATGCTTTCTCTCCTTTAGGCACTGCTTTTATGTACCTAAATTGCCTTTCAACACTTGTGTCTTATTATTCCATGCAAGAGTCTACATCTGCTAATTGTAATATAAGGCAATGTGAAGTGAGATTTAAAGTGTTCTGTAGGACAGTGGCGTTGTAATTAACTGTTTTAAAAGCTGTTGGTGTTTTTTGTTCCTTCTTATATTTATTCTCAGAAAGCACTATCATGTGGAAGACCACCCCCGAAGAGGAGATGTCTCCAGCCCCCAACAGAGAGACTTGGATTAATGTTGAGAGGATTATTGTTCAATACGGTGCAGAAACACTTGGTTCAGTTATATGTATATATCAATCATCTTTCAAGAAATCCTTCATCCCCTCAGCTGTGACCATACTGAACAAGATATGAACTGTCCAGCTGCAGCATGAATGTATTGTGTGGTCGTCTTTTTTTTTTTTTTTTGGTCAAGCCTTGTCTAATGTCTGTGAGAATCACTGAAGTCACGCCAAAGACAATTTTCTGTTTCATGGTTGTAACAGACAATAAAGTTTTATCTAATCTCATCATATCAATGAGAATCAGTGCACCTGACAAAGGTATGACATACTGTATACTGTAGGCTTAAGTGCTAAAGGAAAATGAATTAACCTTAGCGGTTTTGAATTGTTTATTTACACAGTTATTAAAATGCATACAGATAGTGAATGTAATATAGTTCAATACTGTGTGCTTACTCGATGGTGTTTTTTATATGTGCTGAACTGAAAAACAACCTAGCTACTTGTGCTCAATACACTAAATGACTCTTGCTGGTGTGTTTTTTACTAGGCAACTTGTTATTAATTACTAATGTTCTTAATGTCATTTCAATGCAGCTCTTTGTGAGAAATCTGGGCAGCCATGGCCTAGTGGTTAGAGAGTTGGTCTTTCAATCTAGGGGTTGCCGGTTCGAATCCCCCACGACCTCTCCCTACACCTCCATCCATGGCTGAAGTGCCCTTGAGCAAGGCACCTAACCCCACATTGCTCCAGGGACTGTAACCAATATCCTGAAAAATAATAGTTGTAAGTCGCTTTGAACAAATGAAAGCGTCAGCTAAGTGAAATGTAATGTAATGTAAAATCTTGCTGTAGTGTGTTGTGGAATAGACACAGGAGCTGACCTGTGGTGTCCAGTCTTAACAGAGAGCTGGTGCCACTGTCACACATTCAATTTAATTAATCATTATCCCCCTTATATTGATTGGGAAATGTTATACTGGCTTTTTTCATTACCTCCTGACTATACCAGACATCATTTTATCATTACCTCTGCCACATAATATGCGATTGTCTGAGTTTTGCAGTCTGTTTGTTCATCGCTGGGTGCACAGCTTGCCACTAAGGGGCGCCAAATCCTTACTTATTGCTGGAGACGCTACCACAAGGAGAGGACGGGAGGTGATGTCTTCTAAAAGGGCTGTGGTTAAGTAGCCTAAGCAATCAGCTGGTGCAACCCACTGTCTTAACACTGCCTCAAAATATCAGTTCTTGCAAGGCACGATTTACATGGTGAAATTAATGACATGTTGAGGCCAACAAGGCTTTATTTTATCAGTTAGAGGGACACTGCAGGAAATGGTCAAAAAGGGTGTGTCACATTAAAAAACTGTTTATTTAACTTGTGAGTGTGCGGCACCTCTCTCCTTCTACAATTGCTTTTTCTGGTTGCCAGCACCTCTGTTTCTGGTGTGCGTTTTGCACCTCCACTCATCAAAAAGGGTACTGCAACTATACTGCTCATTGTAACTGGGTTGCCTATTGCCAAATTTGATGAAAGTATATTTCATGAAAGTTTACTAAATAATAAACTCAGATTTTCTGTTATGGCCCAAGTACAGTCATTTTTGCAGCTAAAAATGGCTATTTCTGGAAATTCAAAATGGCAGACCATGATGGAGGAGATCCCCCTTTGTATGTATGAAAAGTGCAATTTTTCCAGTCATAATGAATACTTAGAATTTGATGGTGGTGGTAAATATTCATGAAAAATGTAACATTAGTGAATGAGTAGCATGAATTCTGGAAATAAACAACTATAAATCTTGCAGTGTCCCTTTAATGACAGGTTTAAAAAAAAAACACACACACACACCTTGCTTTCTGATTAGGCCTAGCCTAGAGAGAGAGTTTCCCCCAGCACCTTAGGCCACCTTGACCTGAAAAGATAAAGATTCCCTGTTGTTAACGTAGGCCTATTTTCTAAAGATAGATATAGATATATATGCATGCCTGTTTTAAATTAACAACCGGTCAAATGCTGGTGAAAATTCAGGTTCTTAATTCATTCGCCAGTTATATTTTCTTTGTTTTGTTTTTACTTTGTTACAGTTTTTGCCTAGGCTACTGCTTAAACACAATAGGCCGATGCTTAAACCAAAGTAGCATATTGTTCAGTTGTTGGTACTATAACTTAAACACATGCTGCTTTACCTTAATCAAAAGTCAAGCATTACACTTTCAGCTGGTATCTTTGCAAAGCACTTGCTCCTTTACGCAACACACACACTCCGGCTGTCTGCACACCATTTTATACACAAGACACTTTGTTCAAAAGTAAATTCTCAGAGTGTCATTGTGAAAACACGTCTGTTAAAAAAACAAAACACACTGGATGTATGACGAGATTTAGACACAGACAATAAAACATATGCACCGTTTTCAACCATTTGATGATCTGGTTATTAGGCCCATGTCCCCCCGCACTGTTGAGTTTCAGCAACTTCTGAATGTGTGCTCTGGGGTTGAGTTTGATGTAGGCCTACAGTACAATGCAAAAAAATACAGTACAATGCAAAAAAAAGTGTTGTGTTCAGGAAGTCTTTCCAACGTTTTACCTGTCAGGGCAATCACTGTGTGTCAAGCAGTACAAAATATCTTGGGCATATTATCGCTGACAAGTTGGAAGATGATGCTGACATGTAGGCCTACAGACAGGGACAAGTGTAGTGTATGCCAAACGTGTTTGTAAGATTTCAAGAAGGTTACACAGGCCTGCACAAATAGTCAAAATGTCATCAACATGTTTTAAACAACCTGGAATTACATTACTCAAAATTTTGAAGCATTTTAACCTTCTTATTGCACGTTCAACATGAATTCGGACATTGGCGAGACGGCGGGTTCTTGTGACTTCATGTTCTGATAGTTGTGTACATCCACGTGTAAGTGCTGGAATAGCCAATGTCACTCCTGGAGGAAGAACATCTCCAATTGTGAATCCCCGGTCTGTCAAAATCTGATCACCAAAAATCAAATGTGACAGAAATCCACAGTTTTTTGTGATAAAAATGTCACTAGCTCTGGCACCAAACAGTTTTGACACAATACATCACAAAACCATTGGGGGGCTATGCAATAGAGGACTTTGTAGGTGTTGTGATGCTTATAGTTGCTGTGTGTTTTTGCTCTTTTCCCCAAGTTCTTCGGTCTTTGGACAAATATTTCAGTGCAATCTATGATGCATGTTGCATTGGGATAGTGTTCAAGAAAACTTGAGGGTCTTACTCTATTCAGAGTGTCTCGAGGGAGCCAAAAAAAAGATTTTCCCTTGGGAAAGTGTTGCTCTCCACATTGCGAACATATCACAGGCTGTAGTTCTGCTGATCCCAAATCTGTGAACATTAAGCCAAGCCGAAGCCTCATTAGGACCAGCAGTAGCTGTTCATGGACTGTTAATTTGAACGTCTTCGACTGTGGAAGAAAGCCAATGATGGTGTTCAAAAGTTGCCAAAAGCTGATGATGTCTAGTCCAATGTAAAATTTTGACACTTTATCATCCATGTCATGAGCTGACAGTGATGGTGTAGGATCTGTTTGTGTGCTTGCATCTTTTGTTGACTTCATCGAACAATAATCATGATCACTACGCTCTGGCCACTGAGTGCCAACATCACATTGGTGTGGAGACAGACTATCCTCCAAGCTATGCCCTACTTCGGTATCAGAATTTGTCACAGGAGGCTCATCACATGGTCTCTCTGTTGGGGGCTGGAGACATCTCCTCTTTGTGGGTGGTCTTCCACATGATGGTGCTTTCTGAGAATAAATATGAGAAGGAACAAAAAACACCAACAGCTTTTAAAACAGTTAATTACAACGCCACTGTCCTACAGAACACTTTAAATGTCACTTCACATTGCATTATATTACAATTAGCAGATGTAGACTCTTGCATGGAATAATAAGACACAAGTGTTGAAAGGCAATTTAGTTACATAAAAGCAGTGCCTTAAGGAGAGAAAGCATAACAACTAAGAGTCAAGAACGAAGTTTTTTTTTTTTTTTAGCCTAGATTAAAAAGTAGTGGCAGATGGGAGAGAGTCTAACGTCTGGAGGCAAATCGCTCCAAAAGTACTTTAACAACATATGGTTAAGGTAATTAAGAAAAAAGCACTGAAGTTATTTGTTAAATACATGTAAACTTACACTATATTCATATCCCATATTATGGGATATGGGTGTTCCTGCGTTGGTCTGCCGTCAGGGAAGTGTACTCCACACACCTAAGGAGGGTGGGATAAGATGCGATAAAAAATATGCTTGACTGTTACACATGAAACAGAAAATTATCTTTGCCATGGCTGCAGTCATTCTCACAGACATTAGACAAAATACAGGACAAAGCAAGACATGTACACTGAGGTTGGATAGCGAAAATTATCTTTTGTTGAGGAAGGGTTACAGACATGGGTGTAATTTTCAGTCTGGGTGTTGGGGGACATGTCCATAGGCCTACCACTTTTGAGATTAACCTAGCTTGTCCCCGCCACTTTATTTCCAATAAAATGCCAAACATTATTACAAATACAAACATGGTGGTCGATTTATGAGATGAAAATAAAATTGGGCTAGGTTATGGACAAAACAAAAGCTACCAAAACCTAGCCTGACTTATTGAAGTCAGTCACACGACCTGGCTAGCTTTGCCAAAACTCCGCTAGCATAACAAAAGAATTAGCTAAATTGCCAGGGTCACATTTCCATTTCAAAGGGCACACATACACAAATAATCGTAAATAATCACACAAATGTACCATGGCACACAGCACAGATAACCATGGGGCTCATGGTGCTACCAAAACCTAGCCTGACTTCTTATTAAAGTCAGTGTAACCTGGCTAGCCTTGCCAAAACTCCGTTAGCATAACAAAAGAATTAGCTAAGTTGCCAGGGTCACATTTTCATTTCAAAGGGCACACACATACACAAATAATCGAAAATAAGCACACAAATGTACCATGACACACAGAACAGATAACCATGGGGCTCATGGTGCTCTTCCCACTCCTGGGGAAACTTAGGTATTAATGAAAGAATGCTAAATAATCGTAACTAGCGTTAGCTAGCCAAGCTAAAGAATTGTTGCCACCAGTTTATGTTACATAGACACTGGCTTACAATAGGCCTACTTAACTACACTAACCACCTAGAAATAAAAATACATACCATTGAATACTTGTTTGGGGGCAAAGTCCTTTCGGTGTACGTTTTTAATCCATATCTTGCGAATGTCTTCATCCTCAGCACGGCCGGGGAAGCGCTGTACACCGTAGGGCACACAACAAGGACAATCCTCTTTAAACTGTGGACTATGAAGCGCACATACGCTCTTTTTTCCACATTTTTAGCGTTCTGCTGTTATTGTGACATCCGATTACGGCACACGTTAGTCCAGATCCAGACATATTTGTACAAAGATGATGTGAAAGTCAGGAACTTCATACGCTTCAATTACGAGTTTACGTCAGGGAGCACTTCAGTAATGGCTCTACTTCCGGTTATTTCCTCTGATCGGTGTATAAAGATCTATGGTGGCTTCGCACTAGTAGCCTTCTCTGCGTAACAGAAGCGCAATGTCTTCAACCTTACGCTCGAACGCCGGCTGATGTGATTGGCTGAGCACATTTGTGTGTCATATACCGTCAGGACAGTCTCAAAAATCCACACACAAATACAATGGAAGTCACAAATATGTATAGGGTTTGCGAATATATGTAGATCGGTTTGCAAATTAATAGAACTGCGCTGGCATTTGTGAATGGGGTTACATTCATTTGTGCATCATGAATTATATTTGTGAATGTTGTTACATTTGTTTGTGGATCATGAAATGTATGAATTATATTTGCGAATGTTATTACATTTGTTTGTGGATCACGAAATATATTGGTGAGTGGTGTGACATTCATTTCTTAATATTGAAACTGTTCTCTCTCCATAGAAAGGTGATTGGGTGTACGGGGTGGGTATGGGCTTTTTGAATGCAGGTGGCAAGATGGCGAGGAGGATCCGGAGGAGGATGAGACGCACAGCTACTGCACGAGAGAAGGGTCGGAGAGACTACCGCGGCCGGGGGGCAGCCTTGGGAGGGGGGTGAGCTGCACGCCGGTATCCGGATGGGGCCAGGAGAAGATGGGGCACGCGTTCGGTCCTTTGGACGACACAAGCAACAGACGACTACGAATGGCGCGGACGGCATATTGCCTGAACGAGGTTTGCGGCCAGAGTCACGAAGAGGTTGCGTTGGAAAGCTGGTGGTGGAGGACGCTCACCACCGAAGTTAAGTGCCACGCCTGGTCACCATAGCCTTCACCTTGAAGCCTCCTCCCCGCTGTGTGCGCTGCCCCTGGCCCGCTCTGTCTGTCACTCACTCACTCTCTCACTCCCGGACCCAGCGAATGCACGATCGGAAAAGACTTTTTGCGCAGCGAGGATGGCCACCCCTACACCATCGTTTTATGTGTGCTGTGTTGGTTGCTGTGCTGCTCACGTGTGCTCCTTTAAATAAGTAGCTTAGTTACTCGTGCTGTGTAGGCCTATTTTATTCACAATTGGTGATGGGAGTTAGCATCCCCCTGTGCGTTATTCATACGAATTCAGAGACTGGAAGCCTGTTTACCCTTCTCCTATCTCCACCAGCTGATCCGCCTCCGCGTGCCCAGACGAGCCAGGTGGCCCCGCCCAACCTGTCGGAGGCTACGATGCGCACGGACCGAGTGAGAGGTTTGAGGTGCTGATCAGAGACATTGGACCATTAAGGACCCCGCGGACAGAGAACTGGTTACACATCCACACACACGCGCACACACACACACACACACATGCCAAAAAAATAGGCCTAAGCAAAAAAAAAAAAAGAATTTCACACTTATCTTAACACTTATCATACTGTCACAGGTGGGGGGTGCGCGTTTGACAGCGGCACCCCCACTTAATACCAACTACCCCGAGGAGCATTGTACACATCAGGAAACACCAAGACAACAAAGTCATTTAATAGGCCTAATTACTTCTATTGTTAAGGCGGCTACAGAGTATAATTTGTTTTCATTATTTCATAATTTTTGTTGGTGGTAAGCCTATATAGGCTACTATATAGGCTATTTTTAATTAGGCTATTTTTAATTAGGCTATTTGAATGATTCAACCAACCGCCCGAATTTAATTAAAATATTTGGCTATAGGCTACTTTCGATTCGATTGTGTGTGCTCTTCTTAAAACCTGATTTTAATATGGCAACCAAGCATAGGCCCTACACATTGTGAGGGACTAAACAAGTGCGTCCAATGCGAATACTCCCTCTTGTGTTGTTGGAGAGAGAGAGAGCTCTTTTGTGTGCGTGTGGGGGTTTAATCACCCCCTCCCCCACAGACAAACATTCACTCCGTCACACAGTTGAAGACTGTAGTTAGTTGACATCTATGTAAGCGCCCCTCCAAGCGTCTGCCTGTGTTTGTGCTTCCGTGCTTGTCCATCCCCCAGTTTTAGTAGTAGTAGAAATACAGTCAGCAAATTGCATGTTTTATTTAGCATTGGGCATTTGATAGGGCATTTGATAATAACACAAGTGTGAGCCCTAAACAAGACCACCATGTGAATTTAAACTCGACTTTTTTCTGTCTTTCATTCACCATCTCCCAATCCAGTTTGCATAGGCCTACCTACAATTAAATAAAATAAAAAAGACGGGTTTTTTTAATTATTATTATTA
The DNA here is from genome assembly GCF_034702125.1 of Engraulis encrasicolus. Classification (NCBI taxonomy): domain Eukaryota; kingdom Metazoa; phylum Chordata; class Actinopteri; order Clupeiformes; family Engraulidae; genus Engraulis; species Engraulis encrasicolus. Next base: position 44,289,411 of record NC_085859.1, on the reverse strand, counting down.
TTATTAGTGCTTGTGGACACTTGTGAACTATGACTCCTTCTTCGGAGGCTGGATAACCTGTCACACCACGAGCTCTTTTGTGTGCGTGTAGGGGTTTAATCACCCCCTCCCCCACAGACAAACATTCATAGCGTCACACAGTTGAAGACTGTAGTCAGTTGAAATTTATGTAAGCACCCCTCCAAGCCGTGTGAGTTTAACAGTTTGCGGCCAAGAGTTTTTTTTTCACGAGCGCGCGCGCACACACACACACACACACACGAGAGATGCAAGGCAGAGTATGGATATTGTTTCAAAAGTTTGAATGTTTATTTGTTGTGATGTTACAAATAGCAATAAAAACATAGATCAATAAAAAGGCGTTCAAAAAATCAAACTATGCCTAAAAATAAATCCTTACAAAGTCTTTTAAGTGTCCAGGTGTAGGCCTAGCCTAGCCTACTTCAATGTCCTTACTCCCGTGTCCATACTGTAAATACCATGGTGCAAAAAGTGGTAGGCCTATGCTTAGGGCTTAAGTGAATTGACCTATTTAAATGTGTTAGGCTATGTCTTGTGAATGTTCCACACATGTCAAACATTGTATTGAAATACAAACAATTATTTCACAGCCAGGTGAGGCAATTCATTGAGTCCATTCTGAAGGGAAACGACGAATCATCGGCAAGCAAAGTCACAGCGCTTCTCAAACGTGAGCTCAATGTCACTGTGTCTGTCAAGACAGTGAGAAAGGCAATCCGGAGCAGCAAATGGACTCATGGGCCAACCAGGTAAGAAATTAACAACAAAATAAATGAATAGCCTAAATAAATAAATTGGCCTAATACACAATGCAGTAGGCCCTATTGGTCAAATATTTACTACTGTAGCCTATTCTTGCAGATTTGTTCCCATGACTCGGGAAAAGAACAAAGACATGCGTCTCCGTCAAGCACAGGCTGTTGGTGAAAAGTTTGACGATGTTCTTTTCACGGATGAGTCAACGGTGTCATTGGAACAGTTTGCGTTGCGATGCTGGAGGAAGAAGGGCTGTCCAGGTGTGAGTAAACATCGGGTGAAGCATCCGTATAAACTGCACGTCTGGGGCGGAATTTCACGGTGTGGTCCGGGCCCACTTGTTATTTTCCACGGTGAGCGATGAATTGAAAGGACATTCCAGCGAGGACTGATACCTATGCAATACGAAATGTTAACATATTTCCCTATCTTGTCTTACAGGTATTATGGACAAACAGTTTTTCGGGGAGCACATTATCCAGAAGACTGTGGGTCCATATTTGCGGGAGGATTTCCTCATGCCAACACACAGGTTTTTCCAAGGTAGGCTATCACGTTTAGTCAATATTAGGCCTATGTTCCATTTTTGTCCTTGCCATGCTGATTAAATTAACTTGAATTGACATTTTTAAACCACCAGACAACGATCCCAAACACACTGCAAAGACAGTCAGAGCCATCATTCAGATGGAAGGGATCAATTGGGTACCGACACCTGCAGAGTAAGTTGGTTATTACAAGTTGACTATAGCGTAAGAAAAAAAAATGCAATTGCGTGGAATTGACTGACATCCCTCCCTGACGTGCACTTTCATCTACATTTTCTTAGATCGCCGGATCTGAACCCAATTGAGTTAGTCTGGGCTGAGATGAAAAATTACATTCGTAAGGAGGCCAAACCAAAGGACAAAGCCGGACTGATAACGGCGATTCGGACATTTTGGACGTCCAAGCTCACACGGGAGCGCTGCAATAGGTAAGCTGTAGGCCAGTGTTTCCCAACCTTTTGTACTGTGGTGTCCCCCAAACCTCTTTGTTGTGCTATGAGTACCCCTAATTCATGTTCTATATCGCTTTCTCTGTCCTGGTGTGACTGCTCCATACATTTGTTATAATAATAACATCTTTCCAAGTACCCCCTTCGCAGACACAGAATAGCCTAAAGACTAATTACAACGCACTACTTCTGTTACAGGTACATTGATCACCTGGATACAGTCATCGACCAAATCATCGATCTAGGTGGTGAGCCCACTGGTAGGTGAAGGGAAACAGCGCACTACTGCACAAACAACAGGCCGAGTCGCAGGAGACACAGCGAAAGGGACGGAACGCAATTCTGGTTAAGCCGGGCAGAAAGGATGTTTTCTGCTGTCTTTATCTGCAGTGTAGCCTACATTAGGCAACTTGTAAAGGCTGCTGTGTAGGCATTGTCTACTAAAACTCTGTAGGCCTACTTGTGAAATAAATTTACACTCTTGCTGAAATTTCAAGTTTAGCCTACGTTTATTTGTTTATACACAGAATTAAAAATCAATACAATAAAAACAATATGAGGTAATAAAAGAGTATGACGTGTGTGCATCCGTTTTTTTGTTCAACATTGTTCAACATTGTCATAAGATGGTGCGGAGAACCAGGTAAAGACCACAAATGCCCAGACGCTAACCAGACATGGATACCAAATTATTTCTATTTATTTATTATATTTTTAGGCTTAAACATATGTTAGCCTACTAAATATTGAAAGAAGGAAAAGAAAAGACAGACACGTCGAGGCTACTGGTCGTAGCCTATTACAGCAAATCGAACATGCGCTTTATGCACACATAGCAATAAAGTAGTAAAAGGAATTCAACTTCGGAGCGCAGTGGGTTTCGTGGGTCCGGGGGGATGGTGATGGCACGTTTGGTGTCTTTCCACCACCCCTGCACGGAGAGTGCATGGATGGAAAGCATATCCATAAAGCATCTGCATTCCTTCTGGAAGAATTAGGCTACAAAGAGCTGCATGGTTACAATTTCAGTAGGCTATTATTTCCATAAAGGAATCGAATAATTGTCATAACAAATGTTGCGGTTTCAGTCAAATAGCTCATATTAAGTGGAGGACGAGTAATATTTCATAAGCATATTTTAGTTCATATATTATGTAATTCATTCTGCAAAAATGAGTATATTTGTGACAACATTAAATTCATTACGGAAGTGTAGGTTAGGTTATCGCCCCAGCTGTTGGCGATGTAAGATAAATAGCCAACGCTTAAACGCTCAAACGCGGCGCTGTAGGTTACTGCAGTAAGGTTTAGGCCCCCTATTGCACTCTCCGTAATTTTTACCAAACGAAAAAAGTATCCACATCCAGAAAACAAGTTTGAAGTTGCAATATTAGACGTTTCAAATCTTGCTATGCGAGAATCGGTATAGGGGCTTGTGGCTACACTCAATTTAGGTCTACACATACAGTAGAGCTTGCACATTAATGGCAATTCATCCGATCATCATTAAAAAAAGAAAAGAAAATTCATTAGGCTATTTATTCTTTTTATGACTCTTCCTACTTCCTGGAGGTGTTCTCACACAATTGAATTAGGCATGTCGTTATCCGCTGAATCGGTGCGTGCTGGTGAATATGAGCATATTGATATGCCGTCAACATCGTCTAAAATATTCCATATGGTAATAAATGTTGCCACAAGTGAGGTTTAGGCACCCTATTGCACTCTCCGTAATGTTTACCAAACGAAAAAAGTATCCACATCCAGAAAACAAGTTTGAAGTTGCAATATTAGACGTTTCAAATCTTGCTATGCGAGAATCGGTATAGGGGCTTGTGGCTACACTCAATTTAGGTCTACACATACAGTAGAGCTTGCACATTAATGGCAATTCATCCGATCATCATTAAAAAAAAGAAAAGAACATTCATTAGGCTATTTATTCTTTTTATGACTCTTCCTACTTCCTGGAGGTGTTCTCACACAATTGAATTAGGCATGTCGTTATCCGCTGAATCGGTGCGTGCTGGTGAATATGAGCATATTAATATGCCGTCAACATCGTCTAAAATATTCCATATGGTAATAAATGTTGCCACATTTGCGCTTCTTCACCACTCTGTGCTATGTTTATCTGATATGAACAAGAGAGAGAGTGAGAGAGAGAAAGAGAGAGAGTGTGTGTGTGTGTATGTGTACAGTATGTGTGCGCGCCCGTGTGTGCGCGTGAGTGAATGTGTATTGAGAGAGAAAGAGAGAGAGAGAGATATCATATATATATATATACAGTTTTTTTAAATCCTTCTGGATTATGGGTTTTTGGGTCATTGATCTCTCAATACAAACCTGAACATGCGCTACCAAGTACAGCAAGCGCTCCCAAGTGCCACCCGGCGGTTGTTTGGGTACACTGCAGCTAGGCCCGGTACGTACCGAGGTGGAGGACGTGGCATTACCTCGGTAAAGGGTGTGCATTGTAGGGGGACCGACTGTACCTTTAAATTGATGTTGTACATTTTTAAAAATTTCGTCGATATTGTAGCGGTGCAAACGACTGTAGTTTTAAGTTATGAGATGGGCTGTCGTTACCTTTCCAAAAATGAATAAAAATCAGTGACCAACACATTAGAAATAACTCATATCAACACAACAAATGTCTTTTCTTATGTTTAGTAGCCTAGTGCACTTTTGCAAAACCCTCTCAATTTGGAACAGCTCACATCAATGTCTGGCTTAGCATTCTTGCGAATGCTGATCTTCTCTGCGCACACTTCATGGTTCCCTCTCTCTTGCTCTCTCGGCTTGTTGCTTCCTGACAGTCTCACCTGCCATTTGAAATTAACTCCATTTTATAGACAGATGTTCACAGGGGGTAACGCTGCTATCTCACTCCGGAGGAGGCAGAGGCAGTCCGTTACGATATAGTATATTTATAAAATAGGCCTAATGATAAAAAAGCAGCCTGAACTAAAATGAAAAATTAATTTTAAAAAAATAGAGGCGCATGCACGCACTTTCTACATGGTTCGATTTTTGTTTTCATTGCATTGTGGTGGTAGGCACACAAGTTTGATAAAATATAAAAATAATAGGCTAATAAAATAGGCAGACTAAACTAAACGTCTGCCCAGTTAAACGAAAGGTCTGCATGGGTTGAACGTAACGTCCTTAGGTATTCTACGAAAAATCCTCAGGTACTGCACGAAACGCCCCATGCCTTCTACGAATGGTCCAACGTTTTGTTCGAATGGTCCCCTCTCAACAATTCATTAGACGAATCGTCTCAAATTCTTCTGCACCTACATAGATGCCCAACCTCATCATGCACACCCTCTAGTGCTCTCTTCCAGAACTGTTTGGGTAGCGCCAGCTGATACACATGCCTGCCTGATCACCCCCTTGCGGTACAGCACCATCTCTCTGCTTCAGCTTATGTCACTGATCTTGACCTCAGGAGGTTCTGAGTGGACTGCTGTGTGACTGAACTTAGTCACTCTCCCTACAAGGCCAACAACTTGACGGAGGTGTGGGTAATCTGCAAGAGCTTCCGCCAATCTGACAGTATCATCCATGGCAGAACATCTTGACCAAAAGAATCGGGGACTGATGGTGCATCAATGGCAAGTAACTCAGCTAAGGTCATTCATGGAGACAACACAGTGACATCGGCATTCAGCAGAGAGCACTTCACAAGAGATGGATGGTTCAGCCACTTTGATGAGGCTAGATTTGATATATTTGCTCAAAAGCAACCAAAGGTCAACCAAAAGCAGAGAGTCCTGACTGAGGACGGAAAAAGCTTGGTAAGCAATGGGAGGTCTTCTGGACTGCAAATCTAACAATTGCAGAAAGTTGTGAATAACTAAGGTAAGCGTACCCATTAAGCCCATGTACCCTTTAAGCCCACTTTCAACTTTGAGGTCAATTTAAAGAAAGGGAAAAGGTGAATTTTGTTGTTCATCACCCTATCCAATTAAAGGGTTTAGTAACTGACAAAATGTTTTTTTATTGCAAACAAATCACATTTTTTATCGTCGAGTTATCCCCGTCCAAGTGAATCCAGTCTAAGGACTACTGACAAGAAGTTGCCTCAAAACTTTGCTGTTTTGGGACATGTCAGAAATCATAGAATTTCAGCTAGTTTAAGTAAAATATTTTGAAAATACTTTCATATTTAGTGAACTAAGAGGTAAATGTAATGATTTGTGTATATATATACATGCAGTGTATTACTAAATTATAGCATTTCCCTTCAAATGGAAAGATGTGTTTTATCAGTGAGCAAACGCTGATATTCTCTTGATACAACCACACACCATCTTTATCTTATTCTACCGTAATGGTTAGGTATGAATTCTAAGCATATTCCAGTTTGTTTGGCATTGGTCTTTAAAGAAATGCATGAAATGTTTTGTGGAGTTGATTATTTCCATAAAATAGCTTTTTGTATAGGCGGGCTTAATGGGTACTAGGTGGGCTTAAATGGTACACCCCATTGAAATGCATGCAAGTTGGCATGCATGCTAATGAAAAATGCCTTTGAGGGACATAAAAAGTAGCCTGACGAGTCAGACGTTTTGGAGAAAACGTCTGAGAACAGTTTAGAAGGAGGGGATTATCTCGGTAGATTTTCTACAGACCAATCAGGGAAAGGGAGAGGACGGGGAGGGGAGGGGAGAGGGGGGGTGCTAATGCTGATGACGTCAAACAGCTGCGCTATGGGGCACCTAAGTCACGCCCTCTACTTCCTGGTTCATGGGGCAGAGGGAGTCAAAAAATGATTACTGGGCTTGAAAATGAGTGATTTTTGGATTTGTGGTGCATAGGTGGAGGTCCAAAGTTTGGATTGGTGTAAAAAAAAACACTCATTTTCAAGCCCAGTAATTATTATGAACCAGGAAGTAGAGGGCGTGACTTAGGTGCCCCATAACATCAGCTAGTCTTCATAGCCCGTACTACAGAGCAATGGCGGCGAACACAAACATCAGCTTAGCTATTCAATCCGTGTTGAGTGATATTCCACATATTCAGCATTTGAAGCAGGCGCAAGAGGACTGCCTAACTGACTTCATCTCTGGCAAAGATGTGGTGGGTTTACTCCCAACGGGATTCGGGAAAAGTCTAATCTATCAACTTGCTCCTTTGGTGGCTAAGGAACTCGCTAGGCTAGGCGGCACCGAGGTAAACCCCATTGTTGTCATCGTTTCACCTCTTTTGGCGTTGATGGAGGATCAGATAAAGGAAGCGGCTAAACTGGGAGTTAGTGCAGCACAGCTTGGTGTGCACGAAGACCAGGCCATCATGGAGGGTCGCTTCAGTTTGGTGTTTGGGAGCCCGGAGTGTTGGATACAAACCAGGAAATGGCGACAAAATGCTATCGTCTGCCGTTTATAAAGATAACATCATCGGTGTCGTCGTGGATGAAGTTCATCTTACATATAAATGGTAAGTGAAATGGTATTGTAAACTGATGGTAAATATGTGTCTAAAACTAACTAGCATGACTTCATGACACTAATTCTTCTCTGCTTCTGTTCTCGTAGGGGCGAGTCATCCAAAGGAGAACAGGCATTCCGAGAGAATTTCGCCAAACTCGGTGAGCTGAGGTCAATTACAAAGGAAGGTGAGTTGAAATTTTCCTCTCGGCATTGTTAAAGCCTATTGTATTAACCAATTTGCTTGGTTGTTTGTTTGGCATAAACTGTGCATGGCTAATTGTAAAGTATCAATCGACTCGTCAGGCTAATATGCAGCAGGTCGGTGTTGTGTTCGCTTGACTAGCAATTCGATTCGTATGCCAGTTGTCAACATTTCTACGAGGAGGTCTGGCTCGTCAGGCCAGTGTTGTGGTGTAACCATTTTTAATGAAACTGCTTGCTGATGTTATGTCGTAAGGGATGGGAGCAGCATTCTATTTATTTCTAGACTTGTCGACTGTTGAACGTGTGGCCACTTCAACATGTCTTGTTAACTCGTGTGAACTCGCGCATTGAAAGTTCCTGACTGTGTATAACCAAAGAAACTCAAGAGAAAGAACAATCTCTTGGCGGGGAATGCATTGGCCACGGTGTAGTACGGGGGCGTTGCCTGAGGACACGAGTGGATGGAAAATTAACTCCCTTGCGCATGGTCATTGGTCAGTGGGTGCGATGGATGCCATTTTCGTACTCCCTTGCACATGGTCAGTGGGGGCGACGCCATGATGGATAATTTGTGGCCAAGTAACGGCAGCTGTTGGTCAGCAGTAATTGCTGGGGGTAATTAAGGACAGCTGACAGACATTCACGCTGTCCTATGACCTGTTCCACAGTGAATAACATTTCCGTACTCCCCTCGCCATCATTTCCTACTACGCTGTTATGACGTGAGTAAGCCCTCTTGTCTCAAGCCTCTTTGGTATAACCATCTCAACGTAACTGGCACAGTCACACGTTGTTAGATGGCCACATCAACATGTCTTGTTAACTCGGGCGATCTCGCGCATTGAACATTCCTGAATGTATAATCACCTCAACGAAACCGGCGAATTCACACGTTGTGTGTGTGTGTGTGTGTGTGTGTGTGTGTGTGTGTGTGTGTGTGTGTGTGTGTGTGTGTGTGTGTGTGTGTGTCACATGGCTCAGTACAGAATATGTAGAACACACAGGCGTGTGCATGTTACCTTCAGTCCCTCCCTAATCTTAATACATCCTATGTATGGCATAATTACATATTTTTGGATTTGATTTTAATGTAGTTTAACTGTCTGTTTTGCAGGTACACCTGTGTTGGCCTTGACTGCGTCCGCAGACATCAAGTCTAGAGATTACATCTCCAGCCTTCTTCGCATGGACGGTGCTCGTCACATTCTTGCCTCCCCCAACAAGACCAACATCCGGCTGGGTTTAAAGAAGGTGCCAAGCAAGGATCTGGACTGCCTTGACTGGGTTGTTGAGCGTTTGAAAGACAAGGGTTCAACCATGCAGCCAATACTGATTTACTGTCAGACTATGACAAAGGTGGGGAAAGTTTTTGCATATTTGAAAGCTGAACTTCAACAACATGCCTGGGTGGACTGTGACCCTGACTGTAGAAGTGAGACCCTGTTGATAGGGATGTTTCACAGTAAGACCCTCCCCCAACACAAGGAAAGAGTGTTGGCCTCACTGGCAGGGGAAGGTAATTGCCGTGTCGTTGTAATCACATGTGGTGTAATGTGTAATGTGGTGTAATGTGGTGGTAATGTATCACATGTGGTGATGTATGGTGTTCCTGGGGACTTAGAGTCAATTGTGCAACAGGTGGGGAGGGCTGGAAGGAATGGACAGTCATCACATGGCATCATTTACAACCCAGGACATAATTACAAAATTGACAAAGAGGTGAAGGAATTGCTTACTCTTGGAAAAACAACATGCATCAGGAAAGCTCTGTACTGCCATTTTGAAGCTGAGCCCTGTGGTGTTGAGCCAGCCCATCATTGTTGCACTTATTGCCAAAGTGTCTGCTCTTGTTCACCGGGCACATGCACAGAGCCCACCCCAGAATATGAACAGTCTCCCGGCAAGCCAACGAACCCGAGATCAAGGCACGTGACTGCAGAGGACAAGTACTTGATTGTTGACATGCTGAATGGATACAGAGACAGCCTAATAAGCCCATCTGCTCACCTCTTCAACTCACCTGAAGCTTGCACTGGATTTAGTCAACAACTAGAAGTGGACTCTGTGTTGAACCACTGTCAGTATATATTTGACCTGCCATACATAATTGCCAACATTCCTGTTTTCAAAATGGAACATGCAAGAGAGATTTTACAGATTGTAAGTGATGTGTTCGGAGATGTGGATATGGATCAGCTTGATGCTGAGTCTGATGCTGGTGCAGTAGGGGGACAAACTGTCCCAGATTTGTATTACTCTGGCTACTATGACAAAGCTGATGATGATTATGATTCTCTCAGGAGCAATGTTACGAGCTCTGAGTCCGACTATTAATACTTGTGCAGGTTTCTTATTGTACCTTTTTTAAAATTAGTAATTATTGTTGTATATATTCTAACACATCAACCTTTGTTTATAATAAAAATCTTGGCATTTGGAAAACTTGGGTTTTATAGGATGTTTTATTTCACAACAAGATGGGTTTAAAAACCATGGGTCTTTCAGTGACGTGTACTGTAAACAGTAGACATGCAATGTTGGGATGTCAGTATGTTCTATTTAAATACAGCACTGTAAGTACACAGCATAATGGAATAGAAGGACTGTCATACACAGTAAAATGCAAAATCTGAGAGTGCAGTACAACAAACAATGCCTATCATGAAAAATTGGCTATTGTAGTGCAAGAGATAATATTGGCATTGATGGTGAATAAAGACTATTAAATGTGGTAAAAGCCACATGACAAAGCACACTGCACAGCCAGTGTATGGGGTTGTTTTAACAAGGAAAATGTAAGCAGTCGGTTGCACTGCCATGTCATAGCCATGGTCAGACCAGTATCTGACCACCGCAATTACAACGAAAAATTACTAACTGGAGTGTGATCTGTTAACGGATTTGGTTTTGAAAATACAGAGGCTCTTCAAAAGGCTGTTTCCAGGGTATTGACTGAAAGAGTATTGTTGCTGTCAGTCATCCATTTAAAACAATTGAATCTTAATCATTTTAGTTGGTTTTAGATAATGTACAATATGATCTATTGTCATGGCTACTGACCAAAAGTACTGATTTGTATTAAAGAATAAAAAAACATTTAAAAGTTACAAGGTTTCTGCTGGACAGTGACAATATAATAGAATAAGTAACACCCAGTAAAAAGTACGTCAGTTTCTCAAAGAAGACAATTAACAAAACGCACAAAAAGATAAATCACAGTCCCTAGGTAGATGATTAGGTAAACATTACACAGTGCAAAAGATGTCAAAGTGCAGGTGAGATTAGGACAAGTATGAAGTGGAATACTGAAGTACACATATGAATGAATTATACTGCTACACCTCTCCAGTCTTTGAGCTTTCCATTCATCCATTTGTAAAGAGCATCCCAGTCCATTTTTGACTTTGTCCCATTTGGGGGACAAACTGGCATTTAGCTGGACGGATAGGAGGAATGTGCTGTACGCATACTGTGTATGTCCATAAGCTTTATAGATTAGTAGAGCGTCCTTGTAAAGGCGAATCAATCTCTCTCCATCTCCCTCTTTCACAGCGTCCAGCATGTTCATGAGTAGAAAGCCAAAGGACAACCGGGCCTGTGAATGCTGCCGTTTGCAGTCCCTGAGGCTTGTTGAAGCGGGCTGAGCAGGTGTCACGGGTGCCACAAGATGGTGAATCTTCTGTTCATGTGTCTCTCTGCTCTTTTTGTTGACATAAACCCTTGGGCATCCAGGTTGACGGCACGGAAGTCTCTCCTTAGCAGACCCTTGGGCGGCATCTGTCACTGCAGCTGGCTTGATGAAGGTGTGGGAGGACGTGTCCACAACCTCTGCCACTGAGTCATGGAGCCAGGTCCTTTTCTCCTCCTCTGTGCCCTCTCGGATCTGGTCTGGCACAACTCCAGCGGTTGCTGTGATGACATGTTGGAATATAGAACACAACATAGGATAGATGTCTTTAGTACATTGTAGCAGTGAGAGGCATGCTCGGCTTTTCATAGAACTGTTGGGTGCGCGTAAAAAGGTGTGCACATTTAGGATGGAAAAACTGTGCTTGCATGCGAAGTCTCATTATCTTAACCATTATGTCCCCAAGCAGATGCATTGCAGCCCTTAGGCCTCATCAGTGTGTCACACTGATGACGCACTGAAACGCATTAGCTTGTGGACATTGTGGTTTAAAAAATAAATAATGAGACAATTGTATGCAATTGTGGTTTTCTCCATTCTAAGTTTAGTACATTGTAACGAATGGGCAGTCTGGAGTAAAACCTTATTCCAAACCACATTGTTTTTACCTGTCAAATTCCCCCTAGGTTGGTTGAATGATCACCCGGTGGATTTGGACTTCTGCTGACTAGCTAGAAATGTAAAACCCACAATAGTATATGCCTTGTGTAGCCTCACAAGCCATAGGCTTCTTTAAGCAAATATGTCTTTCCATCTGACTTGTCATGTACATAACAGAATAATGATGATGATGATGATAATAATAATAAAGGACTGGGCTAATCAGTGGAAGACAAGTACCAAATCACTGCATTGCTGTAGCAATGACGAAGGAAGGGCAAAGACTGTGGAAAGTCTCGTCAAGTCAGGTTTACTTTATCACACACACACACACACACACACACACACACACACACACACACACACACACACACACACACACACACACACACACACGACTGTAAGCTGGCAAAACAGTTTCATTTCAGACATATCACAGTAGCCAAACTGGCAGTATAATATACATGATTATTATCTTATCTATATATATGGAATGCATAACAGGCCGTCATACACACAAGTTCATGCTTAACGTTGCTTTTCTTACCTCAGTCTCACTGACTCGTACGGGAGGTAAGCCAGTTCGAGATTTCTTTAGCTGTCGTGGGGTTTTAGATGGAGTTGGCTCCCGTTGTCGTTTGTCGACGGCGGCAGAGCCACCTTCATCTGTCTCCACCGCAGTCTCCTGGTCCTTCCACCTCTGCAGCACCGTAGAATCTTGCAGTAGCCGTGTTAAAACTGTGCAACATTTCCGGCAGACGCGAGATGACCGCTGCGGGGTTTCGTTTAAAGCCAAGCCAAGTTTTAACAATTGCGATGCCACGTTCAAGTCCTTGTTTTCGAATATAAACTTGCTGTTACTGATCACTCCACCAATCCTCAGGTTTGTCAGGCAAAGCCTGCAGCAATCATTCACAGCCATTTTTGTTGACCTGACGAATGGTGAATCGTGTTTTACTCCTCTTTCTTCGTCGTCGTCTTCTGTGGGGGATGGTGTGTTTACTACGGTCGAACGCACTTAACTTCCTGCTATGCACTCGGCGCACAAAGCATACGTCATGACAACCTGCAGCGATTGGATGAGAGCAGGTCCAATCGTTTCAAACTACAGCTAGGCTCCTAACTCCCGCCCCTTAATCGTTTGAAATCAATATTTCAATACGAATGGAAAGAAGTATTAAAGTCTGGCTTCTCGCCAGGCTAGTGCCGAGAGCCCTAAGTAACAGATTAAGATAGACATTACAATTTTGGTGACAGTAAGGTTATAGGCAGCGGTGTCGAACAGGGGGGGAAAACCCTGACTCATTCTTAGGGCCCAGACCACCTGGGGGGCCCACCGGGGGCCCTCCAATGGAAAATATTTTTCTTCTTTTGTTTTTTTAAAACATTATTTTAAAAATAATGTCAATACATGTTGGTAATTCATGTAATTCCAATGTTCTCTGGAAATAGGCCTACATCTGTTGAATTGGATACACTAGCCTGCAAATAGGATATATTCTATATCAGACACCCCCATTATCACGCTTTGGTTTAGTCCGCCCGCTCGCAGACTTTTGATTGTACAATATGCAAAATCAACACTCACTCACTTCATTATTAGGCAGTAAACGCAGCAGCCGGTTAGCAATGAAAGACGTCTAAAACACCAGGCTTTCACAAAAAGAATAGAAAGGCAAGAGAGACAGGGGAAACAAAATGAAGGAAAGCAACTGCAGCTGATTTCTTGCAAGAAAGGTGAGCCCAAATGTCAAAATTGCAGCCTACACAATAGGATAACTGGTTATCCCATTGAAGATTCAAGATTCAAGATTAGTTTATTACGTCTTATTATAGGTTTGAAGCCTATAAAGAGTACAAATTGTTGTGTTTTTCTTGTGTCCTCAAAAAGATTTTAAAAAATAAATATAAAAAAGAGGGGGGTGGGGGGTGGAAAAAGTGCAAAGAAAGTGCCTTGTTGTCTTCAGCATGAATTCAGTAATCTTATTGCTTGGTGGAAGAAACTACTTTGGAGTCTGGTAGTATGAGATTTCAGGCTTCTGTACCGTTTCCCAGATGGTAACATAGTAAACAGTCCATGGTTGGGGTGACTAGGATCAGCCAAGATTTTCTTTGCCTTCCTGATGCTCCTTCCCTCAAATAGCTCCAGTATGGAGGGTAAGTCACAGCCGCATATATTCTGAGCTGTACGCACAACCCTCTGAAGAGCTCTCCTGTTGGCTTGAGAGCAGTTCCCATACCATGCAGTAATGGTCCCCGTCAGAATGAAAGCCCATTGGGAAACTCCAACTCCCATTGTCATTGTGACACAGCACTCCACAGCACACAAGTGAACACTGCACACTGCACACAACGAAATTGCATTTATGCCTCACCCGTGCAAGGGGGCAGCCCTCAGTGGCGCCCCATGGGGAGCAGTGCGGTGGGACGGTACCATGCTCAGGGTACCTCAGTCATGGAGGAGGATGGGGGAGAGCACTGGTTGATTACTCCCCCCACCAACCTGGCGGGTCGGGAGTCGAACTGGCAACCTCTGGGATGCAAGTCTGACGCCCTAACCGCTCACCCATGACTGCCCAAGAATGCTCTCAATGGTGCCTCTGTAAAACGACCTCAGGATCTTGGGTCTCATCCCAAACTTTCTCAATCGTCTGAGGTGGTACAGACGTTGCTGGCTTTTTTTAACAATGCGCTGTGTGTGACTGTCCCAGGTGAGGTCCTCTGAGATGGTAACGCCAAGGAATTTAAAGTCTCTCACCCTCTCCACTGTCTCACCGTTGATGTTAATGGTTTCAAACTGGTGTTCTTTCCTCCTGAAGTCAACTATTAATTATTTTGTCTTGGACACATTCAGAGACAAGGTGTTACACCACTCCATGAGGTTGTTTATTTCTTCCCTGTAGGCTGTTTCATCATTGTTTGAGATTAAACCGATAACAGTGGTATCATCTGCAAACTTGATGATGGTGTTGTTGTTGTGTATAGCCACACAGTCATGCGTATATAGAGAGTAGAGGAGAGGGCTCAGAACGCAACCTTGCGGAGCTCCCGTGCTGATGGTCAAGGAGGATGATGTGATGGAGCCCATTCTCACCACCTGTTTCCGTGCTGAGAGGAAGTCTAGTATCCAGCTGCAAAGGCCACTGTGAATTCCTAGACTCCGGAGTTTGTCGTCGAGTATGCTGGGCACAATGGTGTTAAAGGCTGAACTATAGTCCACAAACAGCATCCTTACATAGGTGTCTTTTTTCTCCAGGTGTGTTAGGGAGGTGTGCAGTGCGCTGGTGATGGCATCATCAGTTGATCTGTTCTGTCTGTAGGCAAACTGGTGACAGTCAAGCGTAGGTGGAATCATTTCGCAGATGATGTTCTTCACAAGCCTTTCAAAACATTTACTCACGATGGGGGTGAGGGCTACAGGTCGCCAATCGTTCAAGCTGGTGATTTGTTTTTTCTTAGGCACTGGAACAATGATAGATGACTTAAAGCTGCTTGGCACCACACACATGGACAGGGAGAAGTTGAAGATGTCTGTAAACACACCAGCCAGTTGCTCTGAACACACTTTGATTACACGGCCTGGAATCCCATCAGGTCCTGCTGCTTTCCGAATGTTGACTTGTTTGAAGGATTTCTGCACATCAGACACTGTGAGCATTAGGCCTGGGTCAGAGAAGTGAGAAAAGGAGGGGGCTCTTACTGGAGGTTTGGTGTTGACCTCAAAACGTGTATAGAACTGGTTCAGCTCGTCTGCAAGTGAGGGATGAGAGACTTGGATGTTGGACTTTTTCCCCTTCAGATCTGAAATCATGTGCAGTCCCTGCCACATATTTCTTGAGTCATTCCCTTCCAGCTGTTCCTCAATCTTATGCCTATATTCTCTTTTTGCTGCTTTGATTGTTTTTCGCAGGTCATATCTGGCTTTTTTCTCCAGCTCTTTGTTTCCAGAGGCAAATGCACTATCCCGGGCTCTTAGAGCAGATTTAACGTCGTTATTTATCCATGGTTTTTGATTTGGATACATTTTGACAGTTTTTGATGGAACAATGTCTTCAACACACTTCTGAATGAATCCAGTGACTGTCTCTGTGTATTCATTTATATCCCCATTAGATGCTTCACGGAACATGTCCCAATCAGTGCATTCAAAGCAGCCTTGCTGATTCATCAGACCAGCAGCTAACTGTTTTGACAGTGGGTGGGCTCTGTTTTAGTTTCTGCTTGTAAGCTAGAAGGAACAGGATTGAGGAATGATCCGATTTGCCAAACGGTGCGCGGAGGAGGGGCTTGTACCCATCGCGGAAGGGAGTATAGCAGTGGTCTAATATGCTATTTCCACGTGTGTTTACATCTATATGCTGGAAGTATTTGGGCAGTATCTTTCTCAGAGAAGCGTGGTTAAAGTCGCCTGCAACGATAAAGGCAGCCTCTGGATGTAAGTTCTCAATTTTGCTGATAGTTGCGTACAGTTCTTTTAGCGCGAGCTTTGCATCCGCTTGCGGTGGAATGTATACTGCGGTTGCTACAACAGCTGTAACAGCTGTGAATTCTCTTGGTAACCAGAATGAATTCGTGTGGCCTTCTGTGATAGCCGAAGTCAAATGAAATCAATGTTGGCTATCATTGTGATAGAACCCATATTTGTCTTTGATATAGCCTATTCATAACAAGTGTCCCAAAAGACCAACATGGGTCGATGTTGGTTCAAATATCCAAATGATAGCAAAGCTATTTGTAAAATGAATCCCACTCAATTTCAGAAAATGTCACGAACGTGAAGATGCCCCCTGTCGCAGCAGGTGCAAATGGTGTGAACTTGAGAGAAGGTGAGCCTATTTTAGCTAATATCCTAGTCTTGAAGAAAAGCAGTTTCTCAACCGGGTGCAATGCTGCCCGCCCTGGTCATCAAATTTGCAGATTGATTCTCGTAACGATATGAATATTAATCGACGTCATGTTCATCAGTTGCCAATGTCAAGGTGGCGGTGCGAACAGCTGTCAGTCTTGAACCTTCATTCTGCTTTTATTTTGCGGTCTCAACACTCTCAATAGGAAAGCTCTGGTTACTTGGCCATGTCTCTGACCATATAGCTGTTATAGCTGAAGTGTGGTAGAATAATGACGAGATTTTGATGCAGTAGCCTAATAAATAATGATTTCAAAGAAATAAATATAGCCTAACTTCGGGGTGCCCTGACTAAAAGGTTGAGAATAACGACATCAAATCCAAACAGCGATAGCCTACTTTTGTTCTATTTACTTTGCTTTACAGCAGGTTTTAAGCGACATTTTGAAGTCAGCTTCTGCCAGTAGCCTAGGCTAAATCACAGCTGATTCTCTGTTCCTTGCTCTCCCAAACACTGATATGGGCAAACGTGACGTGCGTGTGGGGCAGTGCAAGTGAACGAATGTGTGCGCGAGCGCATGTGTTTCTGTTCATCGATGCACATTGAAGAAAGATCAGTTCAACATACCAATGTCTCATGTGTCCATAGTAGGCCTGGGCGATATGGACAAAAATGTATATCACGATATGGATTATTTTATATCACGATAGCGATGTGTATCACTTCATCTTTCACAAATCTTTCATCGCCTGTTTTCACCAGTCATCTCGTTTCCCAATGTGAGAGTCCCACGAACCAAGAACACCACAGATGCGCAAATTGCGGCCATAAACAGCAAGGTTCACGTTAGCCAACTGTGGCCGGACATTGGCATGAATGACCGGCAAAATAAAATGTGACTGGACAAAATGTCTGAAAAAAATGACTGTAATTAGTCAGTAAATTATATTAGCGCATTTTAAATAGGCCTACTTAATGTTACAAAATACCAGTAGGCCTAATATGAAACTGAACAAAGCTGAAAATATTTGTGAATAGCCTATGTAAGAACTTGTTATAAACAGCAGCACGCAATAGCCTATTGCTTGCTCTCGTCCCCACCAGCGTTGTCCCCAACCACGTTATGCTTCCCAATAATCACTTGACTCACGCTGGTTGCTGTCGAGGAACAATTCTGTTTGTTGTATTTTTACCAATATATCAGTGAACACAACAAAGGGCATTGCATTTGCAAAACCGTTTCATGCCCAGAAGTCAAACCTAACTGTTTGGGACTCAATGGCATGCGCAGCATCATAGCATCGAGTCACTTTAACTTTTAGCCTACCTCTGCTGAAAAATGGTGGTGGATTTCCAAGTAGGCTACAGAGGGTCAAGTTAAACATTTCAGAGAATGATGTGCTCACGAGAAGTCCCAGTGAAAGTGCACGAAGGGCTTTATAACTGTTTTCATCACCGGCCAAAATGTGTAGCCCATAGTGCGTCGTACGGAACGTGTCAATTCCATTACTTTTGAGATCCATTGCAAAGCAGAAGAGGTTGTGTAGTTCTAGGAGAGATGCGCTTCACAGAAGCGCAAGGGGGAGGGCGGCTCGGAGGGGAAGTCTCGTGCTCAGAATCTACAAAACAGCGGAGGTAGGAATGCCAAACTTCACCGCAGCATCTAGTTGGCTCATTTTTGGTAAGTTGTCCAACGCCTTTTTCCAGCCATGATTCGCACGCTTGCTGCCCGGTGCTCGTCACGTTAGCTGGCAAGGCAGTGGCAAAGACACTTTTCCGATGGACAAGTTTTCTTTTCCTGTACCACCTAAAGAATATATCTTTGATTCTATACCATCTGGTATCAGGTTTCTTCTTGACACCTGTCCGAAAGGTCTTTGTCAGTCTCCGCCAGACTTTAATCCCTCTTCTCTCTTTATTGATGGTAAGCTGTTTATCAGCAATGAGTTCTCTAACAAAAAAATAAGATCTATCCTGTTGACACATAGTAGTTCCACCCCTGCTTGTGTTAGTTACTGGAATAATAATTTTGAAAATATCGATTGGTTAAGATTTTGGTCACTCAGGAAACAATTTATGATCACAAATAAAGTGGCTGAAGTCTCTTTCAAGATTATACATAGGTGTTACCCTTGTAACCATAGGCTGTCAATATTCTCCCCCATTTCTCCTGATTGCTCTTTCTTTCTCACCCTGAAACTGTGGAACATTTATTTTGGAGCTGTAACTACTCAAAAGTGTTCTGGTTCTTTTTTGCTGACTTTATTAATGAATGTATCGACAAGGACTTTACTCTGACCATGGAGGTCATGTATTTTGGTGCTCCAGAGGACACAAACACTATCACAAAACGGGACTATCTTATGAATCTATTTCTATTTTTGGCTAAATTTTTTATTCACAAATGTAAAGTTCAAAAATGAAAACCTTTACTTTTCATTTTAAAGAAGGATTTAAAACAGTATTTATCTTCAATTGATCACTCAATGTGCCCTAATGCAATTAATACACATTTAAAATGTGCGATGTATAACATCCGTAATCATCTCTAGTTTATTTTTGTGTATGTTATGTTTGTGTGTCTTTATACTTCCACAACATTTAATGAAAATCCTACTACATTTAGGTTGTGGATGTATAGCTGTTATATGTAAACGTGAATCTATTTTTTGTATCAGATCCTTTTCTCAATAAAAAAAAATAAAAGAGACACTTTTCCGGGTACTGCACTCTAGGGGGCGCCAACCGAGGAGTGACTGCAGACTCAAAGAGTCAAACAGACTGAATAGGCTGCGTGCGCTCTCTCGACAGCATACGACTAGAAATAAATCATAGGAGTAAAACAATAAAATAGCCTAGTTTGGCCCACAAGTAGTTTTAAAATTATTTTTTTGCACATGTTTACAATCATAAAATGGCTATATTATGAGGTGAAATTATATTAAAATGTGTATTAGCTGTAATAATGAAAATATTTTTTTATCACGATATAAACGATAGAGGAGAAAGGTCACGATAGACACGTTTCTCTCGTCCTCACGATATGTCTCGTCATATCGCCCAGCCCTAGTCCATAGTGCACGAAATAGTAGGCTAAAAGCATTGAGAAGAGAGATTTAGGCCTACCAGTCTCTCTCCTCCCCCTCACACCATAGTGATGAAGTGATTAAAAGTCATCCCTATGAATATGATAGCCTACTTTTCATAACTGGTAATGTGAAAGATTAAGGCAAGGCAAGGCAAGGAAAGTTTATTTATATAGCGCATTTCATACACAGGTGCAACTCAATGTGCTTCACAAAGTTAACAAATGTAAATGAAAGGAAACAGGGAAGAAAGAAGGAAATGAATTAGAGTCAAAAAACATTTAAAACATTAAGATAAAACATAAGGTAAAAATAATAATAAAATAAAACATAAATAAACATAAAAATAAAAATAATAATTATAGTCTTCAGAATTTAACTGTTCGACGACAGAGGAGTCTGGTCTCCTTTTTTCCGTTTACCTGATAGAGTCTAGAATTGTCAGGGTTTTGTCTTCTCTTATTTTACCGTCTTTTCATTCAATCTTCAGAATTTAACTGTTCGACGACAGAGGAGTCTGGCCTCCTTTTTTTACGCAGTCTTCAGAATTTAACTTATTTTACCGTCTTTTCATTCAATAATTTAAGCTAGGGGAAAGCATCTGAGAACAGCTTTGTCTTGAGTCTAGATTTAAAGCTATCAATAGTGGGTGCATTTTTCGCATTCTTTGAAGCATAGAAGCTAAAGGCTGCCTCTCCACACTTTGTTTTGACTTTTGGGATCACCAGCAAATTCTTCTCCGTTGACCTTAGTGATCTGGTCGGTGCATACAGCTGAAACATATCCAGTAGATATGTGGGTCCCATTCCATTTAATGATTTAAACACAAGTAGCATTGCCTTAAAATCAATTCTGTAGCTTACTGGGAGCCAATGCAGCGATCTTAAAATTGGAGTAATGTGGTCAAACTTCCTTGTCTTTGTAAGAACCCTTGCAGCTGCATTTTGTACCAGTTGAAGCTGTTTAATGGTCTTATTGGGGAGGCCAGTAAAAAGACTGTTACAGTAATCAACTTTACTAGAAATGAAGGCATGTGTAGACATAAGGCCCCTACATTTAGAGACATTTTTTATGTGATAAAATGCAGACTTAGTAATAGCTTTCATGTGACTGTTGAAATTTAGGTCACTGTCAATGAGGACCCCAAGATTTTTAACTGTTTCCCTTGGTTTCAGTCCCTTCGTTTCAAGGATAGTAGCAATCTTTTGTCTCTCCTCTCTTTTCCCAAATATAATTACTTCAGTTTTTTCTGTGTTCAGCTGGAGGAAATTGTGAGACATCCATTTGTTAATTTGGTCCATGCAATGATAGAGTGATTCAAGGGGGGTGTAGTCATTGGGGGACATAGATAAGTAGAGCTGGGTATCATCCGCATAGCTATGGTAATTTATGGAGTTATTCTCGATAATGTGTCCCAGTGGCAACATATACAGATTGAACAGTAGTGGTCCCAGAATGGAGCCCTGGGGGACCCCACAATCCAGAGACATCGGTGATGAAGTATGTCTTCCAATGGCGACAAAAAAAACGTCTTTGTTGTAAGTACGATTTTAACCAGTCGATCACTATGCCTGTAAAGCCAACCCAGTGTTCCAGTCTATGTAGTAGTATAGAATGATTAACTGTATCGAAAGCTGCACTTAAATCGAGTAGCACCCAGACAGATGATTTGCCAGCATCAGAATTCAATCTTATGTCATTCATAACTTTAATAAGAGCTGTTTCAGTGCTGTGGTAGGCACGGAAACCTGATTGAAACTTATCAAAATAGCTATTAGACATTAGAAAAACAATTTTTTCTATTATTTTACCCATGAATGGTAGATTGGATATGGGCCTATAGTTGTTTAGTACCAGTGCATCCAGGTTGTTCTTTTTCAGTAAGGGTTTCACAACTGCTTCTTTCAGACAGCCTGGGAATATGCCTGTTTGTAGTGAGGTGTTGATGATCTGAAGTACATCTGGTGATATTAGATGTAAGATGGATTTGAAGAAGGCTGTTGGTAGAATATCTAAGTCAGATGTAGAGGAGCTAAGACTTTGTACCGTTCTATTAAGAATGTCCACATCAACTAAATGAAAATTTCTCATGAGGTTAGGATTTAACTTCACCGTAGCAAGTTGGTCCGAATCTTGGGTCGGTTGCACATGTGTGAGTATGTTTGTACGTATTTTTTCAATCTTTCCTTTGAAAAAGGATGCAAACTCATTGCATTTGCTGACTGAGAGGGCATTTGATTTGGGGGCCTTGCTAGCTTTTCCACAGTGCCAAACAGGACGCGTGCATTATTAATATCTCTGTTAATTATGTCAGAGAAAAAAGATTGTCTAGCTTTAGCAATTTCTTGGTTGTATTTCGAGAGTGTGTGTTTATAGATTTGGTAGTGGACTTCAAGTTTGGATTTACGCCACTGTCTTTCAGCCCTCCTGCATTCTTGCTTTAGCAATATAACTGTGGGATTCATTCTCCAAGGTGCTTTTTTATGTCCCACTGTTTTGATTTTTTCGGGGGCAATAACATCCATAATATGGGTCATCCTTGCATTAAAATTAACCATGAGATCATCAGCATTCTCTGAAGTTTGACTTTGGATCTCTGAAAGTGCTTGCTGAAAGAGTGAGGCTGTCTCACAGTTGATTATACGTTTTTTGACTGTAACAGATTCCCTTTGAACATGAGGGTACATAGAAACATCAGGAAAAAATACAGTAATGGTCAGAAAAGCCATAGTCTTTGACACTAGCACAAGCATTGAGGCCTTTTGTTATTATTAGGTCTAGAGTGTGACCTTGGTTGTGTGTTGGTCCTGTTACATGCTGTGTAAGGCTAAAAATGTCAATAAGACTTAAAAATTCCTTAGCATAGACATTCTCTAAGTCGTTGACGTGGAAATTGAATTCGCCTGATATAAACAAGCTTTCATAGTCCACACAAACATTCGACAACAGCTCACCAAATTCCTCTAAGAAGAGTGGTGCAGAAAGTCTTGGAGGTCTGTAGATAGTTAATAACAGTATGTCAGAAGAACATTTTAGAACTGCAGCTAAGTATTCAAAAGATGAAAATTCACCTAGTGCTGTCTTTTGACATTGAAACAGTGCCTTGAAAATAATTGCTATCCCCCCTCCATGTTTATTCTGCCTTTCTGTACTAATGAAATGAAAGTGTGGCGGAGTTGCTTCTATAAGTGTGATAGAACTAGTGCACTGTTTCCCATAAATTGAGGAAACTATGGCGGCCCGCCATAGTTTAAATGTGGCCGCCATAGTTTACGAAAATGTAAATGTAACTGTAACTGTAACTTTTTTTTTTTTTTTTTTTTAAACGATTTCCGTTTTTGTTAAAAACGATTTGAATTACGATTTCCATCGCATTTTCCTCCTGGAGTAAATACATCCTATAGAGAAAACCACAAGTGTTTGAAAGACAGAGGGATCAAAAGCCTAGTCAAGTTGTTGTAGTTAACTTGGCTTTGGGAGCAATATAAAAAACCTTCAGAGAAGGGACAATTGGGATGAGTTTACTAATAGACAGGTCATCAGCTGGAAAAATTAGGCCTTTCGTCCTACCGCACTTTTCTCTGTGCATTACTGACCAGAAGCCCTATTGGAAGAAATTAAAACATGGGGCCACGTCAATTTTTGCTCAGAATTCAATATGGCCGCCATTTTCCAAAATGACTTGTTTTCATGCATTATTACATTGTACTATAAGGTGATATTCATGAAAGATTAACTACTTTCAGCACTATTCTGTCCTATTTCCTTACATATATGTTTACAAAGGTTGACTAAACTAAAACAAATGAAAATAAAGTTGGCCACCTTGCAATATCCAAAGGAAAGTGCTGAAAATAATGATTGAAATGCACATACAGAGTCTATGGCTGGGAAAATTAGGCCTATTGCACAGTGGATTACAGACCAGAAGGCCTATTGAAAAAGATTAAAACGTGGGGCCATCTATGTCCTCCAAAATTCAAAATGTTCTCTGTTTTTCAGAATGACAGACTTTCACACATTTTACTCAATACTGTAAGGCCATAATTATCAATAAAGATTACATATTTTTCAGTTAAATTGTCCTATCTCCTTACAGACGTGAGTATAAAGGTTGTCTAGAAAAAGGCATGAATATATATATCTTGCCACTTTGAAATATCCAAAGGAATGTTGTCAAATGATTGAATTTCACACACAGTGGACTGCTGAAAAAAGGCATATGTCCTGCCAAACTGTGTGTGTGTGTGTGTGTGTGTGTGTGTGTGTGTGTGTGTGTGTGTGTGTGTGTGTGTGTGTGTGTGTGAGTGAGTTTGTGTGTGTGTGTGTGTGGTGTGTTGTGTGTGTGTGTGTGTGTGTGTGTGTGTGTGTGTGTGTGTGTGTGTGTGTGTGTGTGTGTGTGTGTGTGTGTGTGTGTGTGTGTGTGCATGCGTTTGTGTGTGTATGTGTGTGTGCTTGAGTGCACTTTTCTCAAGTGTGTGTGGCCAGTGTGCTTCTTTACATACACTGACATAGACACAGTAGACCGGATGTGTGTGTGTTGGGAGGGGGTAAGGTGGGGGGGGTAGTGTGGACCGAAAGATGCGGAGGAGCGGGGGATGAATGAGGGGGCAGAGTGGGGGGTGAGGGGGAATGAGTCGAGTTGAATTAGGGGGTGGGGGGCAGAATAGTGTGGGGGGGGCATGAGTGAGGTGGTGGGGGGGGGGGAATAGTGTGGGAGGGATTCAGAGGGGCAGATTAGTGTGTGTGTGTGTGTGGGGGGGGGGGGGGGGGGGGGGGGTGGGTGGGGGGGGGGCGGGGCAGCGGTTGGGGGGGGGGGGGGGAGGGGGGGGGGGGGGGGGGGGGGGGGGGGGGGCGGTGGGGGGGGGGGGGGGGGGGGGGGGGGGGGGGGGGGGGGTTGGGGGGGTGGGGGGGGGGGTAAGTTGAGTGAGGGGGTAGGGGAGGCGTGGGATACGCGTGGGCACACACGCACACACACTCACCCTTGCTTTATGCAAAAAAAAATGTAGGCCTGAAAAACTTTTGGTCAGTAATCTAATGTGAAAAGTTTGGCAGGTGAATATTTTTCAGCAGTCAACTGTGTATGTGTAATTCAATCATTTTCTGACAACAATCCTTAGGATATTTCAAAGGGGCAAGATATATATGAAGAGCTCTTTTCCAAAACGCTATATCCACCATTTTTGACTTTTTGCATTTTAATATTGGAATTGACTGTTAAGAAGTCCTATAATCTATGTGTGAATTCTTGCCATTAAAATGTTTTCAGAACATACTTTTTAAACCTCTATAAAATGCATTTTGCAATGCAATTCAATGGAAAGCCCAATACAAAAATGTCAATTAACTAACATTCTATAAAATGGATATATCTCATGTTGGAAAAGAGCCCTTCATATTTACATCATTCTGTTGCCAACCTTTGTACTACTCACGTCTATAGATAGGAGATAGGACAGAATTTCACTGAAAATAGGTTGTCTTTATTGATAATTATGGTCTTAAAGTATTGAGAAAAATGTATGAAAGTCTGCCATTCCAAGTCTGCTAACAGAGAACATTTTGAATTTTGGAGCACATTTGAGATGGCAACCAGCTGGTGAATCTTTTTCAATAGGCCTTCTGGTCTGTAATCCACTGTGAAAACCCTGACAGGACAATAGGCCTCCCAGCCATAGACTCTGTACGTGCATTTCAATCATTATTTTCAGCACTTTCCTTTAGATATTGCAAGGTGGCCAACTTTATTTTCATTTGTTTTAGTTTAGTCAACCTTTGTAAACATGTATGTAAGCAAATAGGACAGAATAGTGCTGAAAGTAGTTAATTGTTCATGAATATCACCTTATAGTACAATGTAATAATGCATGAAAACAAGTCATTTTGGAAAATGGCGGCCATATTGAATTCTGAGCAAAAATTGACGTGGCCCCATGTTTTAATTTCTTCCAATAGGGCTTCTGGTCAGTAATCCACAGAGAAAAGTGCGGTAGGACGAAAGGCCTAATTTTCCCAGCTGATGACCTGTCTATAACACTCCCCAGGCTTTGTTTTACAGTTGTGATGAGTTAGGTGACAGGCCTTCATTAACACAGCAGAGGAGACATCGGGCTGCATATAGAAATAAATGTGTAATGAATGTGAATATAGACATAAATGTGTAATATGTTGTTCAGCCCTTTTAATGGGAGGAATTTTGAAAAACTGGATTCACTGTACTGCATTTTTTGACAATGACAATGTACTACTATTATACATGTCAATATAATGGAAAAAAGGAGGCGCACACAAGACTTGTGTGAAAAAGTGTATTGAAGCCGAAAATATACGAGACATTGAGAATGGACTAGCTCCGAAACGTCTGTCTCTCCAGTTAACCTTAGACTTCTGTTGTATATTTTCGGCTTCAATACACTTTTTCACACAAGTCTTGTGTGCGCCTCCTTTTTTCCATTATTTTGAGTGATTACTACTTTTTTGGGAGTAGGGATACAAACGATTAATCGATTAATCGACTTCAATCGATCAATGCATTAATCGATTAAAAAACATTAATCGCAATTAATCGACAATTCAACTGACAAGAGACCCAGGTGAAATGGGCATGTGAAGAGTGTGTGTGAAGAGGGGGGTGAAGAGTGGGAATATCTAAATCGACTTTGTATTAAAGAATTGAAATAAATTTAATTTGGTTAATTTAAATGTGGTATTTTATCTCATTTTTTAATTAATTTGTAGTTTTATTTTTCGAGAAACATTGAGATTTCGGGGGGAAAACGCAGCTTTGTCAATTAATCGTAAGTCGATCGATAAGGCTATCAACTAATGATTAATTAATTAATCGATAATTTGCATTCCTATTTGGGAGTGCTCGCACCAAGCAATACACGAGCATTAAGTTCAAGGCGCAGACGCCGACCTTTGTTGGTCTTTTTGTCATCTACTATTATAACTTACATGTCATGGGTAAAATCTTATGTAGGCTGATTTCTCAAAATATAAATGGCTGAAATGTACTGTAGGCCCAGGCCTATAGTTTCTCCATGCGCCAATGTCATACTGTACTCATTGTTTTGCCGTTTTGCATTTACGCTGCGTGAATACAATCCACCCCCCCAAAGAAAGGCTCGCATGAGAAGACCCCCCCCCCCCCCCCCCCCCCCCCAAAAAAAAAATCCCTGCTGCCCCCATAGTTTCCAAAATTTATGTGGGAAACACTGTAGTGGATTTTTCCAGCCATGTTTCAGTTAAAAATAAAAAATAAAGGTTGTGGGTACAGATAAACTCATCTGGCATTCTGTAAAGCTAATTTAACATTGAGCATTGGAGGCATTTCCACTGTGGTATTCCGTTTTTTTGGGACAAATCTGAGATTTTCCATGCTTGCCCTCTTGAGGAAATATATACGTGTCCTCAAGAGACTTCGCTTAGTTGTTAGAACTGGAATAAGATTGTCCACGAGTCCCCTTATCTGCTTATTTTCAAAACCACTGTTACTATGTGGGTAGGGACCCAGTTGATATCAGACTGTGCTTTCAACAAGGTCATCATCACTGATACTATTTTACTCCAGAGCACAGACAGATGGTGGTGGGGCCCTGCCTTTTTTGGGTGCAGTCATGGATGGAAGTAACCTTTCAGATTTTGGGGTAGAATGAGGTTGACCTTGATAAATATCCGCATAGGAAGCTTGGTAGGAATCTCTGGGGGTAGAAAAGGTAGATCTGGCAAAGGGGAGTAGTCTCGCCATAGTTGCTGGAAATCTCAGTCTGGGAGATGAAGATGGTGTTTCGTCGTTCCGGAAAGGTTGTGATTCCATTGGTGATTGCATTTTGTCGCCGTTGCCAGGGCTTGATGTTGGTGGCTGCGTTTCACCACATCTGGGGGCGATTTTGGTTTTGAGGAAACCACATTTCCTGTTTCCTGTGTTGACAGTCGCTTTTTGGCAGACCTGGGTGGTGGTATTGATGATGCCGATGGCATTTTGGCAGTCCGACAAGGAGGTGAATACTTGATCTCCAGCGAGCGGTTTGCTGACAGTTTCTGTGACAGGTCTTCCAGCTGTTCCGAAAGCTGGTTCAATTTGTGGCGAGTTCTGTGTGTTGGTGGGTCAGTCATGCCGTTGTTTTCCACATGAGCAGAGAGGGACTTGGCTACGTCATCTGTGTGTGTGCTTTCGCCAGTCTGTGGCTCAGTTTGCACACTGGCAGGGACAGAGGGCTTGTTGAAATGCCCATGTGTCTGAGTGGATACAGATACAGGTCGCTTATCAGCGCCCAAGGTCTCAATGCTGTAAACAAACTGGTCTGTCAACACTTTGGCGCCGGTCCAACTCAGTTCTGCACTGTTTTGTTTGAAAAGTACAGAGCATCTCCAGAAACGGTCGAAGTTGTCAACAAAGCTGATACCGTTGGATCTGCATGTCCTTGACAGCC
>NC_085859.1:44215571-44261239 GCF_034702125.1 Engraulis encrasicolus | reverse complement strand
GCCCCTGCACAAGACCAATAATAATAATAAAAGAAACAGGACTTAGAGATTACTATAATCGGGCCTTGCTCTGCAAGGGCCATGCTCTGCATGGTCCTTGCTCCGCAAGCCCGCTTAATAATAAAACAGGACTTAGAGATTACTAATAATCGGGCCTTGCTCTGCAAGGGCCATGCTCTGCATGGTCCTTGCTCCGCAAGCCCGCTTAATAAGAAACAGGACTTAGAGATTACTATAATCGGGCCTTGCTCTGCAAGGGCCATGCTCTGCATGGTCCTTGCTCCGCAAGCCCGCTTAATAATAATAAAGAAACAGGACTTAGAGATTACTATAATCGGGCCTTGCTCTGCATCCGAATTTAAACCCTTCATCCTGTTGACGTGATTCAGCTGTCTGTGTTGTTATGTCTGCTACTGGCGGTTCTTATAAAACTGGTTAAACAGCGACACCACAGTGGCTATCGAGAAACACTGTTTAACAGCGATGGTGAAACACGTTACTACAGAAAATGAAGCACAATTTCTAAATGACTTGGAGTCAATGGCAGAGAATCTGTTTTTTAATTGGCTTTCCGCCGATGCCCCGACAGTTTTTGAAGCACATTTTGATTGTGCTTATACCAATAGCGCACCGGAAAATATGATTGACAGATGAGTTGATGAATCATAACTCGATCTGACACCTTACGTTAACATTGGATTCAGGAAGTAGAGCTCAGGCAGACGTGATGTTTACATTTTTGACTGAAGCCAGTTGCTTTTATGATAATCTCGAAGACTGACAACACATTTGAACTGCAATCAAAGTTTTCAGGAAACGTCTGTGTTTTGGATGTGGACAAATCATGGAGTAGAACTTTGGGACATATCAAGAAGAAACGAATGAATAATATGCAGATAACATGAACCACACACCGTCAGTTCAACACGATCTCCAAAAAAATCTGTGCTCCTGGACACGGATGTAAAGGGCACAAAATCCGTGTCCAGGAGCATGGATTTTGCCAAATTATGTTCCGTGCTCCTGGACACGGAATTGTTTTCCGTCTGATAGACACGGAATTGTTTTCGGTGATGGACACAGAGTGCTCTCTCTGTAGGCTAATCCCACAGCTCAATGTTTCCACAGTCTTCTGTTTTCTCAGGATTTTTCCAATTTCAAATATTTTTTCTCAAAAAAAACATTTCCTACTGACAGGTTAGGGTTAGGGATTGTTTTGGTCTGGGCACAGCTAGTTTTCTTTCATTCATTGTATGAATTTGATAGCCTAGCAACCAACTGGAAAAGGTATTTCTCAAAAATATGTCTTTAATGACAGGTTAAGGTTAGGGAATGTTTTGGTCAGGGCACAACTTAAATTGCTATAGCATTTGGTATGTATTTTCTAATGATAGAGTTACACAGTGCTGTGGTAATAGCCTATAGAAAGCACTTCCGTGTGTCCATCACGGAAAACAATTCTGTGTCCAGGAGCACGGAAAACAATTCCGTGTCCAGGAGCACGGAATTTTGGCAAAATCCGTGCTCCTGGACACGGATTTTGTGTCCTAAACATCCGTGTCCAGGAGCACGGAATTTTTGGAGATCAGGCTAGTCAGTTAGTTGAAGAGAATAGCTAAACGGCAGCACAATATGCCTTTCTTGATTAGCTATGATATCATATGGATTACAAACGGGAACGTGGACAATGATTTTGAAAACGTGTGGATTAAGTGAAAGTTTGGGATTTCTGCGGTCAAGACAGCATTTTAAGGTAAGGTTATATTTGTCCGCTGTAACATGTTTGGTTGTTGATGAAGCTTGCAGCTTAGGAACGGGTTCACTCGCTCACCCATAGATGGGTTCACAATTGTTCAGAAGGGCTGGTGTCTGTCTTTCCCGTAGCCTGTTTTCAAGTTAACGGCAGGCCTACGCAAGTTTTTGGCAGCTCTCGTGTACAGTGAGTGTACCCTGGTCGCAACGGCATGCTCGTGGCCACTCTTGACTTCATTTCTATTAGTTCTACCTAGCAGAATAAGAACCCTTTCTGGAATGATGACCGTCAGTGATGTGTTTTTCTGTTCAATGCATTGCTGTAAGATGCAACGCGAACATTTGGATTGTATTTTCAAGTCGTGGAGTGAAGGATGTCAAATGCAACGTGGTAGAATGACTTAGTAGCCTAGGGAGCTGTCTGAAGAGGTCAAAAATCACAATATAGGAGCGTTTTTATATTTTTTAAAATCTCATCTGGGGGAGACCCCACCATGGCTTGGTTACAGAATTTGTGCTTACCAACATCACACCCCCCAAAACCGCCACTGTATCACAGTACCTATTGACTGTAAAGAAAACACTAAGACACTGTATAACCAGACTACGTGCTGTCCATTTGTAGCTGATGCAAAACATGAATATCAGCAATGCAGAGGCCAAATGTCATATTAACCTACAATCTCTGATGGGTAATACTGTATGTACTAGTCGAAAAGTTGACTTGTTTTGTGAAATACAATTACACATGCACTCCAAGATATTGGCCTCACTGACATGGTATACTGTACGTCTGTTGTGTTTTTCAGTTGTACGTATGGACATCCGCTTGAACGGCTGCACAGACTCAGATGGAGAGACCATGTATGGCCTGGATGGGGAGGAGATGGCCCATGCTGACTGGGAGGCTAAAAAGATGGTGATGACCCTGCCTGAGTTTGCTATTCCGTTTAAGTATGAGGAGGGTGCATATGAGAATGCAGTTGCAAATCAGCAAGTCTGTAAAGCGAACCTGGACACTTGCATACAGTCTTACAAAAACCCACCAGAGCCACAGGGTGAGTCAGATTCACATCACTGTTTGATTTCCTTTAAACAGCCACAATAACATGGACAAATACTAACAGCATTAGTGTGATTTGGAAGCTAAACAGGTAACAACAGTCAGATTTTAAACCTTGATAAACACAAACTGTTATGAGGAACACTGGCATTATGGAAGCAAAAGAGGAGTGAAGTAGTACATGCAAAACAAACTGAAATAAAAGTAACATTTGGACAGGAACACGATCATATTGGGAAGACAATATTTAATTAAATGCATACAAAACATGAAAACATGTAGGCTATATATCATTAACCCTAACCCAAAATGCAGCACTCGAAACTAGGGGTCCAATAAAAGGTTGACTATTTATTAACTAAGGATATTATTAAACAAAATCAAAAGCTCAGAACAGCCACAAAACAAAAACCCACGAGGGGGAAAAACATGAACTCAACTAATACAGAAAACTAAGACACTTAACAGAACAGAAGACAGGCTAACACTTACAAGGAATGGCAGAGGTTTCATTACCAGGGAACACACGATAGGACAACCACAATGGGGCACAGGAAGGCAGACAACAAAGAACCAATCGGGGACGACAATGAGACAGGGGCAAATGAGACAGACAATCAAGAGCAATAAACAGATAACTAGATTGCATTCTCACAGAAAATGCTGGAAGCGGGCTTGCCTTTTGGGGCAGAGATGAAACAAAGTACTATTGAGAAAACAAAGCTAAAAGAAATCTTGGAAAAAATCCATCCACCCAGTCAGAAGTTATGGGCCAAACAATTCAGCCATCTTGGATTCAGCTATCTTGAAAGTGTTGTAGCTCTGCGTTTTGGGGATATACTAAATGACATACCGTATTTTTTGGACTATATGTCGCTCCGGAGTTTAAGTCGCATCGGCCCAAAAATGCATTTTGAAGATGAAAAAAACATATATACGTCGCACCGGACTAATCGTCGCACATTTTTGAAAGGTTATTCTATCCATGGAATCTATGTTGTGATAACTGGCGCATGGTAAGCTGCTGCTCGAAGACGGCATTGTTTTATAATCCAGCATTTGAAGCAGTGGCAACGCATTCAGAGGTGGTGGTAATGCACCAACTAAGCTGGTTTGCCAACAGCCATAAAACCGCAAGAAGAAAAAGAAGAAGAAGCAGCGGTAACACGCCAATTGCCCTGTAGTCAGAACAACATTCAATTTTCGGCATTGTTTTGCGTTTGGACCGTGGGAGGGTTCGAGGCGACTTTGTTCCGTCTCCAGAGCACCCCTTTCTTTACCCCCTTTTCTGAGACTTCAGCCCATGACGGTATCAAAGGTGAGGGATTTCATCCATGTTGTGTAGCCTATGGTAGTGTCACGTTGTGCTCGTTTGTCAGAAACTCGCGGAAATGATCGATTTTCACCTGGAAGTCGGCTGACTGTCTTTAATAACACAGACGTTCGTTCTCGGATAGAGAGGCGATTGCGTTGCATAGCGCAAATAAATCTACAAGAGGGGATTGCATTGCATAACGCGATAAATCCACGAGGTCCGGGACTTCCGCAAAAAGTCCTATTAATTTCTTTGGCAATGTCATTGATTCCGTAACAAGACCGTTGACTCGAAGCGCGCGCGTTGTTCGAGAACACATTTGTCCTGTATTCAGCTCTTCTTCTGGACGTGGGCCTTGAACCTTCAGATAGCTTTTTTGTTTTTTTCACAACAAGCACGTTTTCCTCCGCTTTTCTCCAGTCCCCAATCAGTTTTCCATTGCATTCAAACTTTCGTTCAGCTGCCCTATTGCCATTTTCGGCTGCATATTTATTACTTTCAGCTTGAACTCAGCAGTAGGCTATATTAACTTCTTTTGGGTGGTATATTTCTATTAAGTCGTCATTGTAAATGCAATTTTTTGTTTTGGTAAGTTGTAACATTATTTCTATCAGTGGTATTGGGCAACACAACATAGTTGCGCACATAGTGCTCTCTCGTGGTGAAAAAAAAACATATATATATATATATATATATATCTATGTCCATACTGTCTTAAGTCCATGTATAAGTACTGTCTATGTCTATACTGTCTATGTCCTTACCTTAATTAGTCTATGTCTGTATGGGAAAGCAAGAAATGTAATTTCAAATTCTTTGTATGACCAGTGCATGTAAAGAAATTGACAATAAAACCTACTTGACTTGAAAAATATATATGTCGCATCAGAGTATACGTCGCATGTTCAGCCAAACCATGAAAAAAAGTGCGACTTGTAGTCCGAAAAATACGGTACATGGTATTTTAAGTTGGCTAAGGAACACTGCATATATGATTTTGAAAATCAACATGGCTTCGAGCGGGATTCGAACTCACAACCTCCATATCTGTAATCCAGCCCCTTTGCCATTGATATTAAATGACATAAAATACATGATATTTGAAGTTGGCTAAGGAACACTGCATATGATATAATTTTGAAAATCAACATGGCTTCGACTGGGGTTCGAACCCCCAACCTCCATATCTATAATTCAGCACATTTGCCATTCATACTAAATGACATACATGTCATTTTAAGTTGGCCAAGGAACACTGCATATGATATAATTTTGAAAATCAACATGGCTTCGACTGGGGTTCGAACCCCCAACCTCCATATCTGTAATTCAGCACATTTGCCATTCATACTAAATGACATACAGTACATGGCATTTTAAGTCGGCCAAGGAACGCTGCATATGATATAATTTTGAAAATCAACATGGCTTGGACTGGGGTTCGAACCCCCAACCTCCATATCTGTAATTCAGCACATTTGCCATCGATACTAAATGACATACATGGTATTTTAACTTGGCTAAGGAACACCGCATATGATATAATTTTGAAAATCAGCATCGCTTCAAGTGGGATTCGAACTCTCAACCTCCATATCTCTAATCCAGCACATTTGCCATTGATAATAAATGACATACATGGCATTTTAAGTTGGCCAAGGAACACTGCATATGATATAATTTTGAAAATCAACATGGTTTCCAGTGGGGTTCGAACCCTCAACCTCCATATCTCTAATCCAGCAGCATTCATTCCCATTAAGCCAAGCAGCTAGCTGTCATGCACAGTCCAGCAAGACTATATCACATTGCATTGAAGAGCTGAACAATAGACTTCTAGAATGGTTGCTCGTACCAGCTCGTTAAGAATAGAATCTTGAGACAGTGACAGTTGAAATGGAACCCTTCATTGGCTGCACCTGTTGTGATTGACTGAAAGACAGTTAGTATTGTGCTCTAAATAGGGGAGAGAATGAGAATGAGTTTTTTGTCTTTACAACATCGTTGTAAAAAAACTAAAAGGAGTTGGCACGTGTCCTTTTCACAAACCGGAGTCATGCTTGTGATCTCTCTAACAGTCTTTGAATGAAGTTTATAGGTTAAATGGTTCAGGCACAAATGGACCTCCGTGTGGGAAATGCGCTGATCTCTTGAAAAATGCACTTTTGGAATTTGTAGACATCCCATAGAGCTCGCTAACAACGCGTCAACTAAACTTCTAGGTGAAAGTGTTGATGTTTTATGACCGAAAAAGCCTCCTACACTCTAATCTCTAGAGTGGCGGAACCTTGGTTCATGAAGGTTCCACCATTGTTTTCAATGGGGACCCAGGCTTTCACAAAATCGCCAAAAATGGGAAAACGACAAGAGACACGGAGAAGCCTATAACTATACGCGATCTCCAAGCCGAGCCGGTCGTTTTAGTGTTTGAACGGTGTCTCTATCTCGAAAGGCCTAGGAGGAGATCCATTTTCTATTTTACTGCCCGACACAAGACAAATAATAAAATAATAAAGAAACAGGACTTAGAGATTACTATAATCGGGCCTTGCTCTGCATGGTCCTTGCTCCGCAAGCCCGCTTAATAATAAAGAAACAGGACTTAGAGATTACTATAATCGGGCCTTGCTCTGCAAGGGCCATGCTCTGCATGGTCCTTGCTCCGCAAGCCCGCTTAATAATAATGAAAGAAACAGGACTTAGAGATTACTGGAATCGGGCCTTGCTCTGCAAGGTGGAGACAATGGCAAGGGAACAAGGAGGCTACCAGAAGACACAGGGTTAACAGGAAAGCAGGTGTGGGTAATGATGGGAAGATAACGAGGCAAACTAATAGAACCAGAGAGCACAGGGTACATAGCAGAAATAATTAAGATAAAAGGGCCAGGAAGAAACATGAGGCAAGAAAAAACAAGAAACAGGGAACACCTAAAGGACATCAAAACAAGAGGGCAATAACCAGAATCAAGACAAGGGGAACGGAAAACAAGCTAGACACAAAACACACAGTAGACTAGGAACAGTAACGAGGGACAGGTGAGGCAAACGAGGGGCGGGGCTGAACACATGGCAGGCAAACACAAGGGCACATTGACAGGTGACATGATGGGACAAAATGTAAACAAAAGCACATGGAGAAACCAAAGCAAGAGGTGACAGAGTAAAACAGCGACACAGAGCAGGGGGGGGGGAGAAACCGGAGGCAACACAAACATACAAAACAAACACAGAGTCCTGGACATGACACTTCAGTTTCTTATAACATTGCCACAAGCCGTCAGCCATCAAGAACAGGATACATTATTACCAAATTTGCAGAGCATGATCTACATAAGACACACAAGCAGTGAGAAATAAAAAGAAGAAATAAAATTGAAGGGAAATGTGCATTGGTAAAGATAAAATTAGCTATTTGATTATGAATGCGATGACGTCATCAAATTAGCATAAATTAGCATAAAATGCTAACTTATAATGATAACTAATTAAGCTAATATTATATTTGGTAAAGTTATGCTTATGTGATGGAATAACTATACCATAAGTAGTATACAATAAGGAGGGTACACTGATGCGACTTAGAGCAATGATTTTTAGTCAGACGTACCTGTCAGAAAACCGTTGCCATGGCAACAACAAAAATGATAACCCTAATCTTTTGATATCACACAGTAGCCAACTTCATTTTAGGAAAAGTCACCAAGTTTCGTAGTCATAGCTTAAGTCATTCAGGAGTTTTACGACATCAAAGCTGATGCGGGCACTGGTGCGGGACACTGTATGCCACTTGCATCGATGATAAATCAGTGTGTTGGTTGTTGCCATGCTGTCATGTCACCATCTCACACATGCAGTACATGTGCCCCTCAGCTCCCCCAATGAGCTCCATCTACCCCAGAGATGATGTGCAGCTGGGCACTGCCAACACCCTCATCTGTCTGGTCACTGGGTTCTACCCTTCCCGGCTCACCGTGAAGTGGACCAGGAACAACAAGAACGTGACCCTGGGGACGAGGAACAGCCAGCTCCGCATGAATCTTGATGACTATTCCTTCACCCAGTTCTTCACCCTCAAGTTCACTCCTGAAGAGAGGGACATCTACACCTGCACTGTGGAGCACTCAGCACTGGGCATGCCAATGACCAGAGAGTTCGGTAAGACATCAGCACTGTCTTAATAGTTAATTCATGATTCATGTACAGCATAGGGAAAATGTGTTTAGTGAATAATAATCAAGTCTGTCCATCTATACTTCTCTCTCCCATAGAGGTTGAGGCTCCTCCTGAGGCCAGTGTGGGTCCATCCGTGTTCTGTGGAGTGGGTCTGACCCTGGGGCTGCTGGGAGTGGCTACCGGAACATTCTTCCTCGTCAAGGGAAACCAGTGCAATTGAAAGTTTATTTGTCTCAGCCATCTGCTTGATGTAAGGTGTAGAGGCATATTTCTCAGACAGTCTGCACAGTTGTATACTTTGTGAATCACTATACTATAGATTTGTTCAATTTGTTTGATTCTTGTGATATCTGCTTTTGAAGCTTTGTGGTGCATTCCGCTTTGGAGATAGAATTTGTGAGGTGAATGTTTTGGAAGACTTATATAAAACTGCAAGATATGCTTTCTGTGTAATTTGGATTTGTATGTTAATAAAGTCAATTGACCCATTTTAGCGTGTGAGCCAGGACCCACATTTTCTTCATTTGATTCTTGTGATAACTGCTTTTGAAGCTTTGTGGTGCATTCTGCTTTGGAGATAGAATTTGTGAGGTGAATGTTTTGGAATATTTATATAGAACTGTAAGATATGCTTTCTGTGTAATTTGGATTTGTATGTTAATAAAGTCAATTGACCCATTTTAGCGTGTGAGCCAGGACCCAAATTTTCACATATTGGTAGGCTATCACCTGGGGTGGCAAAGTCTATGGTTTTTGTAATCCTCCATGCCTTAGGGACATTATTTGGTATGATAGCCCTCTGGAAGTGGTAGCGTTCTTATATTTTTACTCACTTTTATAATGACACCCAGTGCGTTTTGCGATACATGCCTTTATATGAATGTGGGTGCAAGTGTCTGTGGTGATGGGATATGTTTTTATTGATGCTATATCACATGTAGACACCTTAGGGATTTTAAAAATATATAGTTTTGATGGATAATATACTTTCCTATGAATTACACAGGTCATAATGTATCCGTTGTACACTTTTTCAGGAAGGTTAGATTGATGCTGAAGACTGTAGGAGGGTGGTAGCCTGGCGAGCCATACCCGTACAGCAAAAAGCTGTACAGGGGTCTGGGTGAGCTCGGAGAGAATGTGGGTGTGATAAACGGTTGTCTATCAAAATGCTTTGGCACTCAACGCCACGCAACAGGATGGTGGAACAACCAATCCCCACACACTTCTGTGTAACGTCACAGCTGTCTTTCAGAACGTACACGTGACACGCCCCTTTGTAGGTGAAGCGGCAACTCCGAGCCGTCGTAGCAGTGAATGCGTGTGATCACCACAGCCACAAACAAGTTTCCTAATAAATCGTGTTTTCACGTACACAGATCAAAAATGCCTCGTTTTAAACCACATGGCCCTCCTTGATCAACCAGCGAAATGTTGAGCAATTTGGGGCTTGTTAAATGGTTATATTTATGATTGTTGTCAACATGGCATGTTCGGTGTTAGCTAGCTAGCTGTACACCCATAACTAATACACGGCTGGATACCTAGCTCTATGTAATTGACGACAGGTTGGCTAGCCGCTAGCTCGGTAGACTAGGTGTCATTCCCATCTATTTAGTAAGCTACTTAAAGACTTTCAAAGCTCCCAAATGTCTCTTTTTTAATGGCATGTGTCTTATTAGAAATTGGGGCAGCCATTTCATTCTACACCTACAGTAGTGGTCTGATAATATCGTGTGACTATCTGTTTCTGTGAAATGCTCAAATTAGCTTACCGAGCTAGCTTGAAACATCGAATGACCAAATTGTAATGTGTTGTGATCTATTTGTGTCTGATAAGTTCATGGTGTATTTTTACATCAACCCATGTCAGCCACGAAATGTATTATCATCCAGGCTTTTTAAATTAAGTTAACACTTTCGTGCTGTACGTAGCACGGACGGCCACCATGTTTCTTCTTAGAAAGTTTCCTGTGTTTACTAGGTAGCCCGGCCCCCCTCGCGATTTGATTGGCCCTGTCATCGGATAACTTTCAGCCTCGCAAAACGACCGGGTCCGCTAGACCAGTGTTTCCCAACCTTTTTTGTGCCAAGGCACACTTTTTCCATTGAAAAAATCTCGCGGCACACCACCAACCAAAAATAATTAAAACAAATAATTCTCTGATAAGAATGACTATATTGTTAATATATGTGGCTACAAAGTGTCTGAATAGCAATCAAATAAACACAAAACTGTATTGTTTTAGTTGCATTTTATATTTCATCTTTCAAATAAAAAGTGCACTTAACGTGTCCACTTCTTAAGGAAGCTATAAACTTCAAAGTACACAAATTGTTATTCTGTCCAAAAGCATTCTATTAGCAGGAATACAGAAAATAATGCTTATTCTGACAGTAGCAACATTTGGGAAATATTTCACTGAAGATGCATATGTACAAATATCAATCTCTGTATATTTTACTCACTTAATCTTAATGTGAAACCTATGCGTCTTTCACCTTTGGCTAAGGCCCGCCCTAAAACACAATCACAGCGCTGCAAAAGGACCGGACGAGGTAGGTCAGAAGAAGTCGGACAGTTTGACAGCGCTCCATGAACTCAAAGCGGAAATCTCATGTTATCAAATGCAAGATATTATGGTCATATTATTATTGAAAACTTATTGGAAATTGTGCCTGGGGTGTTTGTGACAAAGGTGCAAGTTTCCCCGCGAGGTAACAGGAGGTAATCGCTTTCCCCTTTCCCTAAAACCGGGCTATATTATGCTTACCGGCAGTTGGATAGTCTGGCTTGAAGGGTCTCGGCATCCTCACACTCGACTAGAAAGCACGCGGACCAACAAACTACGTTGTGTGCTCAATCATGCCACCACCTCACTCGTTTAACTTTTCAGTAAGGTTGTAAGCAAAACACAAATCTGTTTCAGGGTAGGATTTTGGTTTTCTGACCTAATTAATGAAGAAACAGCGCTAGCAAAGTTAACTATCAGTCACGTCTGGAGGATTGTTTTGACTAGCAGCTGATAGACGTTTTTTGTTAGGGCTGAAGATACATCAATGCAATTCGCTACCTGCTGTCACCTAGTGATAAGGAATTGTTTCATGCTTAGGACGCCAGTCAACAGCAGACACTAGGCTACTAGAAAATGGCATAGGCATTATTTGCTGATAATAACGATGAATTCAAAAAAAAAAAAATCCCCAAGAATTTTCCACGGCACACCTGACGATCTCTCACGGCACACTAGTGTGCCGCGGCACAGTGGTTGGGAAACACTGCGCTAGACTGCCCCCGGGAGCAAATTCAATTTGCGGTCGCTAGGGGCGTCTAGATTTCTAGGCTAGGAGGGTGGGTCAAATCCCAATGATTGCTATATCATATTCAACTCATGGCCGTCCATTAAAAATCAATGCATTACACGTATGCAAACTTTAGGACTTTACAGAACTTAAGTTCAGATAGAGGAAGTTGGGAGATGTTTCAATACACATTATG
Source organism: Engraulis encrasicolus (assembly GCF_034702125.1). Classification (NCBI taxonomy): domain Eukaryota; kingdom Metazoa; phylum Chordata; class Actinopteri; order Clupeiformes; family Engraulidae; genus Engraulis; species Engraulis encrasicolus. Next base: position 44,249,437 of record NC_085859.1, on the reverse strand, counting down.
AACCTTTGGAAAACATATGGATTAGATTGCTTAACGCACATCATTCAGGTACTTGCAAGTACATTGCAGAACTATAGGTAGAGGAATGTAGGAAGTTGGGAGATGTCACAACACAAATAATATCACATCCAGTTGATCTTTAGAGATACATAATGTTAAATAATCTTTTTTTCAGTCAATGGGCCAGGACACATTTAGCCTATATTTCTAATAAATTAAAGTGATGGTAGACATGTGCTGGAAAGAAATGCATGCTAAGATGCCTAAGATGTCCTAAAATGGGCCAAAGTGCTATCGATACAAACTTGATCACGCTTACTTCGGTACATGAAATGAGCTTTTCTTATGGCAATTTAGTTTTGTTGAACCTCAAACCCATAAGCACTGGAAGTATTGCGTCACCCATGAAGTGAAAAAATGTTGCCTAGTGTCCTTTTAACATATAGCCTACTTGCAGTTATCGGAAAAGTTTCTGACACCCTCCTGTGGATGATTAGTTGATGGGCATGTGGATGTTATTTTCAGAAAGTTTCAATAGCTGAACAGGCATATTAGATCTTGATAGAGACCATAGTGTCTTGGTTGCAAAAATGGCTCAACTTGAGTCTACAGGAGGTGGCCACTCAAGTGTTTGAAAACAAGATTAATTAGGACAAGGCAAGAGGTCAAGAGAACACTCACAGAAAGGAGAATTTAATGACACTAACTGTTCAATGAAAGAATGCAAATAGTGCATTCAGAATCCTTCACACATAACATGGGAATTTCACCTACTGTATGTTGTTTTAACAAAATATGTTTGAATTATAATTTTCAAAAACTCCATCAATATTACCATAATCAGCCAGGTTGGGCTATTATATCTGGTCTTCCAAAACCCAGTCATGAAGAGATCCAGTGTTTGCACAAGCTGTATAGAAAACACTGTGAATGATAAATGATGAAGTTGAATTTAGGAGCTGTTTGCCATTTGTTGGGTCCTGTGGCTTTTACCCATCCATTCAGCATTGTTGGTGTTTGCTGGTTGCTTGGGCAACAAATTTTAGAATGATCCGGGTAAGTTTCCCGAACAGTTTCAATTTATGAGTGGTGAGTTGATTTTAGGACACATGACACTAAGGGCCTCCTCTGGCTCAGTTCCTCTGACTTATTAGGGTGTCTTTGAACGTTATACTGTAAACCCTGACTGAGAAGCGACGGGGTTATCATATCTGTGCTTTTGATGGCTGTGACTCTTGCTTCCCTTATCCCTCAGACGTTTGGTGATGTATATTGCCGCAAACCGTTTGCATCTAACCTCTTCAGTGCAGACCTCGATTTCCTGGCTCCGATGTACCTTTCCATGGTACAATGTACTAAATAATAAGCTGGTTGTCTGGGGAGGCTATCGCTATTTCGACATGCCGCTATTCCGACACTTTTTAAGGGTTAGGGTTAGGGTTAGGGTTAAGGTTAGGGATGTCGGAATAGCGGCATGTAGGAATAGCGGCATGTAGGAATAGCGGCGGACGGGGGAAAACGTGTCAGTATTCCGACAATAGACATTAACGTCGGAATAGCGACATGTCGGAATAGCACCACGAAACCGGTTGTCTGATGGCATGTGGAGGCAACCTCCAAAGGAGGAAACTGAAGGGTACACCAATATCTGCAGCCTTCTTGGGAGCTGATACGGCCTCATTCCCATCGCAGGTCTCCACTTGAACTCAGTAACCACAAGTGATGCCTTTTCCCTCACCAATGATCTCTGGACTCACAATACAGTATGCCTGAATTCATTGTCATCTGTAATGCCGTGGTGCACTGCAAGTTGTGAGATTGGTAATGGTCATCTTGAAACTTCAAGCCACATCTTATCCTCTTTCCAGTTCCTGTTCAAATGGGGACTTTCTTAAATGGGGGGGCACATTACTCAGAGTAGCTCATGGGGCATAGAGCCAAAGACATGAGCAAGAGCCAGGAAGATCACATGGGGGCTCTTTTTTCCAGCTTTGCTGTTTGGATTTAGTGTCAGGTCATGCTGTGTGTTACCCAGACATGCCGTCCTTTGAACACTATCAATATGATTGGCATCCTTTGTGAAATAACACTGAAAAGGATCTTGCCTTCCAAAACAGTAAATGAGGAGATTGTGTTGAACTGGCTGATGTTCATTCATATTCTTTTCCTGAGGGAGCAGGACCCCACCTGCACTACATCCCACTTATGGACCACTTCGCACAACACAATTCACATGCAGTCTATGATTTCCATTCAGTTTGTGTGCTTCACTTCACTATTACACTCTTTTCAGAGGCAACAATCCATGCAAGGCACATGTACTAGTTTCCCTTTAATATATTTTCTTTCCTTGATGAATCCTCAAATCCCTGTGCGATTCCTTCCCTCCAGCATGTTTGTTGGTGTTCTCACGACTTTGTAGTATAGTTATTGTTCATCATGTACTTATTCATTTTCCAACATCTCAGTCACAACACATATTAAAGTAAACATGACTCAACTGATGCCATTTCTACCTGTATTATGATGTAGGCCTACCTAGTCTTATCTGTCTTTGACACTAGAGCAGTCAACACACCCAACATACCCAGCTAGTCAGATTGTACGGTATGTTTTAAAAAAGACACATTTTCAGAAAAAGTAATTAGTCTAGGCAGGAGTTCTGAAAATGTGAAGGCAAATCATGTTCATTTTTGGTATACAACTGATTAAGGGGTGTTCAAGGGTGCTGAATCCAAATCTGCTGTATACCGGGCGCAAAAATGTACGTGAATGCCTCCAACAGGCAAAATCCAATATGGGCGCCGAAACCAGGTTAAAATCTCGCAATCCCTTTTCTTTTTGACTAAACAAGGTATGAATATGAAAGTAACACTTGTTTTATGTTATCATATATGGGGAACCCCATTATCATCTCCTTCCCGCCGTTTTAGAGAAGGTGTGATTATTCTAATTATGATGGTTTTCAGACGCTGGATTTATCAACAGACGCTCGCTCTTACGATGGGAATGGAGAGGTACACATGTTTAGTGAATCTCAAGTGAGCCTTGTCGTACAACAAGATCTGCGCTCATTTCTGTGATGGTTTCTATGCAAGTTTGTTAAATGAGGGCCATTGTGTATGGCTGATTTTCTTTGATAACATTTCTCACAACCCAGCTAATATTAACATATTTGAAGAAAATGCTTAAATCATATGCTGGCAGCCATTTTAAAAGCAGAGAGCCTCATATTGTCAACGATTTTTAGCATTTTGATCAAACTTTCAAGATCCACAGAAAATAATGTCTGATGTCTTTGTGAACACCAATACTACCAAAAACTTGCACTGAACAGTCTACTTTCACCTGCAAAAAAAGAGTTTTGCATTCTTTAGTTATTGGCAGTAGAACATGGAATGATGCCACGAAAAAGCACAGTTTTTTTGACCCAAAAATACTCTGCTCTGTGTAGATATTTTTACTTCCAGGATAAAGTGTCTTTTCTGGTGTTCTGTTTGGTATACAGCATTTCCATTTACATTTAAATTGTTATCAAATAGGAATTGAAAGCAACTCACTTCAGAGCACACATTTAATTCTCAAGACACTTTAGGTGAAATGAATAAACAAGTAGTAGTGCCACAAAAAAAAAAAAAACGCGAACAGGTGTGTGTGTGTGTGTGTGTGTGTGTGTGTGTGTGTGTGTGTGTGTGTGTGTGTGTGTGTGTGTGTGTGTGTGTGTGTGAGAGAGAGAATATATACAGAACACAGAGGACATACTCAAGTTGGCATTGCAAATTAGTTATCCAAAAGTTATTGCATCGATTGTCTTGCTAAATGTAGATATTACAGGGGGGCCCACTCTGCGACAAATGCAACCATTATACATGGCTTGTGTATATTCTGTATTACTTCAAAACTCTATTGTGCTGTATCAATTATTGCACAACACCAGATGGATGGAAAGAGGTCAGTGGATTGATGCATACTAGATTATATTACATTTCATTACATTACATTACACCACAAACTAATGAATGGTCATTCTGTGCATGTGTGTGTGAAATGTGGTTATGGCCCTTGAAAAAATATTTGTTGAGTTGTTTGGTCCTTGCTTTGACACATCTGTACCAAGAGGACAGCAAGGCAAAGAACTGAGAAACAGGTTGGAGGCTGTCCTACATCATATTTTAGCGCTGTTGATGCAGCAGGAGGATTAGAGAGGGGCTAAGTTTGTTCCTCCTGTAGGTGTGCCTCCTGAAGGCCGCAATGATCTCTTTGGTTTTCTTTGCATTCATTATTCTTTGTATACCAGGCTGCCACCTATGCTGGCCACAGCATCTGGAGCTATGCCATAGGCGTAGATGTCCAAAAGTGCGGATTTATTAAAAAGTCCCTGCACTTATGTCACATTTGTGTCACATTTGTCTGCAGCAACTTTAACTATTCACAGATTTGAAAAGTGACTCATTGGAGCAGCCATTGTTGCTGAAAGAACTGCTTTTTCACTTGTTTATCCCCTCACCACCATACATTTTGCCTATGTCACATCTCTGAAAAATCAGTGATCCTGATTGGTTCTACTGCATTGTGGTTTGGGATCAGGGCGAATCTAAATGAGGTTATCTACTGTACATGATGGAGTGATCAAAGTGCCTGAAGTGTGATGGCTGCCTTGTGGCCAATGCCATGGGAGGCACACCCATGAGTGAGTTGTAATCCCATGTGAGGGACCCAAGTGACAGTGGAAGCATTTCGCTCGCATCCGACTGTCGGCTCGTGTAATGTGAGGACGTGAGTCGTGAGCTGTGAACTTTTAAACAATGAAATTCCCTCGTGCAGTGTGAACAGAAGCTTAAGACCCACGAGTGAAAATATCGCACAATGTACAGTATATCACAAAAGTGAATACACCCCTCACAGTTTTTGCAGATTTTTGAGTATATCTTTTCATAGGAAAGCATTACAGAAATTTCACTTTGACACAATGATTAGTGACCTTTTAACAACTTATTTAACCGCTTAAATTTCCTGTTCACTCAGAAGTAAAAGTATTAATATAATGTAATGTAACTTATTATATAAGATGAGGATTGTACAGGTAGCTGTTAATACCTGCTGGGCATTGCTGCCTGTCGCACCTCCTCAGGTGCCCATGGGTCAGCGAGAGAAAAAAAGACTTGTGACACAAACATCTTTATTGTATACATATAGACAAACGTAGGGACTACATATTCACATTCATCATGCATGCACAGGAGGTGCCTTCCTCAACCACCTTCGCAGGTAGCTGCAGCCCTACGCCAGATAGTCCTGACCCGTTCGCAATTTGGAGTTGGGAATTGGAATTGAGATGGTGGGTTCCTACACATTAAAAATCACGGAGGTGCTCGTCAACCATAGTGCCAGATTTTTCACAATATGGCCGCCAAATATGGCCGCCATCGCCTATGACAAAAACCTGTGTTTTTTACTTTTAAACTGTTTATACACATGCCATACATCAATTCTGACCATTTTTGGAGAAGAAATCATTTCTGACAATTACATGAGGAGAATGTGTGATTGTGACCTTAAAAGGTCATTGCCAAGGTCAAATGTGCTATTCTGAAGAATGTCAATAGACTTTCATTGTAAAAATGAGAAACACATTCTCAATTATTATATGAGGAGTTATTTCCTGATATTGCCATGATTATTTTGTATCAGTATAGTGTCAGTATAGTCCTTAAAAGGTCAAGGTCAAGGTCATGTTCCAGGTCTTTTCCCTATTCTGAAGAACTCGGCCATATGCTTGCCTATTAGGGATGGCACAAACCGCACCGAAAACCGAAACCGTACAATTCACACACATACCGAACCGAACTGTGCAATCCGTCACAAACCGCAATTCATGTACTGCCCAGAAAAATATGTAAAATAGAGATTCTAGGAATATCTTATCCAGTCTCTCTGATTAAAATATTAGCGTGTAAGACCAATCAGAGGATGACACAATTAAAATTACACCATTTTCACATTATAAGCCTATGTAATGTAGGATAACCATATGTAGGATATTTAGTGATATGTCCGATTCTATTAGACAATTGAAATAGGGCATTTGGAATGCTCAGGAATGCGCATCATCACTTTATAACTGCAGTTATATAAATATTGTTTAATATTCCCAGTGCACCATTTATCATGAACTGAAAAAAAAGAACCGTAGAGAACCGAAAACCGTGACCTTGACACCGTGATATGAACCGAACCATGAATTTTGTGAACCGTACCACCCCTATTGCCTATTAGGTCATCATTAAGAATAAGGAACAGCCACTATAAATGTAAATCTAACATTTCAACACAGTCAGAGGACAGGACAGCACATGCACTGCAACAGTTAACATAGAGAGAAGCCCCCACTAGAAGAGGAGAAGTGTGTCAGAGATCACAAGAGTACAGAGCTTCACTGCCTCTTTCAAATGCTTGTGCATAACATTCAAAGCGGAATAAGGCGAACACCATTGCATATGATGCTTCCCACAGCAAAAGCCTTCACATCAAGAACCTTCTCGCAACTTTTCACAGGATTGGTTCATGTTCAAGCTACCAGACAATCAGATCGGACCAGTCTTCTTGCTAGCTATGTTGTGGAATGCTCGAAAAACCGACAGAAAACCATACCAAGCACTTTTACAAGGGAGGATTACACATTGGCAGGTATCCAACTCTGATTATGCTGATAAATCATCACTTTCTGGTACCAAGGGTTCACACTATGCAGCCTTATTACGGTTCCAAGATGCTTCAGTGAACAGACACCTTCAAAAGTCTCCAGTGTCAAGCTGTTGTAAGCCAAGCTGATGATATACTGCAGAGGAATTTACCATGCCAAGAGATACCTGATCATACAAAGCCAGTGGTTCTACCTGCCCTACCACCAGACATGCTGCTGCATCCTGAAAACAAGCAAGCGACATTACTGCATGTTACAACTGCAAAAGGTTTATCAGGAAAGCATGAATTCTTGATCAGCCTGATTCGCTCTGGTGTGTCAGGAGGAGACCTTTTGATGCAGGCTGCTGTACACACACTTGTCTCATCTGCTGTTGTGCCAATGATGCGTGCTGGCTTCCTTCCTATAATACCAAGACCCATTACTGAGTGTGCCACCAGGGCCGGTTCTGGCTTATTCGGCGCCCTAGGCGAGTTTGAGTTCTAGCCCCCCCCCACCTTTTGAAAAAAAAAAAACCCTCTTTTTTATACCTTACAGAACACAAGAGTAATACCGGTAGTAAGCTTAACTAAATAGCATCAAGAACAATAACTGTTTTGCATCAAATGGATTTCTGGTTCTTTTGGACAGCCGACCAACACATCAGATTGAGTTGCATGAAAGTACCTTCACTGTGTGGTGTCTTGGATGTAATGGTGGCGGTGCCCCCAACCCCAGATGAGAGGGAGGTTATCAATGTGTTTGAATTGTAAAATGGAATTGAAATGCCAGGAGAGTGATACAGTACCTACATTTGCATGTAAAATGGAGGTCTGCATTGATAGCCTATCTACACTACCTACAGCATCACAAAGCATGGCAGCATAACAATTTTAATAAGATACACATTTGTGCTGTCTATGATTCCAAACCAATTTCATTTCTGGACTGGAAATAGTGGTGCATTTGTGAGTAGGAGAATGAGAAGGGGGCTATCTATGTGTTTGAACTGGAGGGACAGGGTGAGAGAAAGGGAGAAGAGCTGTCACGCTTTTGAATGTCATAATATACAAAATATAGTAAATAGCCTCACTTGTCTGCAATACTACATCACTCAGCATGAAAACATGCTGTGCATGGTTCTGTTACATGATTAATGAAGGCATTAATTGTCATTCTGGTCTGGAAACAATGCTTTTTTAAGATTACAACAAGCAGGTAATTCATTCAAGTGGATGGAAGGAGATATGGCAGCTAAAATTGTTTTAAACATGGCACCAGTCTTACTTTACATTGCTTGTCAACCTAAGCAAGTATTATGATGTCAGGTGGGTGTTCGTGAGTAGGCTACTAACAGCTACTTTACTGGATTTCATTGCTTGGCATACTTGGCTAATGTTAGCATGCTAACTAGCGATTTCTCAGATCAAAAGCAAAGCTCTTTTTCCCTCTAATTCCAAACAGTAGCCTCATAACTATTAGGCTTTCCATTATCACAAACGGTTGCTGATTAAATCACATAGTTCCAAAACACCCTCTGCAACTCCTGCATCATGCAATGACTGGTTTAATGAGAACATAACAATTCTCCACCCAGCAGAGCAACACTGCTGTTGGCGCTTGCCCTCTCTGTCTCTCGAGTCGAGTGAGTCTCCAAAATTCAAAATATATCGCACGCTGTCACTCGTCCCGCCCCCTTTCTCAGGACTGTCTGTTTATTGGTTCACAGACTTCCCAGAGACAGTTGAAAGCGATATTACTATTGGCTGAGGGGCGTTTTGCCGTGAGGAGCGCTTTCGCCACGCTTTGTTGATTGCGACTTCATAAAAAAAAAACCTCCATATCGCAAAATTACGCATCGGAGAGCGCCATTTCGGCGCTCCTTCTTCACATTGCGCTCTAGGCGACCGCCTAGCCGGCCTATGCTTAGAACCGGCCCTGTGTGCCACTGTCTGACACTACCTATCCAACTTCCAGTGTTCGCAGACAGATGAACCAGGCATCAATGGCAATTTGGTATGATGAACCCTGTATGAGACGGAGCACTTCAAGGATCTCTTCCACTGTATTGGCCCTTTCCATTGGACACGTGTTATTCTCAGATATCAGGGAAAATTGCCTCGAGGTTCCAGCCTGGATGATGCATTGATGCATGTCTTTCCAGTGAGAGGTATTCTGGCCTCACAAGGACAAAGCAGACTATCCAGTGCTTGCACAGGTACAGGCATTGCACACTTCACTGGCTTCAAATCAACATTGCCCAGAGTTTGAGTTTGAGGCCTTGATTGATCAAATGGAGAGCTTGAATCAAGACAAGTCAGAGCTCTGCCAATTCTTTGAAGTTTGGCTGGATTTGGCGGCCATCATTAAAAATGCTGTTGCCTCTGAAAGAGAAGGAAAATAAATCAATATGTGGCTACCATAACGTCCTATGCCAATCTTTGCAGAACGTAACTGCATTAATTACCTAAGTTATGGATTATTGAACAAATCAAGGTTCTAGTGTTAACACATTTTGAGCTGTACCGTTGCTTTTCTGTAGGTCAGTGGGTTGTGCAGGATCGCCATGGCTAGTTCTGTGCTGTGGGAGGTGACATAAAGGTTGAGCAGCATTAAGAGAGTATGCAAGGGTCATGGAGGACAGTTTGTAGTAGGAGCCACACGCAATGTCAATGTTGCAGCAAAGTTTGAGCTCTTTGCATCAGATTAGAATGATCACTGATGTCCTCAAATTTCTCACCAACAACACCACTTTGAAGCGGACAGAATCCCACCTCCAACATGCACTGAGCACCACTCCGCGCCTTACATTCAATCGAAATGTGTCATTGTTGCTAGACTTTGTGGTGGATCCGCGGAATCCATACTCAGTGACCGTTAATGTGCCCGTTCCACTGCACAATCTGCTCAGCAACCAGGTTTTAACAGGAGTGTCGCACCTCGCCTGCGCTTGCAAGCTTGTCTTCAGCTTATACAGGCAGGATAGGTTAGTTCTCAAGAACATAAGATAAGTGGAACTGTTTCAAGAAGGAATCTTCTGCAGTACAAAGATCAACCATAGAAGACACCAGAAATCATCGTAAAGGTCTCATCTAAAGACATAGTTGAGGAACATAGGAGGATGGACATTGTTGAGGAACGGGCATGAGTATTCAGCAGATCTCATGATGTCCTTTCAGCATCACCCCTGTTAGATGGTGACCTTCCGTTGGTTGTTAACAAGTCAAAGCTTGTCAGTGAATTTGAGCTTCACCTTAATCTCACCCAATGAAGCTCTGAGTCTACTTATTGCCCTCATGTTCGGGTAGACTTCATGTCAAAGATCCGTCAGATGCCTCTGGCAGAATTTAAGCACTGTCATCATCAACTCAGCAGTATCCCTCTGCTGACATCCAGAGCTCATCCATCTTGTGACTCCTACATTGAGATGTCATTGAAGGAAGGTGAACACATGCGGCGCACCAACTCAACAACAGCCATTGACATCATTGGCATGAACGGACAAACACCCATTCCTCACCAACTTGATAAGTTCTGGGCCTCTGTGGAGAAGTGAAATCTCCAATTGTTAGTTCCAGACATGATTTATTATCAAACCAGAGGCAATACTACGGTCATTGTCAGTGCTACCAGCAAAGTCAGCTGATGGTGAAGAGATTCCAGAGCTCTTGAACTGCGTTGATGAGGCTTAGGCCAGGTTGCTGGTGCATGTTGAGTGGGCTGTTCATGTGAAGCAGTGCAGAAAAGTTGTTATAGACTCAAATGATACAGACACATTTGCATTGCTTCTCCACTACAGCCCATATTTCCAAGAACTTGATATGCAGGAGATTTGCCAGCAGTATGGCACTGGTTAGATGCGGAGAATGCTTCCCCTCCATCAATTACTCTCTCATCTTGGAGCGTCACTGACAAAAAACTGTGATCAAAGAACATATCCTGTAAGGAGATGATTGCATGAGTAGGGGGTTGCATGAGGTTGGGACTAAACATGCAGCCATGGTTTCTGATCCAGTCCAGTACTTGGCTAACTTTGGAGAGGCCAAAATATTGACCGAGTAAGATGCAACATTGGCTGAGAAGTACTTGGTGCGTGTCTGGGCTGGGGTCAGATCAACCACAACAGCTGTAATATTTGATGATCACAAGAGTTAGGGCTGGGTATCGTTTTGTTTTTTTCGATACGGTGCCAATTTTGATACTTTGGTTTCGATACCGGTGCTTTTCGATACCGTTTTTCGATACCTGTTGTTTTGAAATTAATCTCATTATGAAGAACCCATAAGATCACCAAATTCTAAATTTTCACAAGTAGTATTGTGCATACGGTGAGTGCATTTCAGTCATCTTAAAGAATGTTATTACAGATTACTCAATATATATCTTCAGTTCAAATGAAATATAGAAGATGATTTCTAAGTAGCCTAGGTGTTGAGTAAGTAGGCAGGAGTACAGTTGGATGACAGTTAGCTCAGCAATCAATGAGTAGGCCTAGCCTACTTCAATTGCTATGTAGCCTACTATTGTCATAATCTCTAGACCAGTGTTCCTCAAACTTTTTCAGACCAAGGACCACTTTGTCCCAATTTTTTTCATCTGGGGACCACTTTTCAGCGCATCATCAACACCCCCCACCAGGGACTGTGTGGTGCACTTATACCTCACAGGTGCCCCCTTTATTAGAAATATGTGCTATGATTTAGCCATGTAGTGCCCCCTAGCTGTAAATGGTTGGTCCCGCTGGCCCTTATGGATAACCCCCCCACCCCACCCCCAATTCAAACACAGACACAGACATACACAGAGACATTTTTGTAAAGTTAGGTAGGCTATATTTAATGGGAATCTTGGCCAACTATTTACAAATGCAATGAATGCCTATCCTAAAAGGCAAAGTATGGAGGTTTAGCAGTTTTTCAGAAAAAAGAAAAAAAAAACTGTCACCATTTTTCAAAATTAGGAGATGCATGAATGAACTGAATGAACAAAACTAATGTCATATTAATCGTGCCTGTTTTAATGGGAGGAGTGGAGCTGGTGCACACTAAGCATCAGTGTTTTAATATCTGGTTGCAAGCAGGACAATTTCAATCTCAGATTGGGGGCCACATTGACCCTGTTTCGCTTTTTGGTTTTCAACCCAACTAGTGCAGAAAACCCAACCTCGCACTTGTAGGTGGATGCAAATGGCATGAGCATTTTCAGAGCGCACTCGGCGAGTTTGGGATGCTCTGGCTGCACATGAACCCAAAAATCCGGGAGGGTTTTTTGCCTGAATGCCATCTTTAGGGTGCTATCCACGGCAATGTCGACCAAGCTGTCAAGCTCTCTGGCAGACAATGCCGAACCGATACGTTCGATGTGGGCTTCGTCTCCGAACGGATTTCTGATCCACTCAAAGTCCGTCTCTAACTCCGGGAAGTAGCGTTCCAATTGCGAGTGAAGGCCACGCAGGTGCTCTTTGAAAGCGGTGATGGTGTCTGTGTCCACAATCTCATCAGCTGTAAGTATGAAGTCCGCCAAAGTTGGAAAGTTGTCGAACTCCGATCGATCCAGGCGTGTGCACCACAACTACAGTTTCGTGCGCGCAGCTTTGATCTTGTCCTGCACAGTGAAGATGGTGACGGCTGCGCCTTGAAGCGCCAGGTTCAATGTGTTGAGGAAGCTGAAAATGTCAGCAAGGTATGCCAACTTCGCCAGCCATTGAAACTCATGCATTTGGTTGTAGAGCTCCTCGTTCTGGTGCATGAACAACCTCACTTCGTCACGCAGCTCAAAAAGACGCGTTAAAACTTTTCCACGGGACAACCAACGTACCTCCGTATGGAACAGGAGTTTCGTGTGGTCGCTCCCCATCTCCTCGCATAAAACTTTAAAAATGCGCGTATTCAGTGCCTTGCCTTTTATTCCATTGATGATTTTGACCGCCTCGTCCAGGACAGATCTAAGACACTGAGGCATTTTCTTCACTGCCAGTTGTTCCCGGTGAATGCAGCAGTGCGATGCTGCTGCGAATGGAGCTACTGCGCGTACGCGCACAGCCAGGCCTTTGTGCTTTGCGGTCATCGCAGTTGCACCGTCGGTGCAAATACCGACACACTTCTTCCAGTCCAGGCCATTCTTGCAAATGAAGGCGTTCAAACAATCAAAAATCGCCTCTCCTGTGGTGTTGGTTTGCAGGGATTCACAAAAAAGGAAGTCGTCGTGTACAGCCCCATCACAGATGTATCTGATGTAACACAACAGATTGGCCTCGTTGCCAATGTCCGTGGACTCATCCAATTGTAGAGAAAAAAGTGGACTCTGGCGCACTCGTGTAATCAGCTGTTTCTCCACATCTTCTGCCATGACTGCTATGCGCCGCTGGACAGTGTCAGCGGAGAGGGGAACCTTTTCTATGGCGTCGCATTCTTTCTCTCCCAGCATTACGCTATTCATTAATTTCGCTGATGGTTTGATTAGTGTTTGACCAATAGAGTAAGGGTGGCCCGTTTTGGCTATGAGCTCAGAGACCAAAAATGAGGCTTCTGTGGCCTTGGCATTTTCCCCGGGCACAAAGAATTGCTTCTTGTCCTTTTTCATGTGACATTGAAGCTCTTCACACTTTCGCTCAAAAAACGATAAGGGTTTGTCGATGCAGTCCTTGTGCTTTGACTCGAAGTGGCGTTTCAGTTTGGCAGGCTTCATCGCCTCGTTGGACAAGATATCATAGCACAGGACACAGTGGGGACTGGGATCCTCTTGATCCCCAGCCCAGAAAAATCCCATTTTCAGATAGTCACTGCTATATTTTCTTTTCACCTTTGCCGTTGGCCGATGTTGTTTTTCCTGCCCTGTCTGTGGTGTTGGCTCATCTTGGTTATCTTCTTTTCTTTTCTTGTTTACGTCATCTGCAGTGTCCATTTTTTCCCTCTTTAACGTCAGCCACTTCTCCATCGTTGTTTCGCTCAAAAAAATATGAAAAAAAAAAATAACAACGCGAATGCTGGTTACTGTTAGCTTGTGCTGATTGTTGTTGTATTAGCCTGTTAGCTTATTTTGACATCTACCAGTAAGCTTAAGTTTGCTAGGTCGTTGCCTAGAGACGAACATTCGAAAGCGGTCTTGCAATGCAAATGCAGAATGATTTTAGAAAACATATGAATATTAATTATTAATAATAATGAGTGTTTAATTAATGGTTGAAAGCACAGACTCGTTTTATTGTCGTTGAGGGCAAATCACTGATAAATCTAGCCTAATGTTAAACATACAGCTTTTGTACGAGAGATTTCAGAAAGACTGGCAGGTCGCCTCGCGGACCACTTGGGGGCTCTCGCGGACCACTAGTGGTCCGCGGACCACTGCTCTAGGCAAACCTAGGCTAGGGCTATTGTTATTTCACAAATTATTACTAGATAGCCTATTGCAGCAAATATTCACGTTGTTACTAATTTTCCACCAAAACCAAAATCAGCCATGTAAATTATTTAGTAATCTCAACACACACTTCCAGGTGCAGGTTGCTCTCTCTCTCTCTCTCTCTCTCTCTCACTCTCTCTCTCTCTTAGACTTGCTCTCTCCCTCTCTCTCTCTCGAACCTGACAGCTTGACTCATACATAACCTGCAGATTGGGAAGACCAGACATCCCAATGAAAGTCCAATAAGTCTCCCTGATATTTGATAGTGGCTCTCCGATGCCCGCGAGTCAGATAAAGCATTCCTGATTTTAGACTATGCAAGTTCGCGTTTTTTTCAATTGCCAATGCGGGAAAGAGGAATATAATGACTCGTGCGTCATGCGTGGGGTACTTGAAATAGATTACGTGCACTTCGTAAGGCGCCCTGCAAAAGTCCTGGGTAAAAAAAGCAGGCAGTTATATAGGCCTACAGACTGGACGACAGAAAGGACATTGACAAACAATGTAACACTAATTTGCAAATGTGTTGGTCGGGGTGTCCGGGGTTGATAAGCAGCTCCCTGTAATACGTTTTTGGAACTTGGGATGTCTGGGAGACGCTATCTTAACGCTGTCTTAACGCATCGCATGGAAGGGATGTCGAGTGGGTCTTTTAGCGTTGCCCTCCGCGGGAACAAGTTTCAAATCGCCGCACTTTATTAAACCCCTTAGCGATCGCCCACACATTTATTCTTATCAATACTACAGTAGCCGTGCGCAAGTGGAGAGGAGAGTGCACACTCAAGGAGGTTTAAAACGACAGCATCAGAGGAAGATTGGCGCGACGGTAGTTCTACCACTATTATCATGACTGCACAAACACACACGTCTTCGTTGGACAAAAGGGTTGTTGAACATGTTTCAAAATTAACACCTCAGCACAACACAGCCTCAACGTCAACTGAACAGGACTCTGCTGATTGAGCCGCGCCCGCGCCAGGCACTGCCTGAAGAGACAAACAGGGCAGCAGCGCATAGGCCTAATCTTCTAAGTTCAAGAAACACTTACTAACAAATACAAATTCATTTCAAACAATAATATTTTTAATGTCCATTCGTCCATGGCTTGTAAATTTCAGCGCAGCTTTCGGCTCTTAGCCTCGATTCGGTGCGTTAATGTTTCGCCAAGTCGTGTTGCCGTCTTTCGCAGGGACAGCTTTGTCACAAATGGAGCATCTGGCTCTATTTGCGTCCAGTCACACGAGCAAAGTTTAACCACACTTTAGATCTCAGCAAGTCTATCAGGGCTGCAACTAGCTACAACTGCAACTACAACTAAGCTTAACTGCAACTAGCTACAACTAAGTTAGCCTACAACATATCCTCACCAACTGTCAGCTGTTCGAGTAAACAAACGCTAGTACTTTTAGAATGAATGAAATGTCTCGTGCTCGTCCCGCCCACCCAGGTCCTTCGAAGCCAATCACAAATGACAATTTCACCTGACTACATGACTATTGGTTCACAGATTTACTGTAGACACAGGGACTGTTGAAACGCACAAAAGGTATCGAAATAAGGCACCGTTTTTTTTTTTTTTTTTTTGATATTCGATACTATGTGGCTTTTCGGTCGGTGCCAGGACTGGACCGAAATTCGGTACACAGCCCTACACAGAGTAGAAAAGTACAGCAGTGGTGCTGGAATCAATGTTCTTCCTCCCATTAGTAGTGCTATAAGAGGGCACATTCAGAGAGGGGCATTTCTAGTTCATAGAGTCTGCAACATACTTGCAAGAATCAAGGAGCACACACCTTACATACTCCTGCCATTAAAATGCCTGAAACCGTTATCATAAGGTGTGCTTAAATTATGTAAATGTGTAGGACAGTGTGAAAATCGCAAATGCTGCTGGAGTTTCACTGACTATATTTTGCCATGGAAAAATGAGGAGCCATTGTAAAAACACATCCCACTAAATTGCATGCATACACAAATTCAGTACAAAAACAGAAAATACTGTGTGTTATCTTCCACCTTAAAGGGACACAGGTGCAGGAAATGGTCAAAAAAGGTACTGCAACTATGCTGCTCATTGAAAATGGGCTGGCTATTGCCAAATTTGATCTTTTCATGAAAGTTTATTTAGTAATTGACAAATCTTTTCTAGAATGGTCCAAGTAGAGTCATTTTTGCAGCTAAAAATGGCTATTTTTGGAAATTCAAAACGGCGGACCATGGAGAAGATCCCCCTTTTCATGTATGAAAAGTGCAATTTTTCCAGTCATAATGAATACTTAGAATTTGATGCTGGTGGTAAGTATTCATGAAAAAGATAACATTAGTGAATGGGCAGCATGAATTCTGGAAATAAACAACTAAAAATCTCACACAGTGTCCCTTTAATAAATGTTAAAATGTTCCACCTTGGTTAATTTATTGTGTTTTGGGCTTAATCTAAGCCTAGACCTTTATCATGACATGTATTCATTAATTGCTTATGCCATGATGGTCCCTAAAGTGTTAAGAAATATTAAATGTTAGAAATGTTAGATTTACATTTATAGTGGCAGTTCCTTATTCTTAATAATGACCTAATGGGCAAGCACATGGCTGAGTTCTTCAGAATAGGAAAAAGACCTTGACCTTGACATTGACCTTGACCTTTTAAGGACTATACTGACACAAATAATCATAGTAATATCAGCAAATAACTCCTCATGCCATAATTGATCATTTGTCTCTCATTTTTACAATGGAAGTCTATTAACATTCTTCAGAATAGCACATTTGACCTTGGCAATGACCTTTTAAGGTCAAATTCACACATTCTCCTCATGTAATTGTCAGAATTGAATTCCTCTCCAAATATTGGTCAGAATTGATGTATGACATGTGTATAAACAGTTTAAAAGTAAAAAAGACAGATATTTGTCAAAGGCAATGGCGGCCATATTTGGCGGCCATATTGTGAAAAATCTGGCACTATTGTGGACGAGCACCTCCGTGATTTTTAATGTCTAGGAACCCACTAACTCAAATCCAGTGAGAAACGCCCCCAACTCAAAATTGCAAACGGGTCTTCATGGCTGGTCCAGGACTATTCCATGCCAAAGGGGACCTTTGCATCATGACTTGAAGACAAAACTCACTTAATACCCCTACTATTCCTGTGAACTCTGTGTAGAATGACTTGTTTACGCGCGTGGGAGCAAGATAGCTCACACTCCGCCCACTTAACACTTTTCTTTCTTTTTTTTTCTTTTAGCAAATCACGTTCAGCTACTTTGTTCTCATGCATGCAAAAGGTGAATGTGATCCCTGAACAAAACTGGTTTAAAGGTAGCCTGGGCGGATAGCCGACTGTTGACTCCGTCAATCAGTCTGGCAAAAGCCATGAGGAGTCCGTCTCCGTGGACGATGGGAGATGGTCTGATCTTACTCTATCATTTAAATTAATTGAAGTTCCAAACTCAAATTAAAACCCATATTGTGCTTTATTAGCATGCCTGTTACGTTATAGCGTCGCAAAAGCATACAAATAACAAAACGAAAGTGTGAATATAGTTACCTTAACCAATCAGTAACGGAGCTCACGGGTGAGTTCTACGTCACCACTCTCAACTGTTTGTAGTAGGGGATCTAAGCCGAGAAATCGTTACGCGCTGGATAGAAGCATATAATTCGGTACACATGTTCCTTGAGTGATTTGAAGACATCCTAGAAGGGGTGCCCCTTGAAAAAAAATTGTCTACCATGTCAAACACAATATGTCATCTTGGTAATGCATTACATTGTTATTACATGACATTATACTTAGCTGACAATGTTAATATAGTCCTCAGCAGAGATGAAGCAAGGGTAGCCTGCTTGACCAGATTGGTAAAACTACAAAACGTACATAGTGTGAAAGTATGGGTCAGTTGGTGCTTACGTGCTTGACAGCATGTAGCATTGTGAACGATTTGAGAAAATTCTTGGTCTGAATTAAAATGATCATTGCCCACACTAAAACTATGGTGAGAATAGACTGCTATGCTCGATCTGAATGGGATAGTGTCAGTGCAAGATGCAGCAGGTTCTCCATCCTCTAATTTCCATAACAGATATACAGCATTACAGATTACTACATGTAGGCCACAGTATGGCTTCAGTTCAAATTAAATGGAAATGATTTCTTAGTATATGTTGAGTAAGAAGACGGTGGTAAATAGTTTTTTTTATTTGCAGACAGGTCTTCACCTAGTACTTGTGTCAAAAGTTGTATTAGTTAGCTCAGTAATCATTGAGTACTTCAGGGATTAAAGTTTTCCGTCGCTACGACGGATTTCCGTCAACTGGATTTTCGTTTGGACGGATTTCCGTCCGTATAATTTATGTCAATTAATTTACAATTTTTACTTTCCAACTGAACACAAATCGAGAGCACTCCTGGTCATGAGAAGGTGACGAGAGGTGTGTTTGGTGTACGGATTTAGTTATACACTCCACCACTGGTGTGATAGGCCTACAACAGATTCACTCATCAATAGTTTTGAGCCATCCCCGTTCTTCCAAAAAAAAGTAAAAAAAAGTAGTACAGCACGAGCGGTCAACAATTCGGTGGCGGTGCAGCGCGAGAGACTAAAAAAAATAGCCAACATTGTTGCTGATGGCAGAAAAGAAAATAAGTGTAATACTATGTCTTTAAAGTGCAATGACAATCGTTAAACGAGTTGGAGTAAGATTCCAATATGGGCTATTAATGCATATGCATGGAATGCATAGCTGGAAGAAGGTAGGACACGTTTCCATTATCGTTGCACCTGCCGGGGCAGATTATTAGAAAAAAAAGAATAGTTTACTTTGACTGCGCATGATGTCTTTTTCATGAAGAGTTTGCCTTTTAAGCATTGTGGCTTTTACTGACATTATTTATAGCCCCAATGGGACGGATATCATTGGCAGCTAGCTAGGATACCACGCCTTTCATCCTCAAAGTTTAGCGCATTTGACTGGCTGCGTAAAAGGGCTATGATAGAACTAGCTCTAGTTGTCTTTCTGATAATGGATACTTTACTGTCTCATCTGTAATCATAGCAGATAAACTTTGTTGTTGCCGATATATATTCAAGAAATAAGTTAAAAATGGATTGCATTTTACAGGAGTCACTGTATCCCAGGCAGAGCCAATATTTTATGCCACGTCTTGTTCTGGGAAGCAGTGTTCTGATGGGTGGACTCATATGGTCGATAAATGCCGTTTCGATGTTTGTTTCACTTTCAAGGCTTGTTGTAGGCTATTGTGTGATGCTATTTTTGCTAACTGGAATAATGTGCAGCAACAGTTGTGTGTGTGCTTGTTTTTGAGTGGCTCAACCTCTGTGCTCATCCTCTCGGATTATGCGTTTCGTTTGAGTTCAGTTATTTGCGCGCTGCGCACTCAGAGCTGATGGGTGGGCGATTTGCCTTGATTCGAGTGGAAAGTTGCGTGACAAGCTTGGGAAAGTGTGTTACTTTTGTTAAACGATAGACGTCTGACTGTGACTGTGTAGAAAGCCAATCGTGGCTGCGTGCGTCGTGTCAGCTTGTATGAGGGAACACGAGTGCGTGCAGGAATCGGGGACGTTTTTTATATCAATGGTAAGCGTGTGCCTGGCACCGCACATCGAGAGGCAAAAAAGTAGCCATAGGTTTTCAAAACGGTAGAACACAGAGGCAGACTACCGCACCCTGTTTGTAAACGCCTGTTTGTAACAGGATGAATAGTGAAAAAGGGTGAAAAACATACAAATAACAAACTAGTTTTCTCCCTCTGATTGCTATGACCAGACAGTGCATTGTTTTTTAAATGTCAGAAATACAACTGCAAGCAATGCGCACCAGTGTTTGAACAGTGTTTGCCCATTCTGATGTGAAAGACAAAATATACCGGTAGCCTGCTACTACTACAACAACAACAAAAAACATAATGGGATCACTGTATCAACGTACTGCAATTCCAAGTCAATAATTCTGTGAGATCAGCTACCATTTTGAAGCAACACTCATTGTGAATCCATTCTGCATAATGTTGTGAACAATTCATAAATAATGGGTAGAAATAAGAGGAAATAACCAAAACATGCCCCAAATTGCAGTTCAGTGTTTGCAGTCTGATATAGTATCCATCATTCCTCCTCCGAAATTGGCATCTGTAAACATAGCATTGTAGGCCTACATCTGATTGAGCACATCTGATCTAGGATACCTACAGTCGGTCCCCCTACAATGCACACCCTTTACCGAGGTAATGCCACGTCATCCACCTCGGTACGTACCGGGCCTAGCTGCAGTGTACCCAAACAACCGCCAGGTGGCACTTGGGAGCGCTTGCTATACTTGGGAGCACTTGCTATACTTGGGAGCGCTCGCTATACGCTTTACCACGTGGTAGTCTCTCTCTCTCTCTCTCTCTCTCTCTCTCTCTCTCTCACACACACACACACACACACACACACACACACACACACTTTCTCTTGCATACACACAATACACATTCAAGCGCAAATGGGTAGGCAACATTTATTACCATATGGAATATTTTAGACGATGTTGACGGCATATTAATTATGCTCATATTCACCCGCACGCACCGATTCAGCGGATAACAACATGCCTAATTAAATTGTGTGAGAACACCTCCAGGAAGTAGGAAGAGTCATAAAAAGAATAAATAGCCTAATGAATTTTCTTTTTTTAAAAATGATGATCGGATGAATTGCCATTAATGTGCAAGCTCTGACAAAATGTGTAAGCTTAGACCTAAATTGAGTGTAGCCACAAGCCCCTATACCGATTCTCGCATCGCAAGATTTGAAACGTCTAATATTGCAACTTCAAACTTGTTTTCTGGATGTGGATACTTTTTTCGTTTGGTAAAAATGACGGAGAGTGCAATAGGGGGCCTAAACCTCACCGCAGTAACCTACAGCGCCGCGTTTAAGCGTTTAAGCGTTGGCTATTTATCTTACATCGCCAACAGCTGGGGCGATAACCTAACCTACACTTCCCTAATGAATTTAATGTTGTCACATTGGCAAAAATTAGTAAGCGATTGATATTGCTGTTTTCTTGCTCAAATTAAGTAACACAACAAAGAGGTTTAGGGGACACCACCATTAGATTTGAAACGTCTTTTTTCGTTTGGTAAAAATGACGGAGAGTGCAATAGGGGGCCTAAACCTCACCGCAGTAACCTACAGCGCCGCGTTTAAGCGTTTAAGCGTTGGCTATTTATCTTACATCGCCAACAGCTGGGGCGATAACCTAACCTACACTTCCCTAATGAATTTAATGTTGTCACATTGGCAAAAATTAGTAAGCGATTGATATTGCTGTTTTCTTGCTCAAATTAAGTAACACAACAAAGAGGTTTAGGGGACACCACAGTTAAGACACAAAAGTTTGGGAAACACTGGCCTACAGCTTACCTATTGCAGCGCTCCCGTGTGAGCTTGGACGTCCAAAATGTTTATTACCATATGGAATATTTTAGACGATGCTGACGGCATATTAATGCTCATATTCACCAGCACGCACCGATTCAGCGGATAACAACATGCCTATAAATTGTGTGAGAACACCTCCAGGAAGTAGGAAGAGTCATAAAAAGAATAGCCTAAATAACGTAATGAATTTTCTTTTTTTTTTTTAAATGATGATCGGATGAATTGCCATTAATGTGCAAGCTCTGACAAAATGTAAATTGAGTGTAGCCAGAAGCCATACCGATTCTCGCATCGCAAGATTTGAAACGTCTAATATTGCAACTTCAGACTTGTTTTCTGGATGTGGATACTTTTTTCGTTTGGTAAAAATTACTGAGAGTGCAATACACCTCACCGCAGTAACCTAACAGCGCTTCGTTTGAGCGTGTAAGCGTTGGCTATTTATCGCCAACAGCTGGGGCGATAACCTAACCTACACTTCCCTAATGAATTTAATGTTGTCACATTGGCAAAAATTAGCAAGCGACTGATATTGCTGTTTTCGTGCTCAAATTAAGTGTAACCAACTGTCGGGTTATGTGTCGCAGGTGAGAAAGTGCGCATTTTTCCAGCGACACCTCTCCTTGTTACCAAATACCCTGGAGAGTATACTGTACACCACAAATACGCCAAGACACAAATATTGAGTTTTAAAATAATATTTATTAACTAACAGAAATCTAAAAGAGTCCCGGGGCACCCCAAATCTATAGGCCTACAAGTCCGAAATCCCAAACCCAGTCCCATGTCCATTTCCTTGGAGATCCCCCCCACAGTCATCAGTTCCGAAGGAGGCGGAGGAGCGGTGGCCAGGTGTCCATCCATTGCGAGGCTGGGGAGACAGGAAGAGCTTGGTGACAGTAGGCTTGATTCCATAGGCAGTCCAAATGACACTCACTTCCATAATTAAGTAGGCTACGCAGGTAATCGCTGCACTTATTCCACGTGATTTACAACACTGCACTCGCTAGTCTAGGTTAAACATTAGGGGTGAAGTTACACAGCACTCGCACACGGCACGGCTCACTGCAAACAATGTGTGCTGCGATTCACCTGGGTAGGCCAGCGGTGTTAAAAGTGAGTCCAAGTACAACTGGGTTTGGAGAGAGAGAGAGAGGGGAAATATATGCTGGGAAATATATGCAATGTCATCTCATAATCATGGAGTTCCTCATGCGATTTCATCTGGGTCAGTCAGAAATGCATGCACCCTGCGCACCGGGAAGTGTGTTTTTTCAAACAAGAAAACTGGTTCATCATATGCATGGCTTAAACTGACTTTAATGTTTGCCAACGTGCTATAGTTTTCCTCTCATAATAGCACCTGGCGACTGTGACCACAGTTAGATGACCTCGCGCGCGTAAACCCATTAAAATATAGCCTAGCCTTCTGTGGCTATTCAGAGCAATATGAACCAATCAGGTCGGCGTTGCTATTAAGCAAAATACTTCCCTGATGTCTACTTAACTAAAATAAGCTGCATTTGTCTAATATTTGGAGACATCGCCTTGCTCTTTCTGCGGGGAATTAAGCGCCTCTCTCCCTCGCTCTCTCTCTCTCCCTCTCTCGCCCCCACACACACACACACACACACACACACACACACACACACACACACACCAGGGCTTGACATTAACTTTTTCGCTTGCCGGCCACTGTGGCTAGTGTTTTTCCCAGGCACTAGCCATCCAGCTATTCAACTAGCCACAAATTTGATTTATTGATTTGTTTTTTATCATGACACTGTACATATAACCTCAGAAGAGGACTACATAGGTTTCTACATGTAAATAAAACAAACAAATAGAAACTGAGTAACTGAGCTTTTTCTTGAACTTAAATACAAATAATTGATACACAAGAGGCAAATTGCAGAATATACCCTATTCTGATATGTCATACAATAGAAGCTACCTGCCAAATTGGCTAGTGACACTGAAATTGTTACCAGCCACAGCCAAGTTTTACCAGCATTTGGCCGGTTGGCAGGTGCCAGTGTCAAGCCCTGACACACACACACACACACACACACACACACACACACACACACACACACACACACACACACACACACACACACACACACACTGTTTGGAGAGGACGCATTTAAACTGTTACAGTTTAGGCAGTAGAGGAGAGCAGGGACTAATGAAACACGGGACGAATGAAACACTGCGATTTACTCGAAAACTTTAACATATCCGAAAGTATGAAAAGTCAAAGTTGTCAGGTTTACAGGCAAAAGGGATTTAAGTGTCAGTAGACACTGTCGGGACGAATGAAACACCCGTTTCATCCGTCCCTCTCGCCCATTGACTTAAAGCAGGATCAAAATAAAACAAATAAAATAAAATAAAATTCTCTCTCTCCCTCTCTCGCCCACACACACACGCGACGTAGCCTGTAACGAAACTCTTTCCACTCTTCGCAAGACCTAATTCCAATTGACTCGTCTTGTTGAATAGGCCTACCAGCCAAACTCACAAGCTATAGTGCAGTCGCCTTCGACTGCTTAAGGTATATCCCCGAAACGCGACGCTTCCAGTCCCCCATCATTCCTACCACTCCCGTCCACCATTTCGTAAACGTATATACAGACGTGACATGACGCGCATAGGCTTAAAACCAAACGACTATTGTGAAAATGAAGCAAAAAATGGGGCAAATGGTAATACTGTTTTAATGGTTCAGTGGATATACCACATTAGGTACAGTGTAATAACCAGTGTAACAATATTTAATACAATGTAATTTTTTTACTTACATCATGTGTTTGTGCGTAAGTGGTATTACATGGTATTGCATATTGTTACACTGGTATTACACTATATTACATGGTATTGCATACTGTTAAACTCGTTACTACACTGTACCTGATATTGCATATTGTTACACTGGTATTACACTAGTATTAAATGGTATTAAATATTGTTACATTGGTTATTACACTGTACCTAATATGGTAGATTCACTGAAATGGTGAACCATTAAAATAAGGTGTTACCGGGCAAATCAATCCACCCAGTCAGAAGTTATGGGCCAAATGAAAATTCCGCCATTTTGAAAGTGTTGTCTTCCAAACTCGAATCAGTTCATGAACCTACCCTAGAGCATTCACACACAAAATCTGGGACAAATCCATCCAACCGGTCAGTAGTTATGGGCCAAACAATAATTCGGCCATCTTGAATTCAGCCATCTTGAAAGTGTTGACCTCCAAACTCGAATCAGTTCATGAACCTACCCTAGAGCATTCACACACCGAATCTGGGACAAATCCATCCACCAGGTCAGAAGTTATGGACCAAACAAAAATTCGGCCATCTTGAATTCAGCCATCTTGAAAGTGTTGACCTCCCAACTCGAAGCAGTTCATGAACCTACCCTAGAGCATTCACACACCAAATCTGGGACAAATCCATCCACCCGGTCAGAAGTTATGGACCAAACAAAAATTCGGCCATCTTGAATTCAGCCATCTTGAAAGTGTTGACCTCCAAACTCGAATCAGTTCATGAACCTGTCCTAGAGCATTCACCCAAAAAATCTGGGACAAATCCAAACATCCGTTCAAAAGTTATCGCGTTAACACGAAAGCCCTTACGCGGCGGACGCGGCGGCGGCGGACGCGGACGCGGCGGCGGACGCGGACGCGGCGCACGCAAAACCATTACATCCCCGACGCTCCGCGTTTCGGGGATATAATAATTTCCAAGCAGCACCTCGGTCATAGATAGGTGTGTGTTTGAGTAAAACAAACATTGCTATTTCATTCTATAAACTGGCAAATACATTTTCTCCAAATTTCTAAAGAAAATATTGTCTTTTTTCCATGGCTGTATATTGAAGTATCCAGATACTCACTCTGTCTACAAAACCTCCAGGACAAGTGCTGCAGAGTGAAACAGATTTTGGTCACCTTAGAAATTTAGTACATCAGAGAGAGAGAGAGAGAGAGAGAGAGAGAGAGAGAGAGAGAGAGAGAGAGAGAGAGTTAGCAAATGCTGCTCAAGGTATTACTGAATGTTACTTCCTGTTCTATAAAGGAAACAGGCATTAATTACATGGGTCTGAAGGCTAAGCAAATGCTTTATCAATATCATGCAGTATCCCAACTGTGCTGGTGCTTTAATCTCTTCTTTATACATGGGTTCTAAAATTTGTTTATAACCTGACTGCCAGTTTTAAAAAACACAGGACGTGATGTTATTTTCCTTAAGTGCCTTGGGCTCTGCATGGCAGGGACGTCCTCCTCCCTGAGCCAGGCTTGTGCCTGACCGCATACCTGGGACTAGGTGTTACAGTCCTTGTTTACCTTAAAAAAGGTGGGTGGGGATGATAGTCATCACAGGGTGGGTAGGAGGGGGTAAGGGTGTCATTGGGGTCGTCAGGTGGGCACCCCCCCTCATCTATGGTGTTTCGTTGATGGGCCCACGACACCTGAGGGGGGTTCAACAGCAACACCTGGCGTCCCAGGTGTGCCCCCCTCTACCATACCCCCTTCTAGACTGCACACTCCTTGTGTCATCTCATCTTGGAGCCCAGGTGTTGTCTCTCCTTCTTATCCAGAGCCACTGACTTGCTTTTTCAGCAGCCCTGGCCAGGGCTTTGATGGATTGGCGTTGGGCTTGGCCTCTGATCCCCATGTCCTTGAGGAGACTGGTCACCGATCTGCCCACAAAACCTCTGCAGCCTACCTCTACAGGGAGGACTATGGCCTTCCAGCCCTGTTGTTCAGCATCCGCTGCCAGCTCAGCATACCGCAGCTTCTTCCGCTCGAAGGCCTCACCAAGGTTGTCCTCCCAGGGCACTGTGAGCTCTACGATGTAGACTCTTCAAACTGAAGGGGACCACAGCACAAGGTCTGGCCTGAGGTTGGTCATGGCAATCTCCGCTGGGAAGCATAGCCTCTGCTCCAGGTCTACCAGGAGTCTCCAGTCTCGTGCTGCTGCCAGTTGTCCGGGCTCTGTTTTTGGTGGGCGGATCCTTGGTTGCTTCTCCCCTTCACGGACAAATTGCCCAATAGGTGGAGGATGGGAGGAAAGTGGAGGCAGGGAATTGACGAACATTCGTCTACTCTCCAGGGAAGCTGCCAGGCACCTCAGAACCTGATTGTGCCGCCAGGTGTAACGACCCTGTGCAAGGCTGGTTTTTCAGCCGACCATGATGTGCTTCAGGTTTGCAGGAGATGAACAGAGGTGGCAGGTAGGATCTAGGGTTGTGCCGATAGACGATATCATCGTCCATCGGCGATGGACAGCTGGCATCACGATGGACGGCAAACATCGTGATGCCAAGGAATCTTGTACTTGTGTATTTTTGAAGCCGCTGCTATAGTAATCATTACGGTACTTGACATCACATTACCGTAAAATCCGTAGTAGTAGCAGCGGTTTTCAAGACAAGTTGTGAACACAAGCACCAAGCAGAGTGAATTATATAGGCCTAACTACGAAAAAAACACAATGGAATTAAAAAAAAAAAACGTGTGAACTAAGCCCGACTATTGTTTGCTGCAGATGTATGTAAGTAGGCCTAAGTGATATCGTTCATTTATTTCTGTGACCTAAGTTGTTGACTACAAAGGGGATCTTTACGCATAGCTGGCTCCTCCGGAGTAACATGATCAACACGTTCGGCAATTGCGACAGTTTAACATTTCATGTTTAACGGTTCACCTCAAAATGTTTAATCGCTATTCGCGATGGAGATGTCTTGTGAAGCAGCCACTCAAGAGTGTACACTTCTGATAAGCCCACTGTCAATAAGGTGAGCAAGCGGTTCCATGTCCGCCCACTCGTCTTCATGGCTTCACCGCCAGAACTACTTGTAGAAAGTTGATCAACTCCATTGATGAGGGGGGAAAAAGTCTCGATATGACCTAAAACAAAGCATTCCGTATTCTAGTGCTAGGAATTGACAAAGTCGAGGCTAAAATCCATTGCAAAGCCTCTCGAGAGGGCACGCAATCACGCATGGGTTCTCATCTCTTTCCCATTTAGTTTTCTGGTGAGCGAGAGGGGCTAAAGTTATCTAGCCTGTGCAAAAACGCAGCGCATATGTCGTCTTAAAATAGTTACACAGATAAAGAACTCACAGATGTAACAAATTTATTGACAAGTCTCCCAAAAACGCCACGCAATGAACTGATGGTAAAGTAGCAAGCACTGGGCTTGCAGGTGACACGGGAGGAGAGACGAGAAGGGCGAGGGGGAGGGGTCAGCGGGGGATCTCTGCATCTCAGCGACCATCTCACAAAGCAGCTGAGCAAGAACGCTGAGGAGGTTAAAAAAAAATCCCCCGGAATGTAATAGTAATATTAATAATATTGATATATTTCACTTACTCTTAAATTAAATAGAATTAAATAATAACTTAGCTGAAGATAAATAATAAAAATAAATACAAAATATATATATATATTTTTTAAAAATATTACATCCCCCCCCCCCCCCCCACCCCCCCCCCCCCCCCCACCCCCCCCCCCCCCCCCCCCCCCCCCCCCCCCCCCCCCCCCCCCCCCCCCCCAAGACGATGTCATCGTCCATCGCATCGTCTCACTGTAAACATCGTCAGCTGTCAATTAGGGGGACATCGCCCAAGCCTAGTAGGATCCTCTCCGTACCACTGGCTGAGGTTTGCTGGTGATGGTAGGACGTCGTACGTGGCTCGAAGGAGGAAGCTGGTTCGGGAAGCTTCCATGTCCCATATCTCCTTCCAAGAGAGTTTTCGCTTCTCAACATCTTCCCAACACATCCAACGTCCTTGCTTTCCCTGTGAGATGGCCCTCGCGCACCTTGCAAAGCTAACTGCGCACAACTCAACCTCTGATTGTTGGAAAGCGCTGTCGGTCAAAAAATTAGCTCACGTGGTTGGCTGCCAGTGTCTTGCCCCTCTTCATAACATCATATTGATAAACACTCAGAACCCATGTATAGCAAGAAGCTAGAGATTGAGGTGTTAAGTTCCAATCTACAATCATAATAAATGCATGCATGTGATCATTGTTTTGGCTTTATGGGGTATGGCTACAATAATGGCAGGCTACACATATTGAGAAGCAGCAATACTAACCTTGCTGAAAGAATGAATCTGCGTTTTCTTTCAGTCACTTCCAGTCTAGGACAAAAAAGGCAACACATAAGAAATAATTTCCAAGCAATCCCTTGGTTTGGCAGCATCTATATATCAAATCAGACAGAAAAAAGCATATTTAGCCAGTTGAAAGTGTCAGTGTTGATGTGGAGAGGTGACCATTGCATATCTGCATTAGAACTAGTTATCTGCAGTTAATTTGTTCGGGCTTCTGACAATGTGGACAGTTATTCCCCTGTTAAACATAATGCAGAAAGTCTCGTGCTGGAACTGTTAGTGAGTGACTGACGTGGCTTTAAAAGAGGCCTAATTCAAAACAATTGCATTTATGGCATCCTCTGAGGCGTCTGGTGAATAATGCTACAATATACAATGTTTGCACATACCTTAGCACAGACGGACATAACGTGATCAGCTTACAAAGGATCCGGACGCCAGTGCGATCTCTGGTTAACCTGGTGATTAATAATACAGTGAGTGCATACTCAAAACTGTTCGGGTGAAGCATAAAGCATAGTAAAGGATCTTAACACATGCACAAGCACTAACGCCTTCAGAGGGATAGCCTCAGTATGCTGGGATGGTCCAGACCGACGTCACCGATCCCATCCCAAACTCGACCCCAGACGCACAGGCAGCTGACAGAGCAGCGCAGCAACAAGAAAACATCCGTAGAGCTCCAGTGAGCAGAGCATACATCAGGATACCCTTGATAAAATAATTGCCTACGCTCTAGCCACAAACGATTAGCCACTCACCGGCTAGAGGTAGCCTACTAGACGTCGCCGGACTAGAGGAGCAGACTAGAGTTCTCAACGGGTCGGGTCAGCCCGAAAAACCCGACGGGCCCTTTGGGTTCGGGCCGGGTTCGGGCCGAAAATATAAGCATTGGCAACAATTATGCAAACTAATAAAAAAAAGAAAGAAAAAAAAGTTCTTAGATGCAATTTTAACGACATTGAGTCCCATGTCAGCTCATGGAACCATACTTGTTTCTTAAAGTGCGTATTGAAAGTTGATTTTATGCTTGAATTCACACGTAATATTGGTTGGGGAGTATTTTTATGAGGTCTGTGAAAAAATCATGATCATTCACCATCCCCATCACCAGAAAAATAGATCAAAATACCGATTTGGGTTCTTTTACTTTCCCGCCAAGTGACGTAGCTAGAGGTTGCAGTAAACCCTTGTTACCAAGGAGATGGCTGAGGCGTATCTGAAGAGTTTTGAGTAGTAGTAAGCGAGTATTGTCAAGCGAGTTGAGCGTAGTTATTAGTGGAAATTTAGTGGTAGTTGATAGTAGTAATTAGTTGTAGAGTTGTAGAGTAGTGTTAGTAGTGGAGTTGTGAAGTAGGCCTAGTATTAGCGAGTTGAGAGTAGTGAGGTGGAGAGTTAGTCAGTGAGTTTAGATTTGTAGAGCAGCTGTTCGTTAGTAGCGTTGTGGAGAAGCCTAGAATTAGTCGAGAGTAGCCTTAGTTTGTGGAGAGAAATTTCAGTTGTGAGAGTAGTGTTTGGTTTGTAGTACAGTGCAGGAGTAGTTGTTGGTAGAGTAGTGTAGTAGTTATTAGAGATGGTTAACAATTGCGTTTGTGGTGGATGTACGAACTCCAGTCAGTCTGGACACCGCGTACATCATTTTCCCAGTCGGAAAAGGGAATCTTTCCAAGCGTGGGTGCGTTTTGTCCAGCAGAAGAGTCTCGGCTTTACAGCTGAGTCTGTGACGGCACACTCAGTTATTTGTGGAGCTCATTTCACTCAGGAGAGTTATGAGTCTGGAGATTTGATGGAGTTTAGGATGGGCTATCGGTGTCAGGATCGAGTGAGGCTGCTAAAAGACGCCGTTCCCTCTGTGTATGCAAGTACACCACAGCTCGAAGCTGGAACCGTCAGCTGCCAGGCTGGTGATAACAGCCCCGGAGAACCTCTCACACGCGAGGTAAGCACAGCGAATCCCGTTTTTTTTACACTTTGATTGTCTTGTTTACAACCACTGTTCTCAACTTCCCATTGCGTTGACCTTGTGTAACAACAATATATCCGCAGGCTGTTTTCGGTGCCCCTTTGGCCCTAGCGAAGCTAGCTAAACCAGTCAACTTTTATATGCTTGCAGAGAGCAGGGTAGTATGAGCAAGTCGTTTGTCGATAAATAAATACCACAGCTAAGTGATACATGTGAATTTGTTTTAAATATCAAATTTCATAACAAATTTCATAATGGCCCGTCCAACTGAGAAACAAAACTGAGCCACTGTGGTCGGGAAGTCAAAACGGAAGTGTGATGACATGACGAATGGATGCTGTTGTGACACATTGTTTTCTAGGTTAGGTTTCTCTAGTGTGCCTGACAAAGTCATTGTATGCCTGAGCCAGTTGATGACCCTCTTCGCGATCTGCATCAGCTGTGGTGAGGCATCCAAGGGCCACGTGGACTACCAGAGAGGGACATACGTGAAAATCAAGCAGGTATGAGAACATGTCTCAACACAAAAAAAACCCTGTCCAAATATGATTGCTTTGGGCGTCTCAGCCTAAAAAGGTTGAAAACAGTTCTAGATGGCAGCCATCTTGAATTTCATGGTCAAAACAAAGTTGTATTATCAAAATTATGTCAGATTTTGAATCCTCATGGTTGACTTGTATGAAAAAGTGCCTTCATACATGATTCTAGGTCATCCAGATCAAAAGTTGTTTTTTTACAGATTGCACCGGCCGCCATTCTGAATCTGGCCCCGTTAAAAAAAAGCCAGGATTTCTGGGAGGGACATGGGGGGTAAATCTTTTCTAAAGGGTCCATAGAAGTCAAATCAATCAAGAGCTTAGGGGGCATACTATACTACATAGCCAACCTGCAAATACTGCCAACACATAGTATATACAGTATGCTTTATAGTATATACCATGTATGAATGTATGCTACACCGTACAAACTTCAGGCGAACAGGGCAAATTATGTATTAAAGTCCTATGATCACTGTATACATGGATATGATATTACTGAAAGTCAGTGGTGTAATAATTAAATGTGTCTTCCAGGTCTGTGAAGAGTGCGGTTACCAGCGTGTATGGCACAATCAAGACATGTTGGGCAGAAACATGCCAGTGTGCAACCTTCTCCTCAGTGGCGCAATCCACTTTTCTGGCTGTATGGTATCACAGACCATTAGAATGCTCCAGCTCTTCGGCCTCCAGTGCATCAGTGTTAGCACATACTTCCGTCACCAGCGTCTGTACACTATACCAACCATTATCAACGCCTGGCAACATCAGCAGAAGGAGATCATTAGTCAGCTGAAGGCGATGGACGGAGGACTCATTCTGTCTGGTGACTGCAGGTATGACAGAATATCACGTTATCAAAACAAAATGTATGTTCTTGTTAGTGTTGCTAGCATGGTGATTTATAGTGACCCACCCCTACACCAACTAATTTCAGCTCTCTGTGACCTTTTATGTAGATCTGACTCTCCGGGCCACTGTGCCAAATACGGATCTTACACAGTCATCGAGGATCGCATAAACAAGGTGTTAGATCTTCAACTTGTTCAGGTAGGCCATCGTGAAACATGAACGTGTTTGAGTAGTAATTGCAATATACACTCACCGGCCACTTAATTAGGAACACCTCTCTACTGCTGGGTTGCCCGCAGAATCGCTGCTCACTGTATTTTCTTTATTTTTCTCTTTTTCTTTTTAAACCCTAGAGATGGTTCTGTATGAATATCCCAGTAGATCAGTCTTTCCTGAAATGTTCAAATCAAGCCTTTTTGCACCAACAGCCATGCCATGTTCAAAGTCATTTAAATAGCCTGTCTTCCCCATTATGATACCCGGGTTGAACTGCATAAGATCATCTAGACCATGTGGAATGCCTATTGAAGTGATGTTTGCTTTACAGAGCTCAGAAGTTCCAAACAGCACGTGGTGCGAGATGGAGGGCCTGAAGCGCAGTGTTACATTCCTGAAATCTCAAGATCTTCAGCTGGCAGCCATAATAACTGACAGAAATCGCCAGGTAAAGATGCTTGTCTATACATTAGGACAAATGGATGTGTCATTATGTTCCACACTAGAAAAAAGTCCTGTTGTCACAGTCTCATCCAAAATATACAACTTTTATTTGTTACAGGTTGCTAAGTGGGTGCGGGAGGAGTTGTGCCCAGAAGGAACGAGCCATTACTTCGATATCTGGCACATCGGTAAAAGTATGTGATTTGATAGTTATGTTGTGTAATTGAGCCATAACACTATGTACTTCCCACTCATCAACCAAAATGTTTGCATGGCATTTTCTTCTGATGTGAAATAGGTGTGAAAAAAGCATTGGACGTGGCATCAAAAGAGAAGGGCTGTGAGGACCTGAAGCTGTGGAGGCCAGCGCTCATTAATCACCTGTACTGGACGGCGGCATCAACAGCTAGTGGGGACCCTAACGTTATGGAGGCCAAGTGGCGCAGTATGGTGAATCATGTCCAGGACATCCATGAGCACGGCAACCAAGAATTTCCAACCTGCGCACACCCACCTCTTGAGGGAGAAGCAAGAGAGAAGGAGTGGCTTGAACCAGGTATAAAATACAATATCAGTCATGTCACCATGCTGTATTAATGTATGTCTAAGAAGAACTGTATTCATCACAAAGCCTCATCACCCGTACAATTGAAAATTCACTATTTCATTTAGGATCTGCAGCAGCAATTAAATTAGAGGCTGTCACCACAAGAGGGGCACTGGTCAAGGATATACGGCAGCTGTCACCGCAGCACCAGACCTACTCCCTGGAGGCTTTCCACTCGCTCATCCTACGATTTGCTCCAAAGCATACCAGCTTTTCCTATGTGGGGATGTACTGCAGGTACTATAAGTGCTTAGTACTATGGTGATTAAAAAAACAATCCCAGGGCTGTATTATGAACAAAAACCAGGATCTCCCCCTGCACGTTAGGCTTATATTGAAGGCAGCGACCTTTAAAACAGACCCAACCTTTACTAGGTGTACTGAAGTATAACTTCTAAGATCCTTTTACAAAACATGTAATTTCATGTCAAGCTGCATAACATTACAATTATATCCTCACGACACAGGTTCCCCACCACTGTTTTCTGTTTGACATCTGAAAGCTACCTCACTTCATTCATTTTCTAGACTTCTCTTGGCGGCGTTGCACTACAACAACAATGGTGACCGCCAGATTGTCCAAAA
>NC_085859.1:44168809-44215471 GCF_034702125.1 Engraulis encrasicolus | reverse complement strand
CCATGTTGAATGTTGTGATTTTTGAGGCGCACCACTGACGTATTGTGACTCCTACGTCACGGGCGGCCACGCCCCGGTTTGGGCTTTGATGCTGGTTGTTACACTTGCAGTGAAAAAAAAGTTTTTATTATGATGTTGAATGTCGCATTTCTTTTCCCGATATAGATATAACACCACCCACGAACACAATGACCTATATTAGTGTTTAACCTGCACTAGGCACTTTAATACAAGGAACGGTTGGCAATCCAATGGCTATTTTAAACAACAGCCATATAGGCCTAGCCTATTAAATGCTGTAACGACAACAACAAATAGCATATTTTTAGTTTGATCGCTAACTTTATGCTTAGTAGTCTCAGCAAATGCAGTGCATGGAAATGCTTTCCCCATGAGGTGAAACGAAACCGAAGCGGTCTTCTACATAGGCTATACCTACTAGAAAGGACAGTGGCTTTCCAATTAGGTTATCCTTTCCACGTATTCACACAACATTGGCATATTAAACGTTAAGTCCACGCTTTGTTGGCGACTTTGTTGCATATCATTTGGCTAATCCGACATGTGCTGTTGCGATATGCCACTTCACTAGCCTATTTCAAGGGTTCGTGCACTGATGGAAAGCGAGTGGCAGCGAAGGTGCCGGTAGACTTGGCTTTTCACACTGACTGTCTGCTCGCGCTGCGGTCTGGTTGAAAATCCCCTCAGCAAATGTTTTATTTGGAGCACCTTGTCTTTGCTGTTTTCGTGCTCAAATTGACTTTTAAGCAACTGTCGGGTCTTGGGGCGCACACACATGCGGAGCGCTCGCCAGGAAGGAAGATCTCATCCTCTCACCTAGGCTATCTGTCTTTTTTGCTACATGGCTGATCAATGCACCAACCGTAGCCCAGGTGCCACTAGAAATTAGTATGTCCAAAACCTTGTGTGCCGACCAAAATTGTATGAAACTTTTAAACAATGTTTGGCACCGCCAGGCTTTCCATCTCATCCACGCATATGAACAAACAAGGAGGGAGGGGCAACTTCACGTAGCCTACATTTAATCAGATACACGGGGTGGAAATGTAGTAGGCCTAAGCCTACATTTAGAAGTCAAAACAAAAGGTGGATAGATTGTTGTTGCCGTGAAGAGGCGGTTATTGAAATCGCGCTGTGGATGATTCTGCTTAAATAGCAAGAACGTTTCCCCATTTCATATTATGTTTCTATTGTGGAAAATATCTTTTCACTAGGTTTTTAAGTGGGTTATGCAATTTACTGCACATAAGTGCACTTAAAGACCCACCACAACCCGTCATTCT
Organism: Engraulis encrasicolus; assembly: GCF_034702125.1. Taxonomy (NCBI): domain Eukaryota; kingdom Metazoa; phylum Chordata; class Actinopteri; order Clupeiformes; family Engraulidae; genus Engraulis; species Engraulis encrasicolus. The sequence continues at coordinate 44,214,167 of NC_085859.1, read as the reverse complement.
CCATAGGATAACGTGGGGAAACTCGACCCCCGACTTCGGGCCTCGGGCCGGGTTCGGTTAGATAATTCTAGTGATGTGTCGGGTAACATCGGGCTCGGGCTTTAAAAGCCACGGGCCGGGTAGGGTCGGGTTGACATTTTCAGGCCCGTTGAGAACTCTAGAGCAGACAATCCGCAAGGGGAAATCATTTTACAAAGTGCCTTGACAAGTTGTAGAATTTACTGCGGAGGCACTCTCCCCGTGAGCTCACTAAGTTTGGCGTTTCCTACCAGCACTAAACCAAGCTATCTGCAACTAACTGACAGCCAGCTGCACGTAATCGCTAAACAATGTCAAGTTGCAGAATGTAATGGGAGCGTACCTATGTTCCCACGCCCCATTGGTCCCACAGCCCATTGGTCCCACGGCCCACTGGTCCCACAGCCCATTGGTCCCACAACCCATTGGTCCCACAGCCCATTGGTCCCACGTCACTAAGACTTTTTTTCATTATTTAGGCCCATTGGTCCCACAGCCCATTGGTCCCATAGTCCATTGCTCCCACAGCCCATTGGTTCCACATTGCTTTTTTATTTGAATTTTTAGGCCCATTGGTCCCACGGGACTCACTAGTTCGACGCCCTTTCGGTATTTACCGCTTACGTCATACGACCCTAAACCTAACCCTGACCCTAACCTTAACCCTAAACATAACCCAAACCTTAACCCTAAACCTAACACTAACCTTAAATCGCTTGTTTGAAGTGTTTGATTACCATGTGAAGTACAGAGAGGGCGTCAAACTAGTGGGTCCCTTGGTCCCACAGCCCATTGAACTGTTTGTGATGTGGGACCAATGGACTATGGGACCAATGGACTGTGGGACCAACGGACCTAAAATTAAATTAAAAAATCTTAGTGATGTGGGACCAATGGGCTGTGGGACCATTGGGCCTAATTTTGAAAAAACGCAAAAGTCTTAGCAATGTGGGACCAATGGGCTGTGGGACCAATGGGCCGTGGGAACATTGGGCTGACCCCAATGTAATTACGAACGTCAAAATGAAAGGCTTCGGTTTAGTTATAATGTCCCATCACCCGACACCCCTAGTTGTCTCTCATTCAGACACGGGCTGCAAACAAATCTAACAAGTACAGCACAACGGCAGGGGATGTTAAGAATAAAATACTTCACTTTCTGCTTCAATTACAGTTAGAGCATGCTAGCTAGACTCTTAACTAGAGCTAGCTTGCTGATAGCTAGTTTTTTGTAAGCTTGAAAGCTGCTGCTACTATAACCTCGCCCACAGCTCAGCCACCGTTCCCACCGTGTTTTTTATGAATGAAAAAGATAAGCCAGCTGTTTACTGCAATTAGGCTATATGTAACTAGGATAGGAAGTAATCGAATAATATCTGACGCTACCTATTAGGTCAGCGGTCCTTAACTTGGGGTGCGGGCACGCCCTGGGGGTGCGCCAGAGATTTCAGGGGGTGCGCGGGATTTTGATTGTGTTGAGGTTACGACCTAAATTCTGCTTTGGAACATTATAATTAGGCCAATTTAAGACCAAATTACACATCTTTGGTCCCCATTTAAAGTCATTAAGGTATTGACTAATATTCCAAACAAGATTCATTGCAATTAATCACTTAAAATCATTTTTAGTATGTATACACATGTAGAAGTTTGGGTAGGGGGTGCGCGGCTTGTCTTCGGCACAGGAAAGGGGGTGCGTTAAGAAAAAAAGGTTAAGAACCACTGTACTAGGTCAACGTAGCGAATTTGAACGTGCTAATATAATCACTTTGAGACAGTGGTGGTTAAAATCTTGTGATAACATGAGAAACACTGTCTAAATGGTGGCGCCTTGTCCATTTTTACCGTTATATCAAGTTTACTACTTAGACAGCACACATATTAGTTTAATTCATTACAAACCTTTCCTTGTTGTTGAAGGTTTCCTCAGTCCGTTGGCTCGCTCTGATTTCAAATGTTATGATAAACCCAGTGATTGGGTATAATAACTCATCAATGGTTAGCATAACCCAGTATATGGTCAAACGACCACACACCAATAATTGGGTAAACATATAACCCAGCACATTTCTATCGAATTACCCAGTGTGGGTATAAAAAACCCAATATGTAGTAAAATTGTCATAACCCAGTATTTGGGTAAAAAAAAATAACCCAGTATTTTTTTGTGTGTTCAACCTACTATTTAGGCTACCAGATATATAGGCTAGTAATAGTATTAAGTTGTGCTACCTTGTTTTTTGTGGTAACGACAGTGTAGATCAGGTAATAGCCTGCAATAGGGGAAGCGGCATGCGCCAGTTTTAAAGACGGAATGTCGTCGCCAAATGTAAAATCACCTCTCTCATGCTGACATGACGGGGCACTACTTCATTAGGCTACAATGTTGTTCATGTCTGTTTGACTCACACTATACGAGTGGTTCAATTTGTGTTTTTGTGCTCATCGCACAAATGAGACAGACAGTAGAGTGTGGCTCGGGCCGTATTTTTCTGTCCGAGCCCGGCCCTCAGCCGACAGAAAAGTGATCGACCCCGACCCGAGCCCGAGACTAATTAAAATGTTTGTGTCCGAACCCGTCCGAAGCCCGAGACCACTGTAATAACAACAGAACCTGTGCGCAAGCAAGATTTTCTATGTGGGGTCCTCCATACTCAACTTGAAAAAGAATGGTCGTCGCACACTCAGGACTTCATGCAGTTATAAATTTAATTCGACCAACGTTTCGGCTTACGCCTTCATCAGGGTCATCTTACACACACAAACAGCTGAGTGTCTTTTTACAACATAACATTGATTAGACAGGTGTTCATTGGGGGTGTGTCCCGGGAATCCCCAGTGCGTCATCACTTGCTCCCAATTGCAGTCAATCAGCTGGTGGTAGGCTTACTCCTATATCACAGGAAACGTTGCAATAAAAAGACATACAAGGCTATACATATATACAATTACATACACATTAACATTTCACAATTCTGAAAATCTTTTAATAAATACATTTATAGAAAACATCTTAAGTCGAAATCGACATTTAATCCACGAGGGGCAAGAGAATCTAGTCTGTGGATCCATTCTGCCTCTCTTTGTAATAGAATCCTATCTAGATCACCTCCCCGTCGAGGTGTTTCGACTTTTTCAATACCAATATAGCGCAAAGACGCGACTGTGTGTTCCATTTCCATAAAGTGACAGGCTAACGGGTACGTGTCATCCTTTCGTCTAATCGTGCTTCTGTGTTCCGCTATTCTTTGTTTTAATTGGCGTGTTGTTTTACCAACATATACTTTCCCACAGGGGCATGTGATTAAATAAATCACCCCAGTGGTTGAGCATGTAATGACGCCTTTGATCGGAATGTTTTTACCTGATCGCGGATGTTTAAACTGGTGGCACTTATGTGTGCTGTTACACTGGGCACATGAATTGCATTTATAGTTGCCAGGTTTTATTGGAGCAAGTCGGCCCGTGTTGCGCGCTTTGACTGGAATAAGGTCCGAGTGAACCAATCGGTCCCTCAGATTTTTGCCCCTGGAGTATATACCACCTGTGGGGGATCTGAGAAGATGCCCCTTAATGACTCATCCGTTTGTATAATATGCCAATGTTTATGCAGAATGGGTTTAATTTCTTGTGCGCATCGGGAGTATTGGGTTATAAACATGGGCGCGTGTCTTTTTTTCTCGCGTTTTCTTTTCTTCAGCATGTCAGTTCTGTTCTTATTTTCCAATTTTGCTACGGCGTTGTTAATTTGACCGTCCTTATATCCTCTGACTTTAAATTTGTTTTTCATAGCCTCCATATTTTGCTCAAAATCGTTTGTTTTATGGCATATGCGTTTAACGCGGCAGAATTGGCTGTATGGTAAACTGTTTTTCAACGGATGGGGGTGGCAACTTTTAGCGTGTAAGAGGCTGTTGCGGTCAGTACTTTTTCTGTACAAATTGGTGTGCAACATGTCATCTTGTTTCACAATCAGCAGATCCAAGAAGCTGATTTGGTTTTTGTCATAAGTCATAGTAAATTTCAAGTGGTCTGAGCAAGAGTTGAGATATTCTAAGAAAGACTTCAGAGAATTCTCAGATCCACGAAACAAAACAAAAATATCATCAATAAAGCGTTTATATAATAAAACGTTAGAAAAGAAGTTATTTGTAGTTGGGTTTAAGATCTTCTGTTCTTCTAACATTCCCACATAAAGGTTGGCAAAGTTGGGGGCCATCGGCGAACCCATAGCCGTGCCTTTTGTTTGGAGGAAGAATTCATTTTCAAATCTGAAGTAGTTAAGAGATAAAACTTTTTCAGCCAATGTTAAAATACATGATTTTGAAGGGCGTGCATCTTGGTCTTGTTGTTCAAGAAAGTGCGATACTGCATGCAAGCCGCCCTCATGTGGCACATTTGTGTACAGCGACTCCACATCAAAGGTCGCTAAAATCACATCATCAGGGATTGGTCCTAAAGACTCAATTAGTACAATCATGTCAGTCGTATCTTTAATAAAGGACGGTAACTGTTCAGCATATGGTCGTATAAAGTGGTCGACAAATTTTGATAAGGGGGACGTCAAAGAGTCTATGCCCGAAACGATTGGCCGTCCGGGTGGGTTCAATGGGTCTTTATGAACCTTGGGCAGGGTATAGAATGTCGGAATTCTCGGATGTTGTATTGTCAGGAATGCGTGTTCTTTTTTTGTTATTTCTCCTACATCCAAAAAAGTGTCCAACAGTTGTGTGATCTCCTTTTTGAAACGTGGGGTGGGATCTCCATTCAATTTCTTATAGAAACAGTCATTACTTAGTTGTCTATGACATTCAGTTTGATAATCACTTCTGTTTAATATGATCGTCGCCCCGCCCTTATCCGCAGATTTAATTACAATGTCAGCATCCTTTTGTAGGTCATCAAGTGCAAGTTTTTCTTCCCTGGTGATATTGGGGTAATGCCTATATTCATTTTTGTTTTGTAACAATGTGTCCACATCTTGTTGTACAAGTCGAGAGTATGTTTCAATAGATGCATTTCGATTTGTGGGAGGGACAAAATAACTCTTTCCTCTGAACTGAGTCACATTTAAAGGTCCATCCTCTGATGCATCTGGTCCTGGTTCATTGTTTGTATCTGTAGCCGTAGTAGGCCTATGAAAAAATTCTCTCAATCTTATATTTCTAAAAAAGCGGAAAAGATCTACTGTCACTTTAAAATCATCCGATTGTGTCGTGGGTACAAAGCTTAACCCTTTATCAAGCAGTGACATGTGAGTGGGGGAAAGTGTCTTACTTGACAGGTTCATAATGTTTAATCCCGGCTCCTGTAACGGGTGCGGGTCCGCGGCGGTGTCAGATCCATTCGGGGACCGTTTCCTCTTCCCCCTCCGCGTGCGTTTTTTCTTGGACGGCCTCGCTTCGGCCTGGTCGTTTCTCCTATGTCTAAAAAATCATTTGAAGAGAAAGACGACTGACTAGTGGAAGGTCTGGGGGGTAATCCAGTCGGGCCCGCGCGGTGTTGGATTCTGCGATGGTGGCGCTGGCGATGCTGCTGTTGTTCCTCTGGGATCAGCCAGTTGTAAACTCTTCCAGTGTCCTTGTCTTTCTTGTCCAAGTTGAATTTCTTTATCTTCATCTCCTTTATTTCTGTGGTTAGTTTGTCTTGAAGATCTTGGTTTCTTTCCAGAATTGTGTTGAATTTTTTGTCATCTTTAATTGTCTTTTTGAGTTCCTGTTTCTTTTGTGCAATCTGGTTATCAAGATCGGCTGTGTCTTTTTTCAGTTGGTCCACCACTAAGGTCATTAGATCTATTGAGCACTTATTCATGATAGCGCACCATTTCTCTTTAAACTCTTCAGTGCGCTCTCCTAGAGATGGTTCCTTCTGCCAACGAAGACCTGTTGGAATGATTTCTTGACGGACGTAGTCACTCAAGGTTATCATGTGGAGGTGCAGTCTTGTTTTGCGTTTGGAGAGATCAGTCAGTTCTCTGGCCATGTCCGGCATCGCTGCATCAAAGAGTGATTCCGTTGATATAATCCGATCTCGGTCCTCTGCACTATACTCAAAGTAGTGGAGTGTCTTGGGCTGATCACTTGAATCCTTCTCGACTCCATCTTGGTGCATTTTCGGAAGTTCTTTCGGGTGCTGTTTACTCAGTACTTGTAAAGTCTTTCTTTGGGTTTTAGTAAACGCACACCGTTTGAGGTGCGTACGGCAGACAATAGACTCAACTTGAAAAAGAATGGTCGTCGCACACTCAGGACTTCATGCAGTTATAAATTTAATTCGACCAACGTTTCGGCTTACGCCTTCATCAGGGTCATCTTACACACACAAACAGCTGAGTGTCTTTTTACAACATAACATTGATTAGACAGGTGTTCATTGGGGGTGTGTCCCGGGAATCCCCAGTGCGTCATCACTTGCTCCCAATTGCAGTCAATCAGCTGGTGGTAGGCTTACTCCTATATCACAGGAAACGTTGCAATAAAAAGACATACAAGGCTATACATATATACAATTACATACACATTAACATTTCACAATTCTGAAAATCTTTTAATAAATACATTTATAGAAAACATCTTAAGTCGAAATCGACATTTAATCCACGAGGGGCAAGGGAATCTAGTCTGTGGATCCATTCTGCCTCTCTTTGTAATAGAATCCTATCTAGATCACCTCCCCGTCGAGGTGTTTCGACTTAAGATGTTTTCNATAAATGTATTNATTAAAAGATTTTCAGAATTGTGAAATGTTAATGTGTATGTAATTGTGCCACCAGTTTAAACATCCGCGATCAGGTAAAAACATTCCGATCAAAGGCGTCATTACATGCTCAACCACTGGGGTGATTTATTTAATCACATGCCCCTGTGGGAAAGTATATGTTGGTAAAACAACACGCCAATTAAAACAAAGAATAGCGGAACACAGAAGCACGATTAGACGAAAGGATGACACGTACCCGTTAGCCTGTCACTTTATGGAAATGGAACACACAGTCGCGTCTTTGCGCTATATTGGTATTGAAAAAGTTGAAACACCTCAACGGGGATGTGATCTAGATAGGATTCTATTACAAAGAGAGGCAGAATGGATCCACAGACTAGATTCTCTTGCCCCTCGTGGATTAAATGTCGATTTCGACTTAAGATGTTTTCTATAAATGTATTTATTAAAAGATTTTCAGAATTGTGAAATGTTAATGTGTATGTAATTGTATATATGTATAGCCTTGTATGTCTTTTTATTGCAACGTTTCCTGTGATATAGGAGTAAGCCTACCACCAGCTGATTGACTGCAATTGGGAGCAAGTGATGACGCACTGGGGATTCCCGGGACACACCCCCAATGAACACCTGTCTAATCAATGTTATGTTGTAAAAAGACACTCAGCTGTTTGTGTGTGTAAGATGACCCTGATGAAGGCGTAAGCCGAAACGTTGGTCGAATTAAATTTATAACTGCATGAAGTCCTGAGTGTGCGACGACCATTCTTTTTCAAGTTGAGTCTATTGTCTGCCGTACGCACCTCAAACGGTGTGCGTTTACTAAAACCCAAAGAAAGGGTCCTCCATACTCAAAATAGCACGTGATAAATAGGCAAGATAGGCAAAGACGTTAGGATAAGGCTATTTGCAGTAGCCTCATTTAATTACACAAACATAGTAAGTTAAACACACACACACGCACACACACACACACACACACACACACATGTGACAGCGCACCTTATGTTTCTTTCGGTTAGACTAACCAGAGATGTTGGGTGCGGTGATCAAATGCATGGGAGGGGCGTGAGAGGATAAGAAAGGCGAAAACTAGCGAATACGTTTTGGATGCAGTCAGCACGGCTATCGAAGCATTTGTTACGTTACTGTTAGTGCAAATAAATCCCCGCGAGCCCTGTGAAGCTGGCCACCGCTCCTTGTCGTTAAGAAGGATGGGCTATAATTGAACCCCGAAGAACAGTAGCCTGTTCGGCCCGCAAGAGAATGTCATTTCCCCTGATGTCCATGCGGTCAATATAAAATCAGGAAAGGTTGCACGCGCATAGTAACTGTACAGTATAAGTGACAACAATTAAGAAGAACCTACGTGAAGGACATGACATGTCACAGCGGACAAAATAGGCTACTAACAGGAAACCTCTCCTACCTTACTCCACGTAGCGTGTGCGTCTTCTTAGTTATCCATATTATGCTCCTTGCTAGCCCATGCTGGAAATGTAATCCTTGGCGAACAATGCAGTGACAAACTTCGTCATTTTATGTTCAACATTCAAGACAGCCTCGGCATGTTAAAACATGGCCTACACTAGGCCTACAACAAGCACTGACAACTGTTGATTTGGCGCTTATTAATAAAGCAAGTTGACTCGGCATCCCTGCTCGGCTGACTCGGAGTGAGCGTCCATGTTGCCACTGGTAACTGGCGCGTGCATACAGCCAATAATAATCACTCGCACGAGTAGCCTACCAGGCCCGTCGGGCTTCGGTCGGGTTGCCATGCTCTGACAGACAGGCTTGCTTGATAGGGCTACACAAAGCAAGCGACATCGGTCCACTCAAAATGGTCCGAACTCCGCCGCTTGATTTCATGTCTCCTCAGTCTCTCCATTACGGTTTATTAGCCTACTCTGTTTTGCTATTTTCGTTATTCTTAGCCCTGGCATTAGAGATGAAGCAACTGTGATCAGTGAGGTTGTGGAAACGGTTGAATAGGCCTATGGTCCTAAATTGGAAGCGGCCGATGCCAGTTTTGAAGACAGAATGTCGTCGCCAAATTTAAAATTCGATCTCTCTTATGCTGGCGTCACGGGACACACTTAATTACAATGGTGTTCCTGTCTGATTGACTCGGTTTTAATTGTCTTTACCGGTTCAAATTGTAGTAGGTATGCAAACTCTGTATCCTGAGGATACCCGTTCCTGGCTTGAATAGTGCCGAAATAAGTTAGGGACGGATTGGGAGACGGTGAATGCAAGACAGAAAAAAAGTCGAGTTTAAATTCACATGGTGGTCTTGTTTAGGGCTCACACTTGTGTTATTATCAAATGCCCTATCAAATGTCCAATGCTAAATAAAACATGCAATTTGCTGACTGTATTTCTACTACTACTAAAACTGGGGGGCGGACAAGCACGGAAGCACAAACAGACGCACAAACACAGGCAGACGCTGCTCTGCAAAAGCGGTGCTATACTGCCCCCCGCATTCCGAATGGCCACAGGGTGTAATGATCACGGTACGCTGCCACGGCACGGTAATGAGCAGATTGAAGTTACACCATCTGTACAGGTACATTCATTTTGAGTGTATACAGACCTACTTAGTGTATAATGAATATTCATTGTTAATGTGAAGTGTAAAGTTTTATGTTGGTTGAAGTTCTGATTTTGTGGCAGTTTTTGGTATTACTGGCACCCTCAAGACATAGGCCTATTCTGCTCTAGGCGACTGCGCTACTACATCTGTGACTGAACTTTCAACCTGCACTAACTCAAAACATACACATGCACACACACACACACACACACACACACACACACACACACACACACACACACACACACAAGAACACCGCACTTTCTGCACTAAACCCAAACATACACACACTGACACACAACTCATACTCACACACACACACACACACACACACACACACACACACACACACACACACAGACGCACACCGCACTTTCTACCTGCACTAAACACACACACACGCACACAAACACACACACACACACACATACTGCTGCTGGTGTATTTGATAAACCTATTTTAATTATTTATTTTCTTCAAATGCTACTATTACTACTGTATGTCAGAACGCTATAAAGGACTTTTAGAAAAAGCACAACAAAATACCTCCTCTTAATGTATGTTCTCTACAAGTCTTCTGTTGTCCAGTCTTGCACTTTAAATGTCTGTATGAGCACTGTCTATGTCCATACTGTCTTATGTCCATGTACAGTTGTGCTCATATGTTTACATACCCCAGCAGAATAAACGCTTTCTCTGCGATTTCTCACAAAATATGAAGGATTACACAAAACCTTTTTTTTCACTCATGGCTAGTGACTGGCTTAAGATATTTATTAGCAATATTCTGTGTTTACTCTTTCAAAAGCATGATCACAACCCAAACTACCCAAATGACCCTGTTCAAAAGTTTACATACCCTAGTTTCTGATGCTGAATATGGCCCTGTTTAACATCAGGGACCGCTCTAAATTGTTTGTGGTAGTTGTGGATAAGGCTCTTAATGTTCTCAGATGACAAAACAGCACATTCTTCCTGGCAGAATGGTTGTTTCCCAAAATATCTTTGGGTGTCTTGCTGGAACCTCACATTTGAGGTTTCCCCTGAGTGGCTCAATGATGTTGAGATCAGGAGAGTGAGATGGTCGCTCAAAAACCTTCATTTTATTCTTTCTGAATGTAATGGAGCGCTGCTCCTTTAAGGGAAGTCTGACGCTGCGGCACACGTCACCACGCCGCTCGTAGAGGCTTATGGGAAGTCTCTTCATAAACACTGCCAGTGGCTAGTATTCGGTAAGCCTGCAAAGTCCCCCTTTGCGCGTTTCATCGCCACCGGCGAATGCTGTGGTTGCTTCTCCCCTCGTCGTCGAGAGGAGTGCGGTGTCCAGTTCAGATCTAGGAGATGTGGACCATTTCTTGTCCTCGTGAGTATGTGGACCATCTCTTGTCGCTGTTTATGTGCTAGCCAGCGGCTAGTGGCTAACTTCGCGTCTGCTGTTCTATAGGTTGTGATTCCGACTTGGCGTCTCTTACTTGGCTAGAGTGATCTCTTGCTTCTCCACTGGCAAGGACTTCGGTGGACAATACCAATGGTTACCTTGCGCTTTTCCCGTCTCCTGCACGCCGGTATGTATTATAGTGGGTTAGCTTGTGCCTTTACCCAGCTCTGACTGTTTGTTTTCTTACCATGGTTGCTAACGACGGCCATTATTATGGTTTCAGCGTGTGGTCGCTACCGGCGCCTCGGCCGTGTACCTCTGTATTGGCACTCCGACTGTGAGAATTGCGCATCGGTGCACCCTCATCTCCGGGTAAGGTAACCTCTCGGCAGCAGAATCGTGTGATAGTGGGTGTCCTGCTAGCTTGGCTAACGCTCTCCTCCTCCCTCGCAGGTTGTATCCGTGTGGCCGTGGTCAGACACACCACGCGTTAGGTGCACGAGCGGCGACTTTTAGCCCCGGTTGTGTGGTGCCTCTGGACGCCGGGAACCCGTATCTCGGCTGCTGCTCCGGCCTCGGGAAATTGGACATTCGTGCGTGTGTGTGCGTTGGCGCGCTTTAGTTCAGTGTGTGTGTGTGTGTGTGTGCGTGTGGGCGCTCGGCTCGGTGTGAGCTGGTGTGTGAGCCATTCCACAGTGTGTGTGTGCGTGTGCGTACGTTGGTGCGTGTGTGTGTGTGTGTGACGAGTGAGTGTGGGGATACCTAGGGGACTGCACTGAGCTGAGCCTCTGGGGTTGGTTTACCTCATGTTTTGATTTTCGTTTTCTTTCGTTTGCTGTGCCTAATTTCCTTTTTTTTCATTATTTCATTCAATTATCTAATTTCTTATTTAACTGCATGTATTTACTGGATTTTGATTTATTTTGCATGGTTTGCTGATTTCTTGTTGTTTCTGTTTGCCGTGAATTATTTCTGTTTGTTGTGAACTATTTCTTTACTTTTTCTTTTGTTAATCCTGAGGTGTGCCATTCGCCCTATTGTGTTAGCCGTGCCAGCCCCTAGTGGCAAAGTCTGCCAACCTGAGTGTGGGTTCTAAGGCCTTAGGCCTACCAGGTGTGTTGTCTATTGTGAATTAGTGAACATACTTTGGGGCAGGTGTTTACAGATCCGCGGGTGTGGTGGCAGCACACCCACCCCTGCACTTTACTGTTAACGTGAACATACTTTGGGGCAGGTGTTTATCGATCTGCGGGTGATTGCGACAGCACACCCACCCCACTGCACTTTGTGAATTGTGAGTACCTTTTTATATTTATTGCAAAGAGTGAGAAAAATATATTTTTATAACGCAAAGAATAATAAAGATTTGAATTATTAATGGTCACCACTGTCTCTGCCTCCATTGTGCACGAACCTGTGTTTGCCTGGTAATCTATTGTGCGGGTACATTTGTCGCCTTCACCAGCTCGGGACCTCTCAAGACAGCTGACGACACTACTCACATGACAATCGAGTTCTGGAGTTTGGCGCATGAACGCCACTGATCCCGGAACAATCGGGATTCATGCGTGTTTTGTTTTGGTTCTCTTTTCTTTTTTTCACCTCACCTTGATCCTCCACACCCACGACATATCATTTTAGCTGAAGTAAACTAAATTAAACAGTCAGAGACCAGCATTGCTGTCATATGTGCATCTGCAATTAAATGACATTAACTGGTGTTGTTGATATAGTGATTACAAGAGGATAATTTAGCATTTATGATACTGTTTACATGTCAGTTGCATGCATGGGCGCCATGTTGATGATGCGTGTGTCGTCACACAAAACACAAGCTCGGGAACTCGTTCTTCTATACTTCCGCCAGAGATCAACCTCGATAATTATCGATCTGACATTGCGTCACCAAATGTTCACTCCCACTTTCCCGAGGTTTTAGGTCGGCTTTCTGGGGATTCTCGATTTTTTGAACGAGCCAAGTGTGTGTTGGTCCGGGGTATCTGTAACTACCCCTAATTCATTTCCTCCGGGGGCTCCACCCCCGGGGGTGGCGTAGTCGAACTACCTCCTGTAACGGTCTCGCCCACTACATGAAGCTAATGACGGGTTGATTTGGCTTTCTGTGTCGAAATATTGTCATGTTGGCACCATTGGAATTTCAATTCAGAAATGCAATATGAGGAGTTTGGTTGGAATCAAGCCAATGGGCAAGGGAATCATTGCATTGCAATGATCATTGCAAGGGAAATTGTTCAGGAGGCATAGGACAACCAAAAAATAACTTCAGGTGAAATATAGGACAACATGAAAAAATGTTTTAAACTGTACAGGAAAGAGGCACTTGAGGAAAGATGGGCTGTTGGGGGTTGCCAGGAGAAAGCCATTACCACAAAAATGCAAACATGTTATTTTGCATATGATACACCAAATAGCACAGTGAGAAGCATCAAAATGCCTGTGACAAAGTCATTTGGAAAAATGAGATCAATATGGAACTTTTTTAGGCCACTATTAACAGTACCATTTGGACAACAGGCAATGGAGCCTATGATGAAAGTTACACCATACCCTTCTGTGAAACATGGTCATGGACCACTGATTTCATGGGGACATTTGAGTTACAAATGCATTATACTTTTGATCCATACTCGCAGAATGATGAATACATTGCCCTGTGAAAAATACTGGAGGAAACTTGACACACATCAGCCTTGAAACTGCACATGGTCCATTGTTTGGACATGCCAACATAACAATATTTCAACACAGAAAGTCAAATCAACCCGTCACTAGCTTCAGAAAGAATAAATGAAGTTTTTGAGCGACCGTCTCACTCTCCTGATCTCAACATCATTGAGCCACTCAGGGGAAACCTCAAATGTAAGGTTCCAGCAAGACACCCAAAGATATTATAGGAAACAACCATTCTGCCAGGAAGAATGTGCTGTTTTGTCATCTGAGAACATTAAGAGCCTTATCCACAACTAACACAAACAATTTAGAGTCCCTGATGTTAAACAGGGCCATATTCAGCATTAAAAACTAGGGTATGTAAACTTTTGAACAGGGTCATTTGGGTAGTTTGGGTTGTGATCATGCTTTTGAAAGAGTAAACACAGAATATTGCTAATAAATATCTTAAGCTAGTCACTAGCAATGAGTGAAAAAAAAGGTTTTGTGTAATCCTTCATATTTTGTGAGAAATCGCGAAGAAAGCGTTTATTCTGCTGGGGTATGTAAACATATGAGCACAACTGTATGAGTACTGTCTATGTCTATACTGTCTATGTCCTTACCTAGATTAGTCTATGTCTGTATGAGAGAGCAAGAAACGCAATTTCAAATTCTTTGTATGACCAGTGCATGTAAAGAAATTGACAATAAAACTTGACTTGACTTGACTTGACTTGACTTGACTATGTCTAGCGCTGACTCTGACACCATTCCTTGCGTAAAACCAGTGTATGTTTCGTTACGAGGGCAGAGCCTGACTACATTGGTTTTCATAGGGTTACGGAGTGATACTCGATCGGGTACCTAACCGGTAAAAAAGTTCAGTCAGATGACTTTTTTTTGCTTTAATCCCTGCATTTTACTACTATTAGCTCGTTTTGGGCAGCCATCTTGGATTTACCCCATAAAAATGACCTTAATGACATTGAAATTTGGGGCACCCCTTCTGAAATGATGGAGAACACCCTAAAGAAGGTCTACACCGATTTTGGTGCTTCTATCCAGCGCGTAACGATTAGGCCCTTTTTGGATGGTAAGATCCCCAGCTACAGCTGATTGGCGAAACACTGAGAGAACCGAGCTCGAGGCTTTTGCCAGATGATATGTGGAGCCAAAATCTTTGGGTGGAGTACAGAGGATGGCATCGCGAGGCTAGTTTAAAGGGACACTGTGCAGGAAATGGTCAAAAAAGGTACTGCCACTACGCTGCTCATTGAAACTGGGCTGCCTATTGCCAAATGTGATATTGACATGAAAGTACTTCATGAAATTTACATGAGTAATAAACAAATATTTTCTAGTATGGTCCAAGTACAGTCATTTTTGCAGCTAAAAATGGCTATTTTTGGAAATTCAAAATTGCAGACCATGGAGAAGATCCCCCTTTTCATGTATGAAAAGTGCAATTTTGCCAGTCATAATGAAAACTTAGAATTCGATGGTGGTAGTAAGTATTCATGATAAAGGTAACATTAGTGAATGGGTAGCATGAATTCTGGAAATAAACAACTAAAAATCTCACACAGTGTCCCTTTAAGTAAGGACAAAACATAGCCTACATGTGGGCCGAACACTACGGGACTATTGCACATTAGTTGGCTACCATGCATGTGGAGCATCAGACAAACAGAACATGGAGCCTGACTCCACAGTAACCCACACTCACAGCCACAGATACAGTATAGGCAAGTTGTTGAGAACTTTTTTGATGGCAAATTCAGTTTGATTGGTCAAATAACTCCTTTACAAATACAAATATTAGCTTTTCTTTTCTTGTTGTCATATTTAGTTTTCTGTTAACTTAACAACACATAATCTACTTAAACATAAGTCCAATAAAATGCCTTTTTGATCGATTTTCCATTTCAAAGTGGTAGATGTGAATTAAAATCCTGGCCTGATTACAGGGCCCACTCCAGCCCTGTCTACCTTCCTTTTCTTCTCATCATCCCTAACCCTATCCATCTTCTAATTGCCCTGGCCTGTCCACTCTCTCTCCTCTTTGGTTCCAAATTGTAGCAGATAAAGCTGCGGGCCATCATCCTCCATGATTTTTTTCCCATGTTGAATATTTTCACTTCCGTGGAACTCATCCTCGCTTTGGTTATTAAAGTTGTTTTTTGATATTCAGAGTGAAAAACATTTTTTTATTGTGATTTTGAATGCCATTTTACTTATCCAATTTAGCTTGACAAATACAATGAGCTATAGTAGTGTTTAACTTAAAATAGACACTTTAACATCCTTTGTGCATAGAACCATCCAACTGTTGAATAAGTTAAGTTTAGACAGAATTAATATAATAACTTTAATATACTAAATGTATATAGGATTTTTAATTTGATTATTTCCATTCTGCCAGGACTTTTTATTTTTATTTGAATACTTTGTATGTTTTCTTTGTTTTTAGTCGTGTCCTTGTATGTCGTAATTGTCTGTATGTTCAAGTGTTCCCAAAGCGCAAAACAAATTCCCCCTGGGCCAATAAAGGTACATTCATTCAATCATAGGAAACATGATGTCTGGTCTCACCGATCCTAGTGACGCAACACTGTGTTACTATCTCACAGAGCTTTGGAAGTCGATGACAATCAGGCAAGGGAGCATGTAGATTTAGTGTCTAATAAAGTCAAATGGCTGTCAATAACGAATGAGAAAAGGTTGTTTTTCCATCAACTTTTAACTGAACTAAAGATGGATGTCTACTATGATTCCTCTAATTCAAGCAGAGTTCTGCATAGGAACTAATGACAACTGCATGCTGATTGGTCCTTTCCCACATGTGTCCTCTTCAGCCTTCTCTTTCTCTCAGTGTGTTTCCCAGAGGCGTTCAGACTGCTTCACCATGGCCACAGTACAACATTTCGTCTGTGTGCTGATGATAATCCTCTCTCTGTCAGTGGGTAAGTCTTCACTTTCTATGCATAATTATGGAATTTTATGTGATGCATTAGCGTTTAGTTTAGTTTAGTTTAGTTTAGTTTAGTTTAGTTTAGTTTAGTTTAGTAGGATCCCCATTAGCTGGGCACAGACCCAGCTATTTTTCCTGGGGTTCAGCAATAAAATTAATATACAGTTAAAACATTCTGTACAATTAAATGCATTTATTTAAACATCCATCAATTAAAAAGTAAAGTGAAGTAGCAAAAATATTTTATTGATCCTGAGGAACATTAAAGTGATGTAGTACACACATCACACCAGGCCTTATTTAGCTCGCGCCCTCGATATGTATGCTGTACTGTATCAAGTAATGTGTTAATATAGTATACAGTAGAGACTAATTGTTAAATTATAAATCAATGTTGTGTTTCTCATGGTAGTTGACAGCAGACTAAGTGTACAAATATGATACTGATAATGTTTTACCATACATACAGGTGGAGCTGATGGATATGAGGGGGGCACTGTGCAAGAGTGCCGTTTCACCTCCCCTGACCAGAGTTATCTGGAGTTCATCGTAGACCTCTACTTTAATAAGGCTGGATTTCTGCGCTTTAACAGCACCGTGGGGAAGTTTGTAGGCTACACGGCACACGGAGTGCTCAGTGCAGAGAGATATAACAATAATACAGCCATTTTGGGAGGGGTGAGGGCAGAGAAGGAGAGATACTGCAGGCGCAATACCCAGAATGAGATTAATTACATACTGACAAAGACGGGTGAGTAGATGGTGAAACATGACACATTCAAGAAAGCAAATCAGTACCAATAAATCTTTATCACCTAATTCTATCTCTCTCTGGCGAATGTATTTATTATTTTTTATCATTCATATTGAAGAAAAAAATATGTATTAGTGCCATAACTCTAAGGTGAGACGGGCAAAATAGAGATATTTTTCGTAGTGAGGCAAAAATTGTAGTTAAGTTAATAGACCCAATCATCAGAAAAAATGTTGGTCTGTATCTGCATGCACTGACATAGTAATATAAAATGAACTAAAATCATATAATTGAATATAAGTAATGAAAGTGTTTGTTCGTTGACATTGCTTAAATTATAATTCATGAAAGTGTTCCTGACAATTATCCTAACAATATCTTTAAAAAGCATTTGTAAGAATGCAATACCACTTATGGTTTCCAATGTCATAATCACAACTGTTTGTAACCAACATCGTACCAGCATTACATGCATCAGTGGAAATGCATGTAATGCCAAAATCCTGCCAATCTTGCAATTCTTACATAAATACTGTTGTGTTTCAGCTGAGCCACAGGTGAAGTTGAGACTGACAAAGGCGTCCAGTAATGGCCATCCAGCCATGCTGGTGTGCAGCGCCTACAACTTCTACCCCAAGATGATCAAGCTGACCTGGTACAGAGATGGCAAGGAGGTGATTGGTGACGTGATATCCAGTGAGGAGCTGGCGGATGGGGACTGGTACTACCAGATCCACTCCCACCTGGAGTTCACCCCCAAAGCTGGAGAGAAGGTCACCTGTGAGGTGCACCACACCAGCCTCAAGGAGCCTAAACTGGTCGACTGGGGTGAGAATATCCACCATTCTCATACTTTAAAAAAGAAATGTGCACGCATTGTCTGTCTGTCTGTCTTTTTCAATCTCTCTCCCTCTCTCTTTCTCTCTTATTCACACACACACACACACACACAAAGAGCGCGAGAGAGCAAACACAAATTTCATTGCAAATACGTATGCCTGAATGTTCCCCCAGACTCCTCCATGCCTGAGCCTGAGAGGAATAAGATTGCCATTGGGGCAGCAGGCCTGGTGCTGGGGCTCGTCGTCACTGCTGCAGGATTCATCTACTACAAGAAGAAGTCTGGGACTATTCTGTAGTTACAGGTAAGTTTCAATGTTGTTCTACAAGTCACAATGTTGCGCTATAATAAGTTACAATTTGTAAGTTTTGTGTTGCTTGCAATCAAATCCACCTTTACCAGTCAGGATAATATGTGTTAGTGGACTGCCTAATGCATGATGCAGGGTCCTATGGGCCCAACTGTAATAGACCCATGTTGATATGATATTCAGTCTGTAAAACAAACAGACTCCCAGTGGCCCCCCTGATACATGGGACCCTGGTGACCCTGGTGACAGAGGGCAATTCTTGGGGGGTAGTGCAAGAACACAGCGATATACAGGGCAGGGAAACCATTAGATCTGGGGGTCCCAACCTTTTCCAACTTGGGGCCCACTTGAAACTTCTGACCCAATGAGCAATACAACTCAATTAAATCAACAGAAACACACACAAAAATATTATTTAGATTTTTAGAAAATTGTTTCAAGGCCCACTTGGAATACCTTCATGACCCAAAAGTGGGCTCTGGCCCACAGTTTGAGAATCACTGCTTTAGATAGTCTAACCTGAAGGTGACATTTCGTTATGAATATGAGGAATATTAGATTATTTACCACCACATCTAGGTTAACTTAACCTGGTTTACTACTTAACCAACATCTTGGAATACACCCCAGGGCTCCTCTTACAAGAGTCAGACATTTATGATGAAAAAAAAATAATGCACCATTATTCTACAGCATGTGAACAAGGCTAAGGCAATTGTATTTGTTCAACTATCTTAACTTTTGATTGTATTTTTTCAGACCTATCACCGTATGCTGCACTAAAATTCTATCAAGACATCTGTCATCTATCAAGACATCTATCAGTCAAGAATGATTGGATATGGTTTGGATTACAAGATTGAAGGCTGATTTTGCTGTATGTTTTTTTTTTCCATTGGCTTGTATAGTGTAGCACACACGTATACATGACTAAAAGACAGTTTTGTTGCTGCATTTATTCTGAGATTTAGAATCAAAGTTTTAATATTTATTTCCCACTTGTTGGAAATCCTTTCTGAAAACTAACATGGCAAGCAAATGCAATGCTTTTAGGAGCTGGTATGATAGTGGGATCAGTGGGCTGTTTGAATTAGTAGGACCTCAGCTCCCTCTGCAGTATACATTAGGTACTGCAGGTAAATTTCTTTCCGTACAGTTCTTTATAACTTCTCAAGACCCTTTTCAATTCTATAAGCATAGTTCTTTTAAATAGATTGAATACATTTTGATACATATTTTTCTACTGTGTGTGTGTGTGTTTGTGCGTGCGTGTGTGTGTGTGTGTGTGTGTGTGTGTGTGTGTGTGTGTGTGTGTGTGTGTGTGTGTGTGTGTGTGTGTGTGTGTGTGTGTGTGTGAGTGTGTGTGTGTGTGTGTGTGTGTGTGCGCGCGCGCGTGCGCGCGCCTCTGCACTATATGTGCTTATGCATCTCTGTGTGTTTCTTTCACTTTGCAACTATTGTTGAAGATTGTCTGAAGTAATTTCTCTGTTTCAATTTCTATTTCAATAAAACAATATAAAAGTCAGTTGACGTGTTTTGACTTGAAATTACAAAAACGTGCAATTATGTAGGCCTACATGCACCCCATGTTTTACAGGAGGGGGAGGGGATCGTTCACCTTGAGGTTTTTTTGTTTAGCCTTTTTCCTCATGCAACATTAATACAATCTAATAACATCTGATGTAACATTTGGTCACCATAATTCTCATATAATGGTCAAGGCTCAAAAGTCAGGTGGCGCAATGGCATCTAATTAGCCTAATTAAATTTACTAATAATTGGTAGTTTATATGCTGCAATGAATATGCTTTTTAGATAGCTCAAACAAATAAAAAAAACAATAGTGACACTGGCTGTCATTGTTCTGCCCTGACATGTGCTACAGTATATGCCACTAGCCTGATTATCATCGACATTCAAATCTCTTCGAGACTTGGTCTGACCAAGAGCATAACAATTAACATTTCCCAAACGGCATGGTTGACCCTCCTCTCTTGGTTTGCTTATGATTGTTTGCTTACCGACAAAGTGGGAGGAGTTCCCGTATTTTCGGGAACTCAGAAAGTACTTGCATTGCTCTTGGCCTGACTTATTTGTCACTGACCCATATACCCTTATTATCATCTAAAAAGAAACAGCACATCACCACAGTCAACTTAGTTATTGTTATTGTTGTATTACAATATTACAACAATTACACATGAACCCTTAACAGGCAAAAGGTTCTCACACTCCTTTGGATTTTTTTCTTCTTTAAGTTATTTTTTTCTTTGTATTCATTCATTAGCAAGCATGATGACGTTTCGACCTCTCGGTCTTCCTCAGATTGACTGACAAATACAGTGCCATGAGAAAGTTTGGGCACCCTTTTGGAAAATCATTACATCGGTTTATTTCTCGTTGAGCTTTTAAAGTAGCAACTTCCTTTTAACATATGTTAAACTGTAGGGAAAGAGAAACATTTCAGCAGTGGAAGAATTTTCATAGGTGTTATAGAAAGAATTTTATGTGGATTTAAACAAAAATATGTGTGTGCATAAGTATGGGCACCCCAAAGAAGGTATACCATTAATATGAAGTAGAGCTCACCTTTGCTGATCTAATGGCCTTTGAATACTTGCTATACAAGAAGACAAGTTCCAACTGCCTGGTGCTACTGAATAGTTGCCAATTATATACAGAACCCCTCTAATACAGTCAGGTTAATCATCTGTCTTCTTTGGACAACCTGGTTCAAATAGATTCATTATTTTTCAATGATAGTGATATCTCAAGATTGGTATGACCATTCCAATACATTGCACTTGTTGTTTCACATTAACTCATTGTTGAATTTTGATCAGTGCTGTGCAAACTCTGTCCTGCTGGAAAGTCCAAACTCTGCTCAGCTCTAATTTCGTGACTGACACTTGAACATTCTTTTGAAAAATATGCTATTTGAAAAGAATTAGTGAGGCCCTTAACTGTAATACGTTTTACAGTATGTATACTATCCATGCAGACCTATAGTAGGTTGTGTTTTAGACCAGAGGTCATAGAATTGATGGGTGCATTTTTTGCCATATCCACCTCCCATTGTTAAGGTCAAATACTTCTAACTCAGCCTCATCTGACCACACTGTGATTTCCCTAAATGCTTTTAGCTTGTCCAGATAAGCTTTCTGCATAAGTTTAACAACTTATTTCTGATGGATACACAGGAAAGCCTTTTTATGCATCACCCATCCAATGAGCTTTTGCCTTGTGAAAAGTATACGTGGAAGGACCCATGTTCTTGTAGTTCTTGTAATATTGTAATTCTATGGAGGTGTGCTGTAGTGTGCCTGTTGCCATTCTTACCATCATTTAGCCATGCCCTTTTAACTATTTTTCAACAAACTACAGTTTGTTCAGAGCCCACCATATTCCACTCTCCAAGACAGAACTTAGGACAAGCCTCGTCTGCTATTTTGTATGATAAATAACATTTTAATGACCAATCATGTCTGTCTTGGTGACTGAAGGGATTCCAAAGTCAGTAAACCAGTTTGTGCTGCAAAGATGAGCTCTACTTCATATTAATGGTATACCTTCTTTTGGGTGCCCATATTTATGCACACGCCTATTTTTGTTTAAATCCACGTAAAATTCTTTCTGTAACCTATGAAAATTCTTCCACTGCTGAAATGTTTCTCTTTCCCTTCAGTTTAACATATGTTAAAATGAAGTTGCTACTTTAAAAGTTCAATGAGAAATAAACCGATGTAATGATTTTCCAAAAGGGCGCCCAAACTTTCTCATGGCACTGTACAAATTAATGTTTTTTTTTGTTCAGCACCTGGGATTGCGCACAAGTAACTCTCTGCAAGCACACCTTAACAGCCAAAACCATCATCTATTTAATATTGACGAGATTGATATAGGCGTACTGTGTAGACACATTAAGAACCACACACAAGCACTGATGACTTTTGATGTTCATTCTGGACATTGGGCTCCATGGCACTCAAGGTGTGACATAATCCAGACGGATTGAATTTGATCATGCTGAATCGAAATCTAGATGAATTCTATTATGTGCTCCGGGCTGGACTGGTAGTCTGGCATACAGGGTTTTTCCTGGTGGGCTGACTGTCCTCAGGGGGCAGATGTGTTTGGGCATTTTGGCCCACTATGGTCGTCCGTGGTTTTGATCTAAGTTCAGTCCTGCATAAGTGCTGATCTTAATTGTCTAGATCTTTCTTTTTTATGTCTCTATTCTTAAGATGATCAAAAAGCCATGTTGGTCAAAGAACACAGCAGTAAAAAAGTACGAGAGTGAGTCTATTGAGCTTCTGTGTCAGTTGCAGTATGTAGTTCTACAGGCAGTTCCATGTAGTTCTACAGGTACCTTTAGGAACATTAATGTCAGTGGATTTGCTGATGCCTCTTGCAGAGCAATGGAAGCCAAAAGCATGAATTAGTTCTTGGATGTAACACTGAGGTTGTTGAATTTAGGGTTAATAGCCCAGTGGTTCAAGAGGAAGACATGCTCAAGTTTTTCAGTGTATTTCGTGTCACTATTGCATTACAAAGGTGCCTTCCGTGTACGCAGGGCCGCTGCTAAGGTTTTGAAGGCCCCAGGCATAACTGGTCAGGAGCCCCCCTCATAATTAAATAATAATAACAGCAACAATAATAATAATTCATGCACTAACTATAAATTAGCAATGGAAGAGAGATGCATAAGATTAGGAGATGATGCACAAGGGATTGTTTTGACCTCGAGCACCTGATTTCTTGATGAGTACCTGCTGTATTGTTGCTGGTTGCAGTTTTATAAGATCACCACTAGATGTCATACGTGCACTACTTTACACATTGGAATGTTCCTTATATTGAATATACATTGAATGTATTGTGTGTGTGTGTGTGTGTGTTAGGGGTGGTACGGTTCACAAAATTCACGGTTCGGTTCATATCGCAGTGTCACGGTTTTCGGTTCTCTACGGTTCTTTTTTTTTTAGTTCATGATAAATGGTGCACTGGCTGATAGAATCGGACTCATCACTAAATATCCTACATATGGTTTGTATAGGCTTATAATGTGAAAATGGTGTGATTTTAATTGTGTCATCCTCTGATTTGGTCTTATACGCTAATGTTTTAATCAGAGAGACTGGATAAGATACTCCTAGAATCTCTGTTTTACATATTTTTCTGGGCAGTACATGAATTGCGGTTTGCGATGGATTGCACAGTTCGGTTCGGTATGTGTGTGAATTGTACGGTTTCGGTGCGGTTTGTGCCATCCCTAGTGTGTGTGTGTGTGTGTGTGTTTGGATGGTGTGTGTGTGTGTGTGTGTGTGTGTGTGTGTGTGTGTGTGTGTGTGTGTGTGTGTGTGTGTGTGTGTGTGTGTGTGTTTATCAACAGGATCAGAGAATAGGGACAAAACATTTGAATATGGCAAACGTTTGTTCTGAATGGAGAACACGTAGTACAATGCAGTACAAAGATTAACACAGTGTACATTAATGAATACATCACTAAAAATAAATAAATAAATAAAACAATTTCTATTGCCCCTTGCCATCTCCAATATCAGGTCATGCGTTCCCTCCATCATATTTCTTCTGAGGAGGTGGGGGTCTGAACCAAAGACAATTACTGTTGCCTATTTCTACAATTATTGTTCTGAATACCCCATTACCATTAAACTCTTTTCCTTTAATCTTGCCTATCAAGTTTTTCTGCTACAGTATACGGTAACTATCTGGGTGATAATCAGGAAACACTTAGAGAGAGGTGGTGCCTTGCATCCCCATCACACTTAGACAGTCTCGTATCATGTTGTTCAAAAACAATTAATGGAGTGGGGATGGCTGTCCAAAGATTTCAGTAGGCCTGTGGTGTCTGCACTTCTGGCTGTCCAAACAGTATAGATTACATTACATTACATTCAGGGGTGTCGTTCAGGGGGGGGGGGGGGGGGTTGTACATATTGCCCAAAATTTGCTGCTATACCCCTGATTACAGTACATTACTTTTGGCAGATGCTTTTTAATCAAAACGACTTACAATCGAGTTGAGCTGCCAACTATTTAGCAACCTTTTAGACACGTCTAGACACCAGTACAAACACAACCTACTTCATACTGTAGATTTGATTTGGGGGAGTCTGGTGCAAATAAGCGAATGTATAGCGCTTTATCTTAAAAGTTAAATTGGCTTGAAACTGATCTTATGGGATGTGACAGAGAACATGCAATTTCCCTACAGTATGTCTTCACTTTCCCACAACTTACCGCCAGTAACCTTCCCTCATTTGCACTTGCTATTGCCAATCTACAGGTACGTATGCTGGCATGCCACAGTGACTGCAATTGGGACTTTCCTGATGCAGCCCGCACCTTTGCAATCTGTTGTTATACTGCCACCAAGGTCAAGGAGGTCATGGCTTTGCCAGTGTGTGTTTATTTGTTTGTTCATTCAGCAGGATTACACAAAAGTTAGGCCAACCATTGATTGACCACTGATTTAGATGACATTTATAAAGATGTCTGCATTTAGCAGGCGCTTTTGGCTAAAGCGACTTACAAGGAGGACATTCAAGCAAGTACAGAGTAAGGGGACAGTACAGAGTGCATCAGTATACAAGTAATGTAGAACAGATGGAGAGCAGAAAAATAGTGGAGGGCCTATGAAACATAGTGCAACATGTATTTTACACAACACCAGGTAGTTGCCAACAAGAGGTCAGTTTGCTTGTTGGCAACCGGGTGATTCTGAAACCTTAGTCCATGCTGATCACTTCTGACACAGTTGCCAACTTTTAACAAATAATGGCATGAAAAGGCTTGGCTGACCAACTGTCAAATTCAAAAGTGACTTTTTCCAGCAACAGTGATTCTCAAAATTTGGGGTTAGGTTTGCTTGGGCTAGCATTAAACTACACATTTTCTTCAGTAGTATCTACTTCAAGGCGAAATATGTGTGTTTCTCGAAACCCTCTGATTCCCATAGTAAAGAAAAGTAATTTGACTACTTTCAAAACCCTTCACGTCTACTTTCTGACCTACTTTCTCCTCAATGCGGTGTGAACAGGGAAGTAACAAGAGATAAGCATTTGATTGGATAACAACTGTGGGTGTGTTCCAACCTTGCATCCTCCACTTGTGCTTGTGGCCTCGTACCAGAAAGTAATATGTCGTGATGACATCACTGACAACAGTAGGCCTATTATATTTCAATAGGCTATCTCGCAGAAGCTCAATTTTTAAGTCATTTTCTCATTTACAAACTGGATAGTGAATGAAGAATAGTCGCCCAAAAATGGTTGTGGCCAGGCTGACAGACAGCGGGAAACTTAATTGTTTTCTCCACGGAGGTGGGGCATCAGCAAAATGTGAGGCCACAAGCACAAGTGGAGGACGCAAGGTCACATACTGGAATACAAACTATGTGTATCACCTTCTTTGACCTTATGACTCAGCTGTTTCCTCTGCAAAAATGCATTTCCTTGTTTAAACATTATTGAAATTATACGATTATCAGACATACATGTGAGAAATACATATTTTATCCTGCACAATACCAACACACACGTGTAGCCAAGGGAAATTGAGGGTTACAGTGTGGGGTACAAAAATAATTTTACATTTTCTGTTCACCATAATAGTATTAGTGCAGATTCTAACTTGTGTGGCAAACAGCTCACTGTAAAGGCGAGAACTCACGTCATTACTCCACCATGATCTAAGCACATGCCAGTTTTTTGAAGTACTGACCACTGAACATGGTGCTTATGCAGAAGTCAACAACAGTTTCTAAAGCAAATCTTCCAATAGGCATCAAAGTTAAGTGAAATGCAGAAAGACTAGAATATTACTGTGGACGGTGTCAGATTCTTAAGCCATGGCATATGGTTTTCTCAAAGAAATATCATGACATGAATTTGTCTTGTGAACGCCCAAGAGGAAGATTTGAGTGTGATATGCTAAACCCGCCACTGGGGGAGCTATTGTTCCACATTGACCTCCACCACAGTTTTCTTTCCGAGTCGAAGGTCCTCTGTCAATACAACAGGTTACGCTTGTGTTTTAAAATGATCCCATTGGCTGGGCAGTATGATACTAGATCTCGTCTGGGACTTTCCATTGTGGCTGGTCCAAAAAGATATGTTTGTCTAAGCAACCAATGTTTAGTTTCACTTTCACTTTTTCGCTCTCTGAGAACTAGCAATAGCAGGGGGAAAACCAGCCAGCCAGCCAGCCAGCCAGCCAGCCAACCTCACCTGACCTCAATAGCATGTCACGTCAACTACTGTGCAGCTCACAAAGTAGCCCAGTGGCTCCCAGACCTTTTCTGCTGGACATCTATGTATATGCACTTACAGTATATCACGTAAGTGAGCAAACCCCTCACAGTTTTTGCAGATTTTTGAGTATATCTTTTCATAGGAGAGCATGAAAGAAATTTCACTTTGACACAATGTTTAGTGACCTTTTAACAACATATTTAACGGCTTAAATTTCTTGTTCACTCAGAAAAAAACAAAATACTGCCATTAATGTTTTAACATGTACCCACGTAAGTGAGTACACCCCAGATTAAAATCCAGTAGAGAAGGGGCCGTGTTGGCTCGAATCATCTCGAAATGAAAAGGGATTAAAAGGGAGGTCATCGGTGTGCCTTTCAACCTTTCTTTGCATTGAAATTTTACATTTTGAGTGTGCACCTGGCTTAAATAGATTAGTGTGAGATTTGATCTGATGGAACAAGAAATGTAAGCGGTTAAATATGTTGTTAAAAGGTCACTAATCATTGTGTCAAAGTGACATTTCTGTAATGCTTTCCTATGAAAAGATATACTCACATTTCTGCAAAAAACTGTGAGGCATGTACTCACTTCCGTGATATACTGTAAGAAGATTTTTGCGCCCGACCCCGGCCCCCGACCCTCCCATCATGCAAAAAAAAATGTTTTTGTCATTTTGCTATTATTATACATTTTATTACTTATATATTATTATTCTTTATTTAATTTCTTTTATTAATATTGCTCAATTTTCATTAGAAGTAGACAAGAACATTAAATAGATGCATTAAGCATACTGTACAAGTGAATACTCTTCCTAACCAATTTGTGGAATAGGTACTGTACGGCCTATATTAATATATATGAAAGCATATAGGCCTACTACTGAAGCCAATACTCAGGTTGTCACTTCTCTCAGTGACCCCCCTGCATTATCATTTTATGCAATTTGCGTCATGGCCATGGCTGCTGCATGTGGGTACTCACTAGTTTTCACGCCCTTTCAGCCCGCAGTTGTACTTATTTCATTCATTTACAAGCAATTTGTAAATGTTTGAAAAATATAAAATATTAACTAGAGATGTACAGGATCCAAGATCCGATTCCGGATCCGGCTGGATAATAGGGTTTTTCGGACTATCCGGCAGGATCTTAAGCAGTGGATCCGGTATCCGGCAGTTACCTAAAAATCAGGATCTGGGGCATCTCTACTTTTTACGTAGCCTAGGCTTTTCAGTCAGTCTTTCACAACCCCAATCACTGCATGGAGTGAAAGCCCTTTGGAAGCGGCCGTTGAAGGCAGTGTGGCAGTAAGCCAATGAGTTTTAAAATTAGTTTGCACCAATGTAATAAAAAAGAGCCCGCGTGTGCAAGTTGGCTATGTGTTTCAACCCTTTCGTAGGATCCGGTATCCGGTTCCGGATCCGGCAGGATCTTAAGCAGTGGATCCGGTATCCGTCAGGATCCTAAAAATCAGGATCCGGTGCATCTCTAATAATAACATTAACATATTAACATATTAATATATTAACATATTAACATATAATTAAAGTGTTACCCAAACTTCAAGATGTAGGCTACCTTAAAATCATTTGTGGCGATGCATGCACTGTTGTATGATGTGTTTGGCATTATAACCAAGATGTAGTTCAAAATCAAAGACACACAAAACAAGTCCCTGACTGAGTATTTTATTTCACCGAATGTAGCCCTGTGTTTGTAGCAATAAGCAATAAGAACAGCACGAATAACTTGTGGTCTGATCAACTGGGCATGGTCTACGACTTCGGCCTAATTTGAAACAACTTGCACAACCACAGCTTAAGTCTTTGAGAATACAATCACACACAGTGAATTACATTACTACACAAAGTAGATGCATTAAGCATACTGTACAAGTGAATACTCTTCCTAACCAATTTGTGGAATAGGTACTGTACGGCCTATATATGAAAGCATATAGGCCTACTACTGAAGCCAATATTCAGGTTGTCACTTCTCTCAGTGACCCCCCTGCATTATCATATTATGCAATTTGTGTCATGGCCATGGCTGCTGCATGTGGGTACTCACTAGTTTTCACGCCCTTTCAGCCCGCAGTTGTACTTACGTCTTACGTCATTTGGTAATCAAACATTTCAAACAAGCAATTTAGGGTTAGGTTGAGGGTCAAATGACATAAGTACAACCCTGGGCCGAAAGAGCATGAAACTAGTGAGTCCCTGAGTGCATTCCAATATGCGACCTTTCGTCCTCTACTTGTGCTTGTGGCCTCGCCCCGCCTCTGTGCATGCAGAAAACAATTAAGTTTCCCAGCTGTCAGCTTAGCCGCAACAAAATTTGAGGGACTATTCTTCATTCACCATCCAGTTTGTAAATGCGAAAATGACTTTACAACTGTGCTTTTGCGAGATATTGAAATACAGTATAATGATGTTGTCAGTGATGCCATCACAACGTATTACTTCACTAACAACAGCGTGATTGCCAGTGTGCGCGATTAACTTGTGTTCTGAGCAACTGGGCATGGTCTACGACTTCTCTGAGTGCTCAGTGCACTCAAGAATCGGCCTAATTTGAAACAACTTGCACAACCACCGCTGAAGTGTTTGAGAATAGGCCTACAATCACACACAGTGATGAGTCGCGAACATGTTCACGTTGGTTCAGTAGATGTATTTACTATCTGACACATCACAGAATACATGGTATTAGTGCGCTAGTGTAGTGATCACTCCACCTGCATGGCACTATAGCTCCATAACTTAACCCTTGTGTTGTGTTCATAAGCTGCATACACCTGTGGTGTTCGGGTCATTTTTGACCCGTGATAACAAAACTCAGCTATAAAATACCTAAAAACACTAGTTATCATCAAATATTGTTTTTCATCTCATGGCTAACTTGGTATGTATTCATATCCATGGAAATATTACTTGATGTATTCATCTTTTTGACTTTAAAGATCTTTTATCTTACATTATGCAAATCGTTTTTGATGACCAAAACTATTAAAATCTGCATAAATTCACTATTAATACCTCCCAAAGTGATACAATTAGTGATTATGTTGTCCATGTATTACAGCTGATATGAGAGTACAACAACCCCCAAATTTATTTTATTAGTTTTTCTCTAATAATAAAAAATATCATCAAGAGTGGCATTTGTGGTGTCCGGGTCCAAACCAACCCAAAGAGATTTATAGCAGGATAAAGACCAAAAGTCAACTAAATTAGTTTTTCAGTGCATAAAATTAATGTTTAAATATGTTGACTTGGTGTTTTTCAATATTTATATGATTTTAGTGTGGTAAATATACAAAATAACAATTCTGTCAGAGTCACAGCTATTCCGCCAATCTAATGCAAAGGTATTGGAAATGAACACCTTAATGAACATGAAAAAAGTCACACTATTCATCTGAATCCCCTATGCCATGAACATGGACCATTATGTCATTGCCACATCAACTTTATGGAAAGTATAAGACCAGTTCTACAGGTTTGGGTGCCATTATGAATTTTTGATACGTTTTTTGGAAAAAATAATGTGCAAAAATGTATTTTGCAAACAAATGTGCAGAAAATCTCATTATATAATGCAGAAATGGATTCCCTGACCATGAAAACATATGAGTAGACACCAGAAATACATCTGTACTCCTTTCACAACAGGAGATATGACACATTGTAGTGTATGGGACTGTCCGGCGGCCATATTGGATTTGTAATATCAAAAAGCTGGCAAAAAAAAGTTCAGGCAAGAAATATATTTTCCTCACCATAAATCACCAAACTGAAGACAAAGGGCAACCAACAGCTTTTCAGAAATGCATACAACAATCAAAAATCTATACCGGGTCAATTTTGACCCCCGAACACCACAGATGTAACTTTTTTTTTTTTGGACCTTTAAAATTTACTAAAATGATAAAACATATTTTTTTTGTGTTGAAATGATTGTGACTGAGGATTAGATGAAGCCTTATTCCAAGAAAATAAAGGAAACTGTGTTTTTTTCACACTAAAACTTGAAAACGGGTCAAAAATGACCCGAACACAACATAAGGGTTAACGCAAAAAGTGCATGCTAATTAAACGCGACGGCATGCTCGTCTCTTCGAACCGTAGTGCAGTGTCCTAATTTCCAAAGTGTAACATTGAACTTAAGACGCACCATGTGTCTCATCAAGCTGACGTGAACAGCTGTTTACCATGCCATTCCAAGTTAATCAGACCCCAAGTTAATCGTGCACACCGGGAGTAGTGTCGTCAGTGCCAGGATTCTTTCAGAGAAAATGAAGGCGGCATGAGTCCTTGTTTTTTTTTTGCCACACGCGTCATTTGGACATGAAGACAAATATAAGCTGATTAGTGTTGTCGTGTTGGCTCTCTTGTTCTGCGGCCTCTCACCTGGTGTTGGTGTCACGGCATCAGCATCTTCCACTATCATTTATTTTTTGGCAAAATACAAAATGTTTGGCTTGCTGGTGTGTGTGTAGGCAAACCATGTGGAACTGAATGCACAGTCTAATCAGAGCAAATGGAGAAGCAAAGCTTTATTTACTGACAATCAGGTCAGCATTTTTGATGCTTTTGTTGTGCTTCTCTTAATTTTTGATATCGGCTTCATCCTGATTCTAGATTTCAGTGGTCTGCTTCTGACGCTAGCAGGGGAACAAGGTTAACAGCTCACATCCACTTTGTGTGCTGCCAGTTCCCCATTTCACAGAGCAGGAAGGCTATAAACTTAGTGGAGGAAAGTGAGAGTCCTCCTGTATTGTCTTGCGTTGCATAAATGATCCATGGTATAAAGACTCCAGGCCAGGGTTACAAGTGTAATGTTTCTGCCAATCAGATGCTTTCATTTCATTTCACATGTTGATGTGTTTCTACATTGCCACCTCATGTGTCAGGGGCAGCTTTGGCCTATTGAATTTGGGGAGTTTTTCTCAAGATAGGGGGGTTACAAGTTCTGCACTCATAGCATGGAAAATAATATGAGTGTGTGGCCTTGGGCAGAAAAGCAAGTGTTGGCTAAATGTGACTAGAGCACCAGGGGACTTTCACCCCTAGAGAATTAACCAGAACACACTTCACTGTTGACACGCAACGTCTGTTAGACTAATGGACACCAGAGACCAGAGACCAAAGTTAGGAAAATACAAAATCACAATTAACAATGAAAAAAATTCCTTTCACAATAATACTCAGATTCACATCAACACACTCTTTCACTCACAATTACAGTATTTGTCGAACATGCGTGTGGGGTAGACGTGTATAGGGGACTAAAAGAAAACCTTGACAGGGCTGTAAAAGAAAACCTTGACAGGGCTGAAGCAACCCCAATCACTAAAGAATGCTTAACTCCACACGTGCTCTCACCACAAGTGCATGGGCATAATCAGAGCCTGTTTTATCATTAGGCAGACTCGGCGATTACTTAGAGTCCCACCAAATCTGCAATCTAAAGGGGCCCCCCAACAGACAATCATACTAAATACCAGCAAATATAATACAAGAGGGCCCCATGTCTATTTGGGCTACGGCCCCCAAATGGGTGGAACCAACGCTGGAAATAAAAACAGAACCTGCACTGTCCTGCACCCACATACACAGCTGAAGTTAGAGTTAGAGTAGAGTAGAGTAAATGTATTGATCCCCGAGGGGAAATTCAGGTGTCAAGTAGCTTACATAAATACACATAATGCCCACATGGACATTTAAGACACATAACACACAAGTTAAAAAAAAGTTACAGTATGCCTAACGTTACTGTCCAGCAGGAACCTCACAACTCCACTTTCTGTTTATTTTTATTCTCTTTCTTATTTACATTTAAAATATAAATCATTACTATTGGTCAGTCTCTAACCATGACAATATAATGTATTATGAATGATCTAATACCAATGATAATGATGGAATGTATTTATCCAGAACATAGTGGTTTAAATAAATGATAATAGGAACAGCAAGTAGGTAAAACCACGTACTAGACAAGGAATGGCAGGAAAGTATTGCCTTCTACAGTATATGAAAAGCCTTAATTGGAGAGTCTGATATCTTAGATTGTCAATGCTTTGAGGAAAAAAGATGAGTCATGTCCTTGCCTACAATACCAACTGTTTTCCCCTTCTCAGCAAAGCCATCTACAACACACACGCCTATCAATCAGCACTGATTTATTACAAACATGCTGCAAACCAATGTGAAAGCAAGACAGAACACCCAGGCCGGGTTGTCTGCTCTTGGCCTTCATAATTCATATGTAAAGTTATGTAAAATGTACAGTATGTGTTGGGTAGTGGGGGTACAGAGCTGGCCTTAGGATCAGAAGGCTGCGGGTTTGAATCCCATACATCCCACACTCTTATGAGGGTGGTGTCTTACACCCTCATCCATTGTTAAAGTGTAGTCGAGCAATGTACCTAACCCCACATTCCGCCAGGGACTGTAACTACTACCCTGTACCTAAACTTTTGCTTTGGATAAAAATGTAAGTGTAATGTGATGTGTAAACCTTCTTATCTATGGGTAGATCATTCAAGGCACAGAGTGCGTTTACCACCTGACAATCAGCTGAGATTTACAAACAGGGTGGCTGCTGTGCATAGGCAGACAAGGCAGGCACCTATGGCATCAAATGTCTTGGGGGCACCAGTAATTCCCACAGAAAGTCCCATAGAATAAGGATGTCAAGTGGCAAAACATTAAACTTTACACTGTCAATGGCCACGTTTACATTACGTTTTTAATTCAGAATGAATCATTCAGAATTAAGTAGCTCAGTCAAGTTTACATTGAACTGTCATTTAATTCCGAATTGTTAAGTGTTTACTTGATGTTTTCAAAGTGGAAATAAGCTTTGTTCAGAATTAAATTGAGTGAATTCTGAATGAAATGCCTTATGTAAACGAGGTCAATGGTTATTCTTGTATACTCAGTATCTTTACGTGTATAGGCTATATGAAGGAACTCAGCTGTGCTTGATCATACTGTATATACAACGCTATTTCTACATATGCCCATTTCTAAATGCACAAAAAAGAAAGAGGGCCCTCGCCATGGGCACCAAATTGACTAGAACAGTGTTTCCCAACAAGGGGTACGTGTACCACTTGGGGTACGCAAGCACAAGGGCGCCTGGAGCCGTACGGCCGTACGCACTGTGCGTACCTTCACCAGTGGAGGAAGTTTTTTTTTTTTTTTTAAATAAATATTACGCCTATTGTGTCTTCTATGAATGTTGTGACAATGCAACATATTATATGAGAAGAAGCAGCATGAAGCAAATTAAAGAGCAGAGACTATGGTTGGGCACCATTAATTTACAAAGGCAGATAGCCTGCTTTTTGCTTCTGTGCGTAAAACTCGCGCGCTCCTGAAAAAAAGATACAGTAACAAGTTCTAGTTCCATCAGCGGAATTCTAACTTGAGCGACTACCTCCAGTCAGACAGACATAGCCCACAAATTTAAGTCTAGTAGTTCTAGTTAGCAAAGACAGCTCTCCATTTCCCACTTGGAATAACACATAGCCTATGTCGTGGCGTCGCTGATGGCAGAAAAATCAAATAACCGAAGTTAATGTCTTGAAAGTGAAAAGTTTCAATCGTAGCCAAAATCCAGTTGTCATGTGGGCTAGGAAGAAGGCATTGGAGGGTAGCAGTACAGGTAGGCTAAGCTGTTTCATTAATCACTGAGCCCGCCGCGGCGAATATTATAGGGTACTTTGCTTCTGGTGTCATATTTAAAGTATTTTGGTTACCGTTCTGTGTATTATGGCTTTCTACAGAGACGGTTTTATGAGAGGTACAGAACTTTGCTTTGTAGCCTACTAGCTTCGGACGGCAGCACTGACAGCTGGTTAGCTATGTGTGCTACGCAAATACATTATGTTCGGGAAAGCATTAGTTCTAAAGTAATTCTGCATGTTTTGATGACATGCAGTTTGGGTGTTTTCTAATGCTTATTGCGCACGTTTTCCTGTTTGCTGGCATGAACACCATTCTGCGATTTGTGTGTGAGTGCGTCGTCGGTGGTTCTCTTGTGCTCTGTCTCTATTGCGCATTTGTTATCAGCCTGGACTAACATTCAGTGCACTCCCCGGTGGGTTAACAGGCTGATGTAGTCGCTTTCTGTCTTTTCTTGCACAACGTGCCCGGGCTTTTTATGGTCCCAGCTCAGCCATTGTGACGTGAACTTCATTCATCATGCTGCAGCAGACACCTCTGTGCCAACTTTCTACCCGAGTCGAAAAGTTGTATGATATGGCGTCTGCCAATCTACTACCAATCCTACTTGTTTCATCCCCATGCACGAGAGAGAACACAAGTGCATGCAGGCCATCGTAGTAGCATAGTCGGGGAAGTCGCTGCAGTTCAATGTCGCAGTTTTTAAAAAAAAAAAAGTAATAGTAGCCTTAGCGTATGCATGGCTGCACCCAAAGAAGTGAAACGCCAATATAGCCAAAAGGTTTTCAAAAGGCCAACACCTTGTCAACGTCAACAAGTTACCTTGTTTCCTAGCCTAAAGCAATAAGAAAAATTGACGACTGATAAAGAAAACCACCCCAGACATACTATACTCCAATCCTATGTTTTTTTTTCTCCTCCGGTGTCATCGTCCGCTGTCATTTCCCTTTTTTTTGGGGGGGGGGGGGGGGGGGGGGGGGGGGGGGGGGGGGGGGGGGGGGGGGGGGGGGGGGGGGGGGGGGGGGGGGGGGGGGGGGGGGGGGGGGGGGGGGGGGGTTGGTGCGTACCTTACTGGTCAAGTCTGCAGGCGCCCCTGCGCAAGCAAACTGCAGGGGGTAAATGATTATAACAAATGTATGGAGCATAGTCACATCAGAATAGAGAAAGTGATTGATAGAACACGAGTTAGGGGGCATCATGGCTTAACAAAATAGGTACACGAGACAAAAAAGGTTGGGAAACATTAAATTAGAGCCTCCTATCTATGGGCAGATCATTGAGGCACAATGTGGGTTTAGCACCTGGCAATCCCCTGAGATTTCCAACTACACCTGGCCAAACTGGTCTGGCTGGATCCACTGCTTTGATGTGTCTTGGCACAGTCTGCCCAGGTAAAGGTCATCACAGGACATTGGCCTTTTCTTATCTCTGCAGGTATGCGCATCAGGTTTGCTGCAAAACATTTATAAAGGGCTTAATTTTACCACAATCAGATTCCAGTGTGGGAAGTTTACGAAGGAAACCACATTTTAGAGCATTATGTCTCTGGGTATCCCATGTGTGTTTTATGAAGATGGTTGATGATGTAGGCCTACATGTTATAAAAACATAACAAGGTCCAAGGTAGAAATACTTTATTGATTTAGAACATTAAGGAAATTAACCCTTAAATGCAAAGCTTTTATTATAAGCTTGCTGATCAGGAAATAGACATTACCAAATATGAATCAATTACTTAAAACACTGTAATTTCACAGCAATGTAGTTCAGTGTTTCCAGAAAGTGAGCCAGATCGCCTGCATCTGCAACAAAGGGCTATAGGACATCAAACTTTCGCATATTGCCCATTTGGATATGAACAGTCACAGCACCACTGAAATGGTTAAAAGATAGATTTTAGAAAATTTGGCATCGTTTTCTAATATCATGTAATTTTTTGAAGCCAGGAAATAAATGGTCATAGAACACACGACTGGCTTACATCCAACATATTAATGCTTTTTTGTTGAAATGTTGATGTGCAGAATTACAGATAATTGTGCATACAGTGTTTTTGTGAATAACATGGCATTTTAATTAGTGTTACAGTAAGTGGATTGCATTTGTAATAGTAAAAGGTTTAAGGTCACCCTCCCCTGTACACCATGAGAACAACTGCCGGTCCATCTTCAATACCTTCCCATTTTCACAAACATGATTAAGGTGACTTTACCTAGCAACTGTTTATGTCAACTGAGAGGATTTTATAATTGGTTGAGAGAAATGGTTCACAATCAGCAGGGACTTTTCCATGATGGTAAAGCCTGCCTAGCCGGTTCTCTTTAAATCACTGTGTGGTCAACATGGACTGAAAACAGTGGTCTAGTTTGCAAGAGGAAGTGGAGTTTTCAAATTCCATGTCGTGAGATTCTCGGTAGGACTTCATGCAAGTGCAATGAAGTGCTGATGCTGCTATGAGAGAATAGTGCCACCACACACACGTAAGATAACATAACTGAGAGAAAACTATTCTCTACGAGATATTTCCTCGCATAGTACATTCCATCGAAATACTATTGCAATCCCTGCCAAAGGCCAAAAGCTGTCTTTTCCCGCCCAGGCTACCTCAGAGGTCTGCCTCACAGAGAGAAAAGCCCAGGAAAAGTGGATCCCCACAGGGCACAGCCAGTGGCCTGTCGGTCTTACAGCAGACACCTCTGCACGTTGGGCTAACGGTGAGACCGGAGAAGAAGGTAACGGGGCTGCCCCGGCTGAAATAAGGCCGAGAGGCCCGTCACGAGGGGGGTCCTCGGTTTCAGGGGCGAGCCTGCTACACAGACCACCTGCCCTTGCCGTCCCCCTTTCCACGTTCGGGGGACCTGCGCTGATCGCTGTGCCCGGGTGCTGGCTTTTTGAAGTACGCCTTCGAATGCGCATGTCCCACCGGGCTCGAAGCACGAGACACCTGGTGGGTGTCTTTACGGCCAGTGCTCGGGGAGGGCTGAGACCGGGTAGGGAATTTGGAGTGGGTCTGGCGTAGGTCACCTGACGGGGAGGGACCATGACCTTAAAGGACCACTCTAATAGAAAACCATTCTTACATGTTATGTGCATCATTATTCAAAACCCATAAACCTGAATCATTAATTAAGTAGCAAAACATTTGGGTTTATCATTTTATAGTTTTTAGTTAATTTACAAAATAAACATTTCTGATTGGATGTGACGTCACACATGAGTTTCATGACTCCGGAAATATCGATTTTTACAAGAATTAAAACAATATTTTTTAATGCTTCAACGCTGTTTTATATGGCATTGTAGGACTAACTGTGGGTAGGCCTACCGGTAGTTGTTGTGCCTACATGTTGGCAAATCACTATAATTCATAGGAACCCTGACAGATACTGTATTTGGAAACGGATCGTGAGACTGCTAATGGTGCTCGCCTGGTATTAGAGCTATTTGTTTCACTCCATGTCTGTGGACGGTGTCCTATATTTTATACAGTGGTGTTGTGCTTGGAAGTTTGCTTTGCACTGTGGAGACGTGGGGAAAGCTAATAAGCTAGCCCTGTAGTTGCAGAACTCGTGCTGTTAGACTTTCTATTTCATTGAAATTGAAAACATTTATTTGCAAACTGTTCGCAGTCTTGGATAATGAACACCACGCACTCCATAACACAAAGAGATTGTATATTTGAACTATAACATCACTATCGTATTCGCACTCAAATGTCACAGCTCCCACAGTGTGCACAGATCCAGTTAGCCAAGGCGCTGCTATTGACCTGGCGTGCGTTCCATTCCCCACACTGTGCACTGTGTACTGAGATGCAGTGCACTTCCCACCCTCAACTTAACGGCAAATAAGTGCAGATATTTTGGCTGACACAAGTGCGTGGATTGAGACGTGATTTTTCATCTTCTGACATCAATTCCGGCTCGTGTTTGTTTTTGGGGGGCGGGACTAATAATAACAATAATAATTGTATTTGTATAGCAGTGTGTCATACAAGGCATGTAACTCAAAGTGCTTTACAAATGGGAAAAAAAAACATTGTTAGAGATAGATTTAAAAGGAGAGGTATAGAGGAGAGGCAGAAAAAGCAGGAAGGCAGAGGAAGAAGAGATAGACAGAGAATGTAGAGTCATAAGGTCAACGTAGGTTAGGACCAGGATTCTTAGATGTGTAAGGTCCATAGTGGCTGGGCCTATCATAAGTCATAGATAGTCACACAGAGATTGGGCGCTCAGGTGCGGCCCCTGGTGGCATCAGGGGTGAGGAAAAACTCCCTTTCGCTTGATTCATAGTTTGTAAGGGGAAAAAAAAAAGCTCAGTGAGGTCTGAGAAAAAAGACCCCCTATAATCAGGAAGAAACCTCAGGCAGAGACCAGCGGCCACCTAGGGGAGCCCCCTGCCAGGGCTGGTTGCGAGTAGTAAGGGCGCTGCGGCAGCTGGGACACTATGACGCCTTGGCAGCTAGGAGTTGGCAAGGATGAAGAGGTGGGTCTTCAGCTGCTTCTTGAAGGAGTCGACGGAGGTGGCTGATCGGATCTTGATGGGGAGGGCGTTCCATCTCTTGGGCGCATAGCAGGCAAACGCGGCGTCGCCGATCTTCTTCTGCGGGGGGGTGGTGGTCCTTAGCAGCTTGGCATCAGTGGACCTGAGAGCTCGAGCAGGGGCATAAAAAGAGAGCATGTCTGAGATATAGCTAGGGGCAAGTCCATTTAATGCTTTAAATACTGTGATCAGAATCTTAAAGTCGATTCTGTATGAGACAGGTAACCAGTGCAGGTCTGCCAAGACAGGAGAGATGTGCTCTCTCATTCTGGTTCTTGTTAGGATTCTTGCCGCAGAATTTTGAATGAGTTGCAATTTGTCAATTAATTTTTTTGGGAGACCAGAGAAGAGAGCATTGCAGTAGTCTATCCTACTGGTGACAAAGGCATGAATAAGTTTCTCAGCGTCTTGTCGGGGGGCCAAGCCGCGCACTTTGTTGACATTTCTAAGATGGAAAAAAGCATATTTTCTTATCTTGTTGATGTGAGGCTCAAAGCTCAAATCCGAGTCTATGACCACACCTAGGCTAGTAACCTTATCTTTAATGTGCATGCTTAGGTCACCTAGGCTTGAGTGGAGTTTTGCACGTTTTTTCTTAGGCCAAATGAGCAACACTTCAATTTTATCCTCATTTAATTTTAGGAAGTTACTGTTCATCCAATCTGTGATGGCAGACATGCATTTAGTCAAGGCATGAATGGCAGTGGTTTGGCTAGGCTCGACAGAGATATATAGTTGAGTGTCATCGGCATAGCTATGAAAATCAACATTGTGCTCTCTGATGATGGAGCCCAGGGGCAACATATAGAGAGAGAAGAGGAGAGGGCCCAAGCAACTACCCTGAGCAACTCCAAAAGGCACATCATACTCGTTGGAGACGTATTCTCCGATGGTGACAAAAAACTGCCTTCCTGTAATATATGTTTTGAACCACTCTAAGACGTGACCGGACAAGCCTACCCAAGATTCAAGGCGGTCAATTAGTATGTTGTGGTCTATCGTGTCAAAGGCGGCACTGAGGTCGAGGAGGATAAGTGCTGAAACTTTGTTTGCGGCAGTGCTGAGCCTAAGATCACTTATTATTTTGGTTAGTGCTGTTTCGGTGTTATGGTTGGCTCTAAAGCCTGATTGGAATTTTTCCAAGATATCATTCCCAGCCAGATGTTGATTAAGCTGTTTAAATACAACTTTTTCTACTATCTTGCTTATAAAGGGGAGGTTTGATATAGGTCTGCAGTTGTTTAAAGAATTCTGATCTAAATTTGTCTTTTTTAGGAGTGGCTTTACCATGGCTGTTTTGAATGAGCTTGGAAAAATGCCTGTAAGCATAGAGGTGTTAACAATTTGCAGTAAAGGTGCTGCTAAGCAACCAAGTATGTTTTTTAGCAGATATGTGGGGATCGCGTCAAGGCTGCAGGTAGACTGCTTACTTTCCCTGACTATTTTACAGAGGTCGTCCTCTGTAATTGGACAAAACTTTTGGAAGCTCTCAGGTCTCCTAGGGGGGTTTAACCCTCCCCTCGGTATATCGCCTGAGTGGGCGACAGAGGTTGCTGCGTTTCCACCTTGGATGCCTTCTCTAATGTCGGCAATCTTTTTATTAAAAAATCTAGCAAATTCCTCGCACTTGGCATGTGATGCTGCATTTAGGTTGTTATTGCTATGTGTTGGATTAAGCAGGTGGTCAATAGTGGAAAAAAGAACTTTCGCATTATGCTGGTTGTCTGTTATGATTTTGGAAAAATCATAACAAACTAAGAGTGTTGAAAAATGGTTAAAACAACGTTTACAAACAGTCCTTACTACTGAACAAAACATCTTCTGTACATTAGAGTTCTGTTTCTGGACACATGAAAACACGTTTGAAACCATGTAATGCTCCGTGCTCCATGCTCCATGCTCCGCAAGGTTGTGTTCTCAGCCCCCTGCTGTTCACGCTGCTGACACATGACTGCACAATGACCCACAGCACTAACCATCTAGTGAAGTTTGCGGATGATACAACACTGGTGGGCCTCATCACTAAGGGCGATGAGACCCACTACAGAGAAGAAGTAGACCTGCTGGCCAGATGGTGCAAAGACAACAACCTCCTGCTGAATGTCAACAAGACCAAGGAGATTGTTGTCAACTTTCAGAGGGTCCAAAAACAACTGCCACCACTGACCATCGACGGTGATGCTGTGGAGAGAGTGAGCAGCACCAAGTTCCTTGGAGTGCACATCAGCGACGACCTCTCTTGGACCACCAACACTACATCACTGGCGAAGAAGGCCCATCAGCGTCTCTACTTCTTGCGCAAACTAAAGAAGGCAAGTGCTACACCCTCCATCATGACAACATTCTACAGAGGAACCATAGAGAGCGTCG
This sequence comes from Engraulis encrasicolus, assembly GCF_034702125.1. Taxonomy (NCBI): domain Eukaryota; kingdom Metazoa; phylum Chordata; class Actinopteri; order Clupeiformes; family Engraulidae; genus Engraulis; species Engraulis encrasicolus. The sequence goes on along the minus strand of NC_085859.1, from coordinate 44,173,015 downwards.
TGTCCAGCTGCATCACAGTGTGGGGAGGAAGCTGCACGGAGGAAAACAGGAAGACACTCCAGCGTGTTGTGAACACAGCGAAGAAGATCATTGGAGTACCACTCCCCTCCCTGCAGGACATTTACACCACACGCCTCACCCGGAAAGCACTGATGATCATCAAAGACACAAGCCACCCTGCACACAAACTGTTCAGCCTCCTGCCCTCTGGAAAGAGGTACAGGCGCCTTCGTTCCCGTACCACCAGGCTTGCAAGCAGCACGATGCATCAAGCAATCAAGATACTGAACACTCAACCCACTCTCCCTCCACTGTCAGCCTCTAGCCAGCCAGGCCACTGACAACCCTCCCCCCCTCATCCCCACCACCATATCTGCGACTGAACATTCCACCTGCACTACTACATCTGTGACTGAACTTTCAACCTGCACTAACTCAAAACATACACATGCACACACACACACACACACACATACATACACACACACACACACACATACACACAAGCACACCGCACTTTCTGCACTAAACCCAAACATACACACACTGACACACAACTCATACTCACACACACACACACACACACACACACACACACATACACAGATACACAGACACACACACAGACGCACACCGCACTTTCTACCTGCACTAAACACACATACACACACACACACACACACACACACACACACACACACACACACACACACACACACACACACACACACACACACACACACACACACACACACACACACACACACACACACACACACAAAACACATACAAACACACACACACACATACTGCTGCTGGTGTATTTAATAAACCTATTTTAATTATTTATTTTCTTCAAATGCTACTATTACTATGTCAGAACGCTATAAAGGACTTTTAGGAAAAGCACAACAAAATACCTCCTCTTAATGTATGTTCTCTACAAGTCTTCTGTTGTCCAGTCTTGCACTTTAAATGTCTGTATGAGCAATGTCTATGTCCATACTGTCTTATGTCCATGTATGAGTACTGTCTATGTCTATACTGTCTATGTCCTTACCTAGATTAGTCTATGTCTGCATGGGAGAGCAAGAAACGCAATTTCAAATTCTTTGTATGACCAGTGCATGTAAAGAAATTGACAATAAAACTTGACTTGACTTGACTTGACTTGTAAACTTATAGTTTTCTATTAGAGTGGCCCTTTAAACACAGGCTGCTGTTTCTTCAGCACCTCGAACTGTTGCTGGATAGCATCAATCGCGGCGGAGCCGAAGAAGCCTGACTCCAAGACAGAGCAAAAGAGGCCTGACTCGTAGACACGGTGGTCCAGGGGTGTATCCAGCTTTCAAAAAGTGGGGGTGTTCTCAGATGAAATATAGCCCCCAATCCCCCCCGCCCCGCGCGCCAATTTCAATATGCCTAGTAGGTCTTTCAATAGGCCTTCGTATATACCATACTGTATTTGTACAGACACAAATTGCTCTTGCAAGTACATCCATACTGGTTTATATGCATCACAGTATCTTGTATGCATCACAAATAGGCTATATGATTGAAAAACCCAAACTCTCTGGAAAGCAATCAGTATCCATGACTAAAATTCTCTGCTGGGCTTGCCTTGCACCAAGTTTTGCTTTCATTTGGTAAACTCTCTCTCTCACTTTCACTCACACACACTGGAAATTAACTTCAACCCAAGAGCCAAATATCTACCCCCAAAATCAACCAGCCCCTCAACCAGTCGACTATTTATCTGTTTCATCCATTCTAATGCCATTGTGAATTTTGTCATACTGTGTTGCTACAAAGCAGATATTTAATACTAGGCCTAGTGTGATGGTTGTTGTAAGTTGTGATATTAAATGAAGGCTATAATACGCATGCAGGCAACACACTTGCAACTTGGCTGAAAAACATAAGCCACCTCAGTGCACCAGTTTGACTATAGCCTATACAAACTATTATTGATAAAAGAGCAGATGCACTGCTACAGTAGGCCTATGTATTTTTAATAGGCTTATGGAAATGATACACAGAACACCTGAAAAATGTCTTATCAATAAACAAAATTGTAGGCAAAAAAAAAAAAGATTGCGAGGATACAGCATGACCAGCCCTGGTCAGTTTGCAAGCTCGAGTCTTGCCTGAATAATGTGACGGTATGTGCGCAGATCAGTGTCACTCCCTCACAACTCTAGAACTAGTCTCGTGGCTGGGTAGACAGGCGTGGTGTCTCATCTCCACTGCATGTATCCGAGCTCACATCGCAAGTAGGTTATTAAGCGCAAACAGACTCTGAGTCCACTGAGCGCAATCCCAAATTCAAACGTGAAAACACATAGCCTACAGATGAAGTTCCAATGTGTAGCATTCCACAGCACAGCTTGCAACAACCAAACTGCGTTGCGTTGCCTCGAACACGTTGGCGTAAACATGACAGAACACAGCGTAGTGTGCAACTCAGACACTAGCAAGAAATGAAATGAGCAACAACAAAATGAATGAAGGTTGTTTACTTTAAATGTACCACAGTCAGACAACCTCTTTTCATATTCACCAGAAGTTTACATGTGCTGAAAACTGGCTCTTGCTTGATGTTGAAAAGTAAAATGTAATGCTCGTAGAAAGCCACAACGGTAAACATAAATGTTACATCAACCGGATAGGCTACCGGCTTCTTGCGAGGTGCGCGAGCATGATTGAGGAGGAGAAATTATCCTACCTGAGTTCATAGCTCCATGCTTTTCTTCCAGATTGGCGTCTCATTCGGCGAATATACAATTTCTATTGCACTTTAGAGACATTAAATTAAAGTTAGGTTATGTTCTGCCATCGCCAATGTCTTGCATGTTTATTCTGCCGGGAGTTTTGGGGAGCTGTCTTTGCTACCAGTCGCTTGTGAATGATCTCTTGCTGATTAGCAACTTGCAAGCTATGGAATTCTGACCGATATCTTTTTTCCCATATGCTGGAAATGCTGCCCATGACATTCAGTTAACTTTTGCTGATCTAAAACAGTCCGTCATTTAATCCTTTTCAGTGACACTTCGTTGAGGGCGTCTGCGTGTAGCATAGGCCTACTTCGGTCTGCAGCATGAAAAGCTGTGCCCGCGCGCTCGGTCAGCACCGCCGCCAGCACGCTCTGCAGGCTGCTCAAACAGCTGTAGCCTAATATTGACGCAACTGTTGCGCTGGAACAGGCTACAGTGAAGCAGAGTGATACAACGAAAGCAAACATTTTCAATGTCCCTATGACAGGCGAACGTGTGATAGGCCTATTTTATTTCAAATTGATATTTATTTTAGTGATGTTTAGTGGGCAAAAGTGAGGGGGATGAAATGGCCTTCCAGTGAAAGTGGGGGGGATGCAACGTACGCATCCCCCCCGTCGGATACGCCCCTGGTGTGGTCCATGACCGCCGCTTTGTCCTTGTCACTCATAGACGAGAGAGGTTGAGCCACGAGCGCCATAGCACAAAGACTTAACTTATTCCAGTCCCTCTCGGCTCCAACCGTAGCAACCTCAGGCAAGATGGTAGACCAGCAGAGAGGAACATTGTATTCAGTCCGGTCCTCAAACACTTACCAATCCGGCTGCTTTCGAAGATAGTCCGGGAGTTGAGGTAGATGAATTTACTTTTGTAATTCAGCGCCCTTAACTGTTATCACCGGGGCAAGGTTACTTTTAGTCGGACAGGTCAACTGAATCAGAGCCGTCGTTATCCCTATTTTAGGGGGGCTTTAGCCCCCCTTACATTAGTATTAGCTAATGTTATGTTATATAATACTCATAACATAACATAACATAACATAATAATATTCATCAGTTGAAACATTTTGAAATGTTTTGTTTAGCTTAAATTTAAGGAATGTTCATTAAAATGTGAATTTAAAAAAATCACTGTAACTAGTGTTTAAAAATCGGTATGGTGCTCTTAAAATAATTGTTCAAGAAGACTCTTTTGCACACCTCTGTAGGTGGGCAGGTGCATAGGATATTATCCCAGTGGGGTTGTCATTCAAGTGTAAAGAAATCCTGCACACTGTCCATTCCACCAACAAACTTTAATACAATATGAAGAAGGTCGGATGACCGAAACAATGTATTAAAGTTTGTTGGTGGAATGGACAGTGTGCAGGATTTCTTAAAATAATTAATTCATAAACAAACCCTTAGCAGCTGAATTTTTTAAAATTCCATCT